>NW_008350329.1:910232-945341 GCF_000622305.1 Nannospalax galili
GGTAGAGGGCCTGGTATGTAAGCATAAGGACCTGAGTTTGTATCCTTAGCACCCACATAGAACACTCAGCATCCAGAATCCCAGCACTGGTGGGGAGGAGACAGATGAATCCCTGGAGCTTGCTGGCCACCAGCCTAGCCTAAGTGGGAGCTCCCGTTTCAGTGAGAAACCACGTCTCAAGGAAGAAGATGGCACTCAGGAGGTAGAGGCAGGTGAATCTCTCTATAAGTTCAAGGCCAGCCTGGTTTACATAGTTCCAGGCAGACCAGGGCTACATAGTGAGACCCTGTCTCAAAAATAATAATAATAATAATAATAATAATAAGATGATGATGATGACGATGATGATGATGCCACACCCAAGATTAGGATTGGGTCAAAACACTCCTCCAGAGAAATTCCTTCCTTCCTGCTGAAGGAGGTTGTGGTCTTCATTGGTCTGTGCCTCTCTCTGTCCTCTGCTCTCTCCTCCTGAAACAGGCAAGAGGCTGGAGGCCATCAGCATGCTGACAGGGAACAGAACCAGGGAATATTAAGCAGTAAAGTTCCCAACTTGTGGGCTGAGGATGAGGTGGAGGAGTCTGAGGTTCTGGGGAAAGAAGATTGTTTCTAGGGATTTGGGAGGATAATGTAAAGGAGAGAGAGAGAGAGAGAGAGAGAGAGAGAGAGAGAGAGAGAGCGCGAGCTGGCAAAAATACGGGTGGTGGGGAGTGGCAGGACAGACGGCATATCCACCCAGGGCTTGATGGGGTGCTGACTCACATATGAAAAGATTCGTGGGAGCAGACTCAAGCATTGTGCACATGTGCTGGCAGAGCGACTCCAATGGAATAGATGTACCTATGGTAGGTGCCTACAAGTTTGGGGCAAGGGTTGGGGGCGTGCTTTATGGGATGTATCCAAGAATTGGGAAGTGGCAATTGTAGAAAGCTGTGCAGAGTCCCCAGAATAAAGCAAAGTTAGTTAAAGAAAAATAAAACAAATGGGTGGACCAACGAGGGGTCATCGCTAGTCTCCTCCATTCCTGACCACCCACGTGCCCACAAGCTCACACATTCCCACATAGCGGCGCCATGCCCTGGGGGGGGGGGGCAGATTCTTACCTTGGCCACGGGTGTGCTCCTGCTGGTCGCCAGGTCGCACAAGCTGGAGGTGGAGCTGCCCGCCGCCGCAGGGAGGAAGACCGGAGAACCCGGGGCGCTGCCTGTCGCGCCGCCCCCGCCGCCTGCGAGCGCTGGGGACGTGCTAGGGCCGGGGCGCGCGGGCGGACTACTCCCGGGGCTAGCGCCCGGACGGGGCCGCTGGCGGATGCCGTCCAGCAGGCGCACCAGCAGAATGTTGGCGGGCAGCTCGTCCACGCCGCAGCCCACCAGGATGCGGCACTCGGGACAGCGGAGCTCGTGGCGGGAGCACACGATGCTCTCCAGGCAGCGGCGGCAGAAGGTGTGCTGGCATGGCAGCACCTTGGCCGTGGTGTCCAGGCGCTCCAGGCACACGGAGCATTCCAGCAAGTCCAGCAGCGACGACTCGTCCATATCCTCGCCAGACCCAGGGTCGGCCGGCCGCCGCTGCCGCCGCTCACCCTGCCTGTCGTCGCCCTCGCTCTGCGCCGGAGTGGCGGCCGCCTTGGACGCGCACAGCCAGGACGCTCCTAGCAGCATGGGGGAGGCGCCGGCGCGGGCCGCTCGAGCTCCTAAGTCGGGGAGCCGGAGCCAGGCCCGCCACGGGCAGCGGGCATTAGGACCGAGCCCGGGCGGCGGGCGGCGGAGAGCAGGGCTGGGTCCCTGCCGCGCCGACAGCCAGGGGCGCTGGCGCCCACAGTGAAGTGACGCGCCGCCCGGCCTGCGTGGCGGGCAGCGGAGGTCCGGGAGCAGAGGCAACTCGCGAGCCCTTCCGGACTACACCTGTCCAGCCGCGCCGCTGGCGCCCAGAAGCCCCGCCGCGGAATGTGCGAGGAGCGGCCGGCCGGGTCCCCGGGGAGGCCGAGGCGCGGCTTGCGCGCTCCCCAGTGCCGCAGGCGAGCCGCACTGCCCCCTCGGCGTCTCCATGCGCCCCCGGGCTACCGGGCTGGACCTCTCCCCCGGCGAGCACGTGCGCGGGAGGAGGGGAAGGTGCTCGGCTTCCCCACGCACGCCCTCCGGCCACCTCCGGGGCTCCCGGGAACTTCTGCGCAGGCTTGGTCCCCTGGCCGCTGGACGCCGGACTCGGTTACTCCGCGAGCCTCAGTGAGGGACGATTCTTCCCAACGCCGCGAAGGAAAGTTTAGAGGGCGTTATCCCGACTGCTTTCTGCGCCAGCGCTGGAGAGCAGCCTGGGGACACAGCCGACGCCCAGGCATCCTCCCGGACGACTCCAGGGAGCACTCCTGGTCCAGTCCCCGCTCCTGGCGGCGCGCAAAAGTGACAGCCGCGGGTGTGGGTGTGGGTGTGCCCCGTGTGGCGGCAGGAAAGGTGCCGGGGCTGGTGGGGCCCCCGGGCCGCGCTGACTCCTTCGGGGTACAGGCTGCCCTGGCCAGAGCCGCCTCTGCCCAAACACAAGCACCCTCTGGCGGGCGCCCAGTCCCTGCCGCGCCCCTGGCGGCGCGCGAAGAGAGACCCAGCACCCGCTCTGGCGCGCTCTGATGAACCCAGCTCCAGATTTTCCTCTCGAGGCACGAAGGAGGGGAAATTCGCGCTCCTTCCCGACGCCCCGGCTGGTGGGAGCGTCAGAGCAACGGAAATACGTCCACAGGGAAGTTCAGCGGTGGGCTGCGGTCGGCCTCCAAGATTTCCTGCCGTGCGCTGCCCCCTGGTGGCCGCTTCGTGCTCCCAACGCTCCGGGCTCCCAGCTCCAGCCCTGCATAGAATGAGGTTCAGAGGGTTGGATGTTGCACAGCCACTTGGTACCAGGGCCAACATCTGAAGGGGTGTGCAGACACCCCTCCTAACTGTGGGGTTATGTTGCTTGTGAAGCAGAGTGTGGTATTTTCAGATATTTTAATGCCAAGATAGTGCCTATGCCGTTATTTTATTGAATGCTCTAAACAGCCCTGTGAAATAATTATTTTAACTACACGTGACACACTAGGAAAGTGAGACTTGAGCCATTAGGACTTAATTTTGGTATCCACAAAGACCAGATGCCATTAAAATACAAGCTGTCTATATAAGTTATGGCTTTACAGTGTAGCCTCTTCAGGGCCAGGTACTCAGCAGTGGTTGAATGACTGAAAGAATACCTTGGTCTCATCATCTCATGGTGATCTGAATGCAAATCTTAGTGCCTGAATTCCAGATATCCTGAATTGCTAACAGGCTGTAGTCCCCGGAAAATTTGGAAACCGGATAGTTTTCCCAACCTAGATGTGTCTCAGCAGTATGGATTTCCATGTGTATCATTTATGTCAATACTGGCAAGGGTGTGAGATGAAAGGAAGCCCGGAACTCACTGGCATCCCACCGGACTGCTGTTAAAAGAGAACGAGGGGGTTGGGGGAGAGACAGACAGACAGACTGAGACCAGTATACAAAGAATCTTTTGCTCTCAGAACTTTGCTCAGGAACACCCAAAAGTGAATTTGTGAGAGGAACCAGAAATCAGAATGCTTGATCAGGGAGTGGTGGTCAGGCATGAGGACCCCTTCTGGTACAGGGTGGAGGAGAGACTTGCAGAGAGCAAGGATTGTCTGTGATGACACAACCTAAGTACTTTTGAGTGCAAGCAAGAGAAATCAACCTTAGAAGTATCTTAAATGAAACAGAATAAGAGACATGAGGCCACAGACTAAGAGCTGGGCCGTGCAGACTGAGTTCCCAGTGAACCTTGTTCACAGTGAACAGTGAACCTTGCTTTTCCCTTTATTATGTGATGACTCCATCCTCCCCCAACCCTGAACCAGGTACCGCATGGCAGAAAATGTGTCCAGTGTTTGCACTGAATCCAACAGCATAACATCAATAGCATCAGAGGGGTGTCAGATACTGTTGTAGGCTAGCTAGGAGTTTGAGAATTCTACCAGAAATCTGGACTAGTAGCCACTCGCTATGCCACAAGCAAGATCATCTGAAAGCTAGATCAGAAATTATATGGAAAAAGAAGTGGCATTTTCCAGAAGTGGCCTGCTGGGCAGACGAGCACATGCCCAGTCTGGGATCCCAGGACCACAGCTCCAACCTCAGAGTGCTTCATGTGCAGCCAAAGCCAAGAAGAGTAAATGCAGATCTGCTGAACCCTATGGTGCCTGAACTTCCTGTGCTTCCACTTTGTCCCTTTAGCCCCTACCAGTCCTTCGACAATACTCCTATAGTTCTCTCAGGCTCTGAAGCCAAATCCACACAGATGTTGCACCGGGCATGTAAATCGGTGAAGTAACTAGGTTCAGACAATAAGGCATAGTGGGGACTGGTGAGCTATCTGTAGCTTCTCCAAGGAAAATTGATCCTCGGTCCAATCACTCAGTTACTGTTCTGAAGAGCCGATGCCCAAGTATATCTTCCTATCATTCAAGAGAGTTGCAAATCTTACTTCTTACAAGATCTACCTTTCAAGAGAATTGCAAGTCGTACTTCTTATATCTCCTGGTATTCAACAATTGACAACCAATTCTGCTCTTTAAGAAACACCAAATTAAACAAAATAAATATGTAGCTAAATTGTCCAAAAGACCACCAGTTTGAAATTTTTGGTTGAAGGGCCAAGAAAACTGTGTAAAGAAATTTAAGGGTGTGGACTAAATAGTTGAAGTATTACAAATACAGTTTTAGGTTACTCAGTTAAATTTGCACATGTTCAATAAGCCAATTATGTAAGTAAATGATGGAAGACCTGGCTTTACAGCCATTCATCTGAAAAGATCTGGGAATTCAGTCAACCACAAGCATAATATGAGCCAGCATGCATCATCCATGTAGCCTTGGCTGCGTAGGAAAGTCACGAAATCCTCAGATGTCTGAATGTAAGTTAACAGGCTGGGATATGGAAAGAAATAATCCCATCATACCTCAGGCTTGTCAAACATCATTTGCAAGATTACTTCCAATTCTGGGAACCAGAAGTTAACAACAGAGTGGTAAGGGATCTGGAGGCTTTAGCATGAAGTTAGGATAGAGGAATAGAAAGCAACTGCAGTAGAAAAGACAGCTCAGAGGAGGTGGGAGGGCCAGCTGTGCGTCAGGTTTTTGGCTACCCAAAACTTGAACTCTCTTACATTCTCCACTTGGTCCTAGTGAGGAATTTATTTTTCCAGTGGAGATATGGAAATGTGACTTAGGCTCGGCCAATCAAAAACTGTGTCCCCAACTAGCCTTGCTCCAAGAGGTGCCAGGATGCAGCCCGTAGAGCCCCAGACAACACGGCAGGTGGCCAACAGCGGCAGAACCCACAGTCTGTGGCCTGCTTGGTGGCAGAACCACCACGGCATGTCCAGGCAAGGGCAGACTCAACTCTCAACCATCCCAGTTTGGTGAGTCTAAGCTACGGCCTCCACTATTCTGCCGGCCTTATTGATCCTATGAGTTTCACTACTTTATTTAATCAGTTCCTTTTGTAAAATCAGCTCAACTTGCATTTTGTTGTTTGAAACTGAGAATTTTAGTTAACACATGTTATTTATTATGAGTCAGAGATCGAGGAAGGTACGCAGCATGAGATATCTGTCACCACACTGGAGTGCAGCAGTAGCCCTTTGGCCTTTCTGCTGGAAGGGTGTCCAAATGAGCTACTTGGAGCACCATCCACTCAGCAGCATTTCCTGACAGTGTTCCCCACTTGGGTAGGTGTGGGGTGAGAGCAGAGCTGAGGGCAGAGTAGGCTGTGTGGCATAGTGAGAGAGGCTTGTCTCTGGGGCTTGGAGAAGATCACAGAGTGGCTGTATCTTCCACAGGTGGGAGGATGAAAACGTTTCACCCTTAGAGGTGGCAGGCCTTTGAAATCACTGAGGTGAGATAACATATTGACAGAAAATTTTGTTTCATCTTGTTGATTGTGAGTATGGTGGTTAATTTAGATGTCAAGCTGACAGCGTTGAGGAATACCTAGAGAAGTAATAAAGGATTAGTTCTGGATGTGTCTATAAGGGTATTTCCACAGGAAACTGGCCTGCAAGGTAGTAGACTAAGTGAAGACTATATGCTTCTATTTGGGCAACATCTATTCAGCTAGGGTACCAGATTTTTTTTTTTTTTTTTTTTTTTTGGTCTTTTTGAGACAGGGTCTCCCTATAGCCCCAGCTGGCCTGGAACTTGCACCAGGCTGGCCTCAAACTCACAGAGATTCACCTGCCTCTGCCTCCAAAGTGCTGGGATTAAAGGCAGGCACCACCAAGCCCAGGATACTGGATTTCTTTAAAAGGAGAGAAAAAGGGACTCCCCACCCCTCCTTTCCTGGAGCTAGAATGCTCACCTCTTCTAGCTCTCAGACATCAAAACTCCTAGTGCTCTGGCCTTTGTACTCTGGGACATGTGCTATCCCCCAGAGTTCTCAGGTTTTCAGCCTGAAACTGCAAATCGTACCATCAGCTTCCATGGATCTATGGCCTTTGGAGTTGGACCAAGTTACTAGATGAAGGCATCCTTGGGTCTCCAGCTTGTAGATAGCCTGCATGATCTGTTTTCCCTAATGAATTCCCTCTAAGTTCTCTCTCTCTCTCTCTCTCTCTCTCTCTCTCTCGCACACACACACACACACACACACACACACACACACTCACACTCACACACACACACACACTCACTCCCTCTGGAAAATCCTTATACAGTGGGAACACTAAAATGAATTAAAGTTATGGAGTAAACCCTTAGCCGAACGTGGAGATGGCCTTTTGGTAGACTCATTTTTCTTCCATGGGCCCTGAAAACTCATGAAGGAGAAGCCCCACTTGTGGGAAAAAATCAAGCATAAAACGTGTTTATAGAACGCCCAGGAAAAAAAAAAAATCGCTTTTGTTCTTTTCTACAGTGTGCCTTTGTTGTAGACGTGGTACTGGTTGGCTCAGCACTTCTTCCTTTGGAGACCCTCCTCATTCATGAGTCAGGTGACCTTCACAACCTGCCAATCACATGCCTGCACCTGTGTCCCCAACAAATACATAGTGTGACCAAAGCGGGACTATCAGAACAGTTCACTCCTTTGAAGGGATTCATGCAGGGACAGGTACACAGCAAGCCTATCAGAAGGTCTCTGATGTGAGTTTGAGCTATAGATGCAGTACTGGGACTTCTCCTTTCCTTCTGAATTCCAGATTTCAGTGGCTAGCTTTCCTCTCATGTTAAGGCCTGCTATGATGTACATGAGAATAAAGAGGACAGGGGAGGGACACTGTCCTCAGCCCGAGAGAATCAGCAAAGAGAAGGTTCAAATGCACCTTCAGGAGGTTTGTAGTCTATTTGTGATGTCACATCAGCCCCATAGACATAGTGATTACCCTGAGGAGTGAAAGGAGAGGTATTGCCGGAAGTGCTCCAGAAGGAGCACTGAGGTCCCAAGGGTTGAACTACATACAGTTAGCTAAGGGAAAGACAGTGCCTGGTATGCCAAGGAATGCCTTCCAGGGTCTAGGGCAGAGACCTTGCTGGCCAGAGAACTTTGGAGGATAGGGTGGGAGAGTAAGCGTGATGGAAAACCTAGGAATCAAGCCAGTGGTCTGCTAAACCCCAGGGGTTCCAGGCACGATGCAAGCCGTGTTTGGAAGGCTAACTTGGGCAGCCCTGAATGTAACTGCTTGGGCCAAGGAGGAATCTGATACCAGGAAAAACAAAATTGAAGTTTCCTATTTAAAATTTATGTAGGTGACCACAGTACGAATGTACTTAGTGCCACAGAACTTCATGTAAAGTGGTTAAAATGGTGAAATTTCTGTTATGTAACCTACTTTACCATAAATTTTATTTAAAAGCCTATAAAAAAGCATAGGAATAGAGATCAAGTGCTGAGGACCTTGGTTGCAGTAATACGTGTGTGTGATGGAATTTATTAGCTCGGGTAGCTCGAAAATTCCTCATTCCTCCGAGAAGCATGGGCAGCAGGGCACCCTGGGAAAAGGGGTGGAGCCACAGCCATATTGGAACTCGGACCTAAGCTTGCAGCCAGAGTGGTGAACAGCAAGGCATCCAGCCCCTCTTGTGGCCTCTGCAGGGCAAGATGTCGGACCATGGGGTGAGACCGTGCCCACAGGGTGCAGTATGTAAAAGCTGATGGAGAGTATGAGCAGGGCTTGAATGGTACGTGTGTTATGAGACCTTTTCTTTGTAAGTCACTCCATCCTGGAAGTCATGAACTGTGCAAAACCCAAATATGAATGTTAGTTCTGTTTTGTTAACCAGCGGCAGGACCAGGAGACCCAGTGACCAACGGCCAGTCTCCCAGTGAGTGGGAAGGGAAAAATTTAGTGAAACAGTTTGGCTTACATAATAGGAGCTGGGTAAGAGTGGCCATCAGCATGCTAGAGGCATAAAATTGATAGCTCCCCAGTCCAGGAAACTGAATGCCTCAGTAATACCAATCTGGTGCTACAGCCCTGGAGAGCTGGCTATTGAGTCCATGTTGGAAGAGAAGCCATAGTCTGATGTCAGCAGAAGATGACAACAGCAGTAACAGTTGTAGATAAGCTTGCTCAGGAACAAGAGGCAAAGGCAGAAAGGTATACACTGCCTTTTCCTCAGATCTCTTCATGTCTGGGCTACCTGTTAGAAGGCAACACTCACTTGTTAATCTTCTCTGGAAGCACCCACACATACATGCCCCAAAATGTGCCTGTTAGTGTTTCCAAATCCCAACAAGTTGACAGTCAAGACTAACCACAGTATCCAAAGGAAAGATGGATCAGAGGGTACCAGAAACTCTGAGCAAGGGTGACACTAGCAGTTATTTTTGTTCACTGTTGATGATATAACCCAGGGCCTTACAAATGCCAGGCTCTGTCACTAAGCTACACTCTCAGTCCATCCCAATTAAGTCTGCCCTCAAAGCTCAGGATAGCTGCA
Organism: Nannospalax galili; assembly: GCF_000622305.1. NCBI lineage: Eukaryota > Metazoa > Chordata > Mammalia > Rodentia > Spalacidae > Nannospalax > Nannospalax galili. The sequence continues at coordinate 919,190 of NW_008350329.1, forward strand.
TACATACACAGTTCCCCTCTGAGACTTCTTCCTCCATGTAGCTTTCTCTGATCTCCCATCTGTATAGTGTCAGGGATGGAAACTGGCTATAGGGCCCACTAGGTAGGGGTACAAGCCTATATCTTCCAAGATATGACTAGGGTTCTTGTGCAAGGCACCGAAACTGCTAAGATGAAATTTAAAATGAACGTCATTAAGCCAATCTACTGTGTTGCTCTTAAAATGAACTTCATTAAGCCAATCTACTGTGTTGCTACTAGAGTGAGAGCGAGACAGAGAATGAATCATAGGGAGGAACAAGTGAGGAGTGCTCATAGCAAGGCCTATCAAAGCCCTACCCCTCTCAGCCCTCACAACCTCCCTTCCAGGTATCTCTGGCTTAGGAGCCTTTGCTGACGCCTTGGTGCTGATTCTGCTCACTCAAGACAGGCTTAAAATACAGAGCTGTCCTCAGCAGTGAGGACTACAGAACCTAGACCCCTGAGTGTGGATAAAGACACTGGTTCTCATCTATGCACAAACCACTCTGGTTTTTCTCTGTTCTTGGAGACTAAGCAGTGCTGGAACTGGTTAGTACTAGGAAGGGTGATGCTGGCTCACAAATGCCAGCAGGATAACCTTGCTCCTCACTTGATCATAATGAGTCATATTCTGCCCCCCCTCTCTCTCTTCTCTCCTCTCTCTCTCCTCTCTCCTCTCCCTCTCCCTCTCCCCCTCTCCTCTCCTCTCCCCTCCTCTTCTCTCTCTCTCTCTCTCTCTCTCTCTCTCTCTCTCTCTCTCTCTCTCTATCTCTCTCTCTCTTTCTCTCTCTCCTCTCATTTTTGCAACCCAGTCTCATCATGTAGCCCATGCTGGCCTTGAGCTCACAATCCTCCTGACTGTGTATGCCACCATAGCCTGGCTTCACAGATCTCTTGATTGGGTGCTGTTCTCTCCGTGACCCTGTGCACATTCCCACTGAAATTCCGCAGGGCTCCCTCCCACATTAACTGCTTGATCTCAAATCCTTCTCTTAGGTAGTCTTTCTGGGAACCACAGCAGTGTGTAAAATGAGCAAACGATGGGCACTCAATACATGTAACCTCCTCCACCCAAAGTATAATCTTTCCCAGTGTTCTTTCCATCCTAGCTTTATCACTGCTTCCTATTTGATACAGTGGATTTGTCTCCCTTTCCTGAATCTGAGTTCTTTCAGTATTTGACTCAGGTTTGAATCCTCTCCACTTATAAACACAGTGCTGTACACACAGTAGGTACTCAAAGATACTTGCTGGATATGCACAATAGCAACACAATTTATCCTTCTAGGTCAATGACCAGACATGAGAAGGGTACCCTTGACCAAAGAGACACTGCAGAGGGGCCACAGTAAGGGACCAGACAATAAGTTTAATTTCAGAAGCAAGTTTGAGGTGTCAGCAGGATAGGGAGGTGCAGATGTCTGGCAGTTAGGGTATGATTCACATAGCTCCATAGGGAGGTCAGGACTAGGGTGTGAATCTGGGAGTTATTTCACTGGAAGTGATAGATGAAGTCTTATGGGAGAAGAGGAAGCCAGGTTTTTGCTCAGTAAATTGCAGGAAGAAATCTTTCTCCTTGCTAAGCTAAGGACAGAAGGGGAAGGGTTGGCTGGCTGCAGGGGGTCTCATCAGTCACTCTTGCTTAGAGCACTCCATCTGCAAAGTACAAAATGACTTACAGATGTGATTTAGTGCTATACAAATATTCTGATGACAGAGAGAGTGACAGAAGAAAGTTCTCAAGTTTGCAAAATAGAAATTGTGGGTTCAGTTCATATTGAGCAGTTATTCCAAGTAACTGCAGTGTAAATATTAGTACAAGGGACAGCCATTTCATCATGAACATGCATGTACGTGTGCACGTGTGTGTGTGTGTGTGTGTGTGTGTGTGTGACTAGGAATTGAACCTGGAGTCTTAGGCATTCTAGGCAACACTCTACTACTCAGCTGTATTACCAGGCCATTGAGCACTTATTAACTTGTGAGTGCTGCCCTGGGTGAGTTGCTGTCCTCTTTACTGTATAGGCCAGGCTGCAAGGAATGAAGGAGGAGGACTTCTGTGTGTCAGGAAGAAGCAGCTGAGTGTCTCTGTGACTGTAAGTGTGGAAAGGAAGCAGGGGAGGCCCATACGACCTTTCTTTGTGACTTTACAAAAGCCACTGTATTACATCTTGGTATGCAGAGCTGAGAAGTGTGGGTCCTTCCCACAGCCCCATTGGCCCTTCACTAAGATTCCTTTTATAATTATACTTAAGTATACTAGAAAGATGGAATATCTAGAATACAAAGTAGTCGTAGTCACCCATCCAAAAAGAAGCACAGATTAATCCAATGCCCCACTGTTGTCATGAGGCAGCTGGAATACCAAATCAGGTGGCTGAAGCTGTAAGGCCTCCCCGTCCCAGCCTCCTCAAACCAATGGCTGAGTGTGCCAGAGCGATTTCAAAAGATGTCACCTGGTGAACTCCTTGGCTCAAGGTAGCCTGAAAGGAGGGACTGGGCCTTACAAGAGTCCCTGGTCTGCTAAGATGTGCCAGGTCAACTGTGGAATTTTAAATGAGAAGTGTCCCCAATAGACTGGAGCCTTTGAATACTTGGTCAGTTGGTAGCACTGTTTGGGGAGGGTCTTGGAACCTTTGGGAGCTATGGCCTTGCTAGAGAAAGCACATCACTGGGGACAGGCTCTAAGAGTTCATAGCCTTGCCCCACTTCCAGTTCCTCTCTGCTTCCCAATTGCCATTGGAGATAGGAGCTCTCAGCTTTGGGTTTCTGTCATCATGCCTGCTGCTTGCTGTCATGCCTCTCCACCATGCTGGACTCTTATCCCTCTGGAAACGTAAGCCCCAAAAAACTCATTCTACTGTAAGTTGCTTTGGTCATGGTGTTTTATCATAGCAACAGAAAAGTAACCAATATACCATCTAAGCATGCACTGAGCATCTTTCCCATCTTTTATGGATGAATAGTGAACAAAGTGACTGCCACACCATAAAGCCCTTGAGAGGGTGGTCATACCTTCCAGTTCTCTCTCTGTAGGACTTTGGGACCAGTCCCTTCAAATGGGACTTCTAGGACAATTCTAAGGGATTTCCAAGATTCATATCTGGTTAGGTGGGGACTTGAGTGAATACTTGGAACATTAAGGTTTTTAACATGAATTTGGTTAACAGGTCATTCAATTGTGTTTTTTAAACTATGAAGGTCTTAAAAATTACAATTTATTCACTCTTAACAAACAATTCATTTTACTCTGATGAAGTAGCCTTTTGTTAACAACTACAGTTTCCATAGCACTGTGATAAAAATATTTCAAATTCTTTCAGAGTATTAAAAATAATCCTGCAGTTGCCTATGTTTTCTTTCACAATCTTCAAAAGAATTATAATAAATTCTCTCCTCCAAATCTGGAGACATAACACATTTTGTTTTAGTTTGACTCAGGATCTTGGAAAACACTTAAACATTCGTGCATGGTACAGTTATTAAACGAAAGCACCACATTGATAATACTGTTAACACAATTAAGAAAATCCCTGATTTAAATTGTAGTCATACGCAAAATAAATGAAAACTGGATATAAAAAAAGCTTCCAGAATAATCACATCATAACTAACATTGAATAATATTTGATATATGAATATATGCCTTGGCAGAAGTACATCCTAAATCATCCAAGGGAGATTGCCAATTATATATAATACTGGTATGTTTTCTAGAAAAATATTAAATCCTTTATGAAAGATAGGGGAAGCTAAAGTAAAATAATTAATCTGATGAGAAAAAGTAATAGAATCTCTTCATGGATGGGATAAGTTTTGCCTCTTCCTGAGGCAAGATTAGAATTCTGAGTTTGTCAAGAGTGTTTTTTATTCTGAGCTGTGATTAAATACATAGACCTTTCTAGAACAAAACCCATTTCCAATATTTACATGTGCTTTGGTAGACATCCTAGCCAGGGACTCCAGGCTGAAAAGCTGCTTCCCTGTTTCATCAGAGCTGTCATCTAAAGAAGAGTCTGGGGGCTGGAGAGGTGGCTGTGGTTAAGATCACCAGCTGTTTTGGGGAGGACTGGGGCTTGGCTCCCAGCATCCACATGGCATCTAACAACCGTCTGTAACTCCAGTACCAGGGGATCCAGTGCTCTTTTCTGGCCTCTACAGGAATTGCATGCATGGATGCCCTTACATACATTCAGGCAAAACATGCGTACACATAAAATAAAAAAATTTTAAATATTTTTAGAAAGAAGGGTATGCTGGATAGCTTTGGTGTCAACTTGACACACCTGGGTTGAGGGAGCCTCAATTGGGGAACTGCTTTCATTGGACTGGACTGTGGTCATGTCTGTGGGGCATCTTCTTGATTGTTCAGTGATGTGGGAAGGCCCAGCCCACTGTGGATGGTACCACCCCTGGGAAGGTGGGCCTGTGTTGTATAAATAAGCAGGCTGAGCATGAGTCAGGGGAGCAAGCCAGTAATCAGCATTCCTCCATGGCCTGTGCTCTAGCTTCTGCCTCCAGGTTCCTGCCCTGAGTTCCTACCTTGGGCTCCCTGATGAACTGTGACCTGGGGATGTAAGACAAATAGACTCTCCAAATTGGTATTGGTCAGCATGTTTTGTCACAGCAATGGAGAAGCAAACTAGGACGAAGGGTCTCAGCAATATTTCTTAAAAGCCATGTCAGAGCCTCGGGTGTGCCTGATGGTACTCACAAGCTAAGCCTCTTAAAGTTTGCCAAGGTAATCGTAGAGCCAGAATATGGAACTTAGACTGCCCCTCATTTGGCGTCCACGTTGCCGCTCCTGCAGCAGTGAGGTAACCACACACCTATGCTTGGACTTTGCCAGTGAAAGACTGCTGCCTCCCCTCTCGAACGACAGCCTGCTTTACTATGGGATGTCTCAGCTCAAAAATAGCCTTCCACATACTGGGCCTTGTGTACACCTCCTAGAAGATTTACCTGTTTTCCTGTCTCTAAGCAACTGGAAATCAGTTTGGTCCCTTTGACCACACAGCTCTCTAAATTTTAAATAGTGTCTCTGTTTAGTTGGGTTTTGCTACAAAATCCTCTTCTGGGCCTGGCATGAACTTGACTGCCCTACTTACTCTTACACAGCCACAAGAGTGTATGTTTGTAAGACTGTCTTGAGATGTCAGGATTGTTTCAGTTAACTCTTTGTCATGTGAAAAATGACTCCAAACTTAGTAGCTTAAGGCAATGACACCATTTTTTTTTTTTTTGGCTCGTGCACCTGTCCCTTGGGCAGGGCTGAGTGGACATAGCTTGCCTGTCCCCTACTCCACTTGAAGTAGGAACTGAGGCCATAGGCACATATGGTTGGCAGCAGATACTGGCTGATCTTTGTTGGGACTATAAACTGAAATATTTGCATGAATCTCTCTAGGTGAGCTGGTGCGAGGGGTAATTGTGCCCAGAGAGGATCCAGGTAAGAGTCTCCTCACAATTACAGTTTTTCCTTGGAGGCCATACAGCACCACTTCCTGTGCATTTCTTTCATCGAGGTTCTAGAAGAAAATATGGGATCAAAAATATTACTACAGCTCTCTCTTGGAGAAAAGTGCTATCTACCAAATTCAAATTTGTTCAAGTGATGAGCTTACTCTAAATGTTGAAGGAGAATGATTGTTTCCTCACTGTTTCAAGCATAAACTTTCTCTGTTCACAATCAAATATTTAAACATGTCAGGCATAGTGGTGTATGCCTGTAATTCCAGCACTCGGGAAGCAAAGGCAGGGAAATTGTGAGTTCAAGGCCAGCCCACACTTTATAGTGTGATCCTGTCTCAAACACAAAGACCAGGTATGGTGGCACACTCCTTTAATTTCAGCACCAAGGAGGCAGAGGCAAGTGGATCTCTGTGAGTTTGAGTTTGAGGCCAGCCTGGTCTACATAGTGAATTCCAGGTCAGCCAGGGATACATAATCTAAAAAAAAAAAAAAAAACAGAAAAAAAAACACCTCAGTGGTCAGTGGTACAATGGTTGTGATACACTCCAATGCATTTGTATTCCCACAATAAACATGAACCTTTGCAAATACAGACCTTGCAAGCAGTAGTATTTGAATAATCACATTGCAGAGCTGAGATCAGAGTATGGAAGGTAGGTAGAAGGAGAAGGAAGGAGATGATGTAAGACGATGGTCAACTGATCCAGAAGACAAGTTGCCTTATAACAACTTTCAGCATGAAATAGTCAAGCAATCACTACATAGCCATCTATGCTGATAGTTGCTGTAAAAACCCAATTCCAAGTTTTCCAGGCTTTACACCAATGCAAGTTGGTTCTGACTCCTGGCTACTATTCATATCTTGGCTAGAAGATGGCTCCCTTGCAGGTGACATTACAAGGCCCACAGTCCTGACCTGCTGCTGTCCAGCTTGGTAGCCTCTGCTTCCTACCAGAAAACTATGTATACATAGATCTAGAGCAGGCTGCATGGCACACATCACTTCCACTCTCATCTGCTGGTGTGAACTAGCTACATGGTCTTGCTAGATGCAGAAAAGTATAGACAGTTGCCTCCAAGGACCACTCCACACCTCAGAAGTAAAAGCATGAACTTTGAGTCAGATTGCAGAACACTTGCATTGGTCAGGAAATGAGCCAATAATCTTGAAGGTTCCTGCAGTGCTAAGATTCTATACTTCTAACAATAGCATATTTAAATTTTAAGCATTGCCAAGGCAGGGGGCTGGAAGGCTGTCTCCCTCAATTCTGCATGCTATTTTTAATGGATGATGATTTTGGATCTGTCTTATGACTTGGAAGAGAGCAGCCAGATACTGTGATCATCTCTAAATATGATTGGTGAGTGATCACAAGATTAAGAACATGGTAATTTTGGATTTCTGCTAAATTTAAGTGACAAGAAATTCCGTCTGCCTACATTAGTGGTTCAGAGACTATCAGGCCTTGCCGTTTCCAACACCTAATTCTGTGGCCCCTGGAGCAGCCTCATCTGCTCACAGAGCTATCTTTGCATGCCAGAAGGGCAAATGGAACCCTCCTTACCATGCACTCCAGGAGGATAAGCTCCCAGGCACTACTGGCAACTAGGATTGCATTTACAACCCATGATCTGCTGCTGCATGAATGTGTCCATCTGCCTTTCATTCCAGTGTCTCCTGTAACTTTAGCAGTCTGTGAAGCAAGATCCAGAAATAGAGGTGAGGTAGGAAAGACGCCCCCTGGAGCCGAGAGGAGCAGTGTGCGGGGTCCCTCAGAAGTAGGTGGCTTCTATTTTCAGCATCTGTTCTAAACAACACCTGGCACAAAGCCCAGGGAAAGGAAGGCTTTAAGATCTGTATGCTGAATTTCCTGTATTTGGAGTAGCAGAATTTAAGATCAAAGGTTTTTATAACAAGAACATAAAGGAAAAAACGTAAGACTCATTCCAGGGCTACTATCTCATCAAAATAAAATGGATTTGGTTCCTTTTAACCTCACCTAATTGCATCGGAATTAGTGCAATTGAGTCTTAACCTAGTAGTATAAAGTAAATATAATTTTTATCCACATTTATGAAGTCTTATTTTGCCTATAAAGTATGATAGGATAATAAATATTCACATCATATAAATAGAAAATATAATTTTATTGGTCAGCAATGCGTTGCATTTGAGGAAGGCAATTTAATTTAACCTGCAATACAATAAATAACTGGCCATTAAATACCTATTAGTATTCTTGGATTTCCTGTCTGCATGCCTTTAAGTAATCGCTTGTCTATACTTACCTAGGTTATCTATAATTAAATACAAAAGCCATTTCAAAATGCCATTAAAGTCCTAAACTAAATTCACATTTGCAGTGAAATTCAAACTCAGAATTCCCACTTCACCCCAATCTCCCTTAGATATACCTGCACCCTATATCATTGGAGGTGGGGCATAGGCTTAAATCCTATGCTGTGAAATAAATTTCTGAACAATTCTCCACACATTTCAGTGACAAAACAACAAACCTTCCCAGAAATGTGCCCCTGCCTTTTGCGCTGACTTCTCCACTCACTCACTCACTCACTCAGGCACACTCATCCCTGGTTCATTTAGAAGACCTGCGGGCACACAGCTAAGAACACCTGCTTTGCTCTACTTTGTTTTCTTCTTGCTCACTCCTGGGTGGATTACTGTGTTCAAGAACACCTTGAGAGACTGGGTTAACTGAATCATGTACCACAATTATAATCTTGCCCGAATCAAATTTGCACTCATTCCCAGCTGGTGATCTCCGGGTTTTTCATGTATGAATGGGTATGTACAGTACCTCCCTCATGCAGCTCCTGCAAAGCCAGGTAAGTAGAGTATCTGGTGAACAGCAAGCTTTTGGTACCTATAACTTATGTTTTCTGGCACCATCATGAATTACCACCTTAGAGACAACCCCAAAGCTAGAACCCAGCTGCCTGCCTTTGCAAGAGGCTGCTTCCCAGCCCACCGCAGTTGCCCCTCAGCCACCACAGCAGACAGCTGGGCTTTGTGGGCCTAAGCCAAGCACAGGACATACATAGTTGGTGTGCCATAAATGTTTGTTTCTTCCTTTCTTTAGTCATGCTGTATGACTTGCTTAGTCATACAATGCTCTTTTTCCAAAACATCCCCTGTCCCCTGGGAGGCTCCTTCCCTTTAAAAAGAGCTGAGTGTTTTGTGAGATTCTTTGCTACTTTCTTACCAAACTCTCGTTATTAGAGGAAAGCAGTGCATTCAATGATTCACTGAAATACTTTTGTTTTCTCAGCACTCCTTACTTCTTCCATGTCCTCTGAAACGAGAAGCTCTTAAACTTAGAGGAGAGCCTCCTTGTAATTCTCAGCTGACAGGCTCCCCCACAAGGCTCTAATGGGCTTTTGAGAAAATAGCTCCAGATATTTAAGATTATTATTCCTAACTACGAATAGTTTTGTCAATGGATGGGAAAAATAAGTGCTGTTCTCTCCTCATTAAGTTACCTGAGTATTCTGAGATTGAGGAATAAAGAAACTTCAGCTAGATTATCCATTTCAAAGCACACTCTGAAGTGCTTTTATTTTAGTTTATTTTTTCTTTTTAAAAATTTGCTTATTCTTTCACAATTTCATGCACATATAAAGCACTTTGATCTATCCCGTCCATCCTCCTCTCTATCCCCTTCCTCCTCCCAATGGACCCCTTCTTCACAAGTCCCCTCCCTACTTTTCTGTCCTTTTTTCTTTTTCTCACACTACTCTACACATACTTTCAAGAAGACTTTGAAGGCAGGGTGGAGATTGTGTTGACACCCACAATTAGCTATTTCACACCCCTGTGTAAGCCAGAGGGCATGCTCTCCAACTGGAGTAGCAACCATCAGGAAAGCACAGTCAGCCTGAGCTGTGCCTGGGATCATGTGTCAAGAGACATCTGGAATAGTCACGGGATATTTGCTGACCTTAAATTTTCACATAAAGTTGCCACTGGTGATATTCCACTCACAGTCAGCTTTTTTGTTCAAGGCCCATGCTCTTGTGAAGGTGCCCTTCCCCATGTCAGCAGCTTCCTTCTCAATTTTTCAATAGCTCTCTTGTCTACCTCATCACATTTGTAAATTAGCTGGCCAGTAATAGTGAGCTTGCTGAAATACACACACACACACACACACACACACACACACACACACACACAATCCTGGCTCTGCTTGAACTACAGGAAGCTAGAGAGGGCATTAACCCAAACATCACAGCAACAGCAAAACAAGCCACAGAGGCCCAACTTTTCCTGACCCCATAAGACATTTAAGGATAAGAGCAGCCAGAGCAACCCACTGTCTCAGGAAAGACAGGCCCCTCCAGGGAGAGAAGGCATGAGCCCTGGCTTGCCTGGAACAGATACTGCTAGATGCTGCTAAGGAGTCTGCTTCAATTCCTAGTGCATGACTGAAGATGAATGTGGGTTGTCCAGGGCCCACAGATCCAGGAGCATTCTGTTTACCTAAAGACCCTCTCTACCTACCTCCTGGTGTTTACACAGTGGTTGCAACAGCTCTGAGGAAAGGGTTCCTGTGTTGCAGCCACCTAGTGAAAGACAAAAAGCCAGTCCCAATCTTTGCCCTATCCAGCCCCCAGACCCAAAACAAGAGCTTTGACTTCTCAGGGCAGGGCAACACTCTATGGCCCTTGGGGTCCTGGTGAAAGCCCACTGCAGCCAAGTCACAAGAACCAAAAGTCCTCATGAATTGTGTTACAAAGTTATTCCTGTGCAAGTGGATCTCTGAGGAGGTATAGTCCCTGTGAGATCAGAGCACACTGTCCCTATTACCACAGAACAACAGCCCTAAAGGGACAGGCTGATGTGGAGAGAAACTCTGTGTGACCCAGAAAAGAGATGTGAAATAAAGGAAAGAGCCAATACTGAGATGACCCTTCTGGCCAACAAGGCCCTCTCCAAACAGAGCAGCACCCAGGACCTCGAGCCTGCAGGACCCAAGGAGGAACCACAGCAGATGTGGGTAGCTCACTCCTGCCTTGGCTTATCTATGTATTTGGACCATGAGGTGATTACTGAATAAAACGACTTAAAAATCCAAATAGATAAATAAAAATCCAAAACAAAAGCAAGATCTGACAGAGCCAGAATTGAAATGTGGCTTCTGCAATCAGACCCCATAAGGAATGAAGCAATGCTTTTCCTTCAGAGGTTCCGGTCTTGTTTCTTCGTAGCCTAGATTGATTGTTGGTCATCAAGAGTCCCGTTTGTTTGTAGAGCACTTGTTTTTACTGTTGTTGTCTTGATAGGATATGATTGTGAGTTTTACTTTTTTCTTCTTGGTGGCTTTTCCTTGGATCTCTTTTTAATATTTAGAAAATGTCATGACTAGATGATATTTGCACAATTACGTGGGCACGCGTGTGTGTGACTGAGCACTATAGCCCCACAATTCCACTTTTAGACATCAACCCTAAACCACCACCCTCCATTCAGTCATGGGCCACATGTCACCATTTTATTATATGATAGCAGTCACATTACAATGGAGCTGAAATTTTCTGTTGCCTAGTGTCTTTGTAGCCATGGTAACATTGTAGCAAAACACATTACTCTCCTGTCTGTGGTGATACTGGAATAAACAAACCTACTGCACTACCACCCATATGAAAGTACAGCACATTTGTTCAGTTGAACATACTCCACAGTGGTAATAACTATGTGATTGGTTTACAAATTCTCTGTGATTATCTTTTTAATATTTTTAATAATTCTTTGAGTATTTCATACAATGTAGTATGATCATATTTACATATCCTCTCCATCCCCTCCAAGATCTACCCCTATCTCCCTACTCACCCAAATTTGTATTCTCTTTTTTTAAGCCCACTGAGTCTGATTTGTGTTCCCCAAATACTTAGATGTTGGTCCAGCCCCTGGAGCAGCTACCACCCTTAGTGGAAATGGACTCTTCTTCACCTAGCAGCTATCAGTAGCCAATAGCTCCTCAGCTAGGGGGAGGTTTTCCTGCTCACTTCCCTCCTCTATACTGGGGTTTTTATCTTGATTGAGTTTGGACAAGTCTGTGTATGTTGTCACAACCTCTGTGAGTTCCTATGTGCAACTGCACTGGAGTTTCTGGAAAACAGTTTCCTGGTAGTCACCTGCTACCTTTGGTTCTTACATTCCTTCTGCCCGCTCTTCCATAATGATACCTGAACCTTGGGGGACAGGGAGGCAGGCATCTATGCTATAGATGTCCCATTAGGGCCGATCACTCTGTAGTCTCTCATCAGCATATTGACCAGTTATGGGTCATTGTGTTAATCGCCAACTACTGAAAAAAGAAGCTTCTCTGATGAGGGTTGAGGGATGCACTAATTTATTGGTATAACAATAAGTTATTTATTAGGAGTCAAAGTTTAATATTTTGTCTCCTTAATAGAATAATAGTAGTAGAGTATTATTCCCCTAGAGTCTATGACCTATCTAACCCCCAATTCTTGGTTCTGATAATTGTGTCAGGTATGGGTTCCATTTTGTGGAGTGAGCCCTAAATCCAGTTATAAATTATTTGGTTACTTCCATAACATTTGTGGCACTATAGCACCATTGGGCATATCTTGTTGGGCCAGTCCTTATTGTAGCTCTCAGGGTTCACGGCTGGGTAAAATTAATGATTACTTTTCTCCTCTGATAGCTTGCATAGCACCTTCCAGCACTTTAAAAGCTAGTCAATAGGGATGAAGCTCCAAGGTCAGTATCAGCTGGATTTCTCCACGTTCTACTACTCAGGTGTGTGGCACCTTAAGCAATAGGGTCTTACCATCAAGTTCTGAGGGTAATCAAGAACAATGGCAAACCAGGAGTGACGTGCACACCTTTAATCCCAGCACACAAGAGGCAGAGGCAGGTGGGTCTCTGTGAGTTTGAGACTAGCCTGGTCTACAAAGGGAGTTCCAGGCCAGTCAGGGTTACATAATGAGACTCTGTCTCAAAAAAAAAAAAAAAAAAAACAACACTGGTGCTAACAGGTGGCACGCATTCGGGCTTCCGGCACAACCCTCTGGCAGGCTCAGGTAGAAGCACTGGATTCTTGGAGGTATTTTCCAAGCTGCAACCAATTGATGGCAGGGACAGGAAGCCACGTGAGCCAAAAGTCTCTAGCGTGGGGCCAAAGCTAAGTCAGCCAGAACCAGCTCAATGGCAGGAGATCTAGGCAGAAAACAGGCTACAGTTTGCACATCAAATCCCAAGAGTAATGACAATAGTCAATAATGTTTGAGGGACTATGAGACCTCCACTAGCCAAATTCCAAAATGCCACTCCTGGCATTGGGCTTTGTTTTCTAGCCTGTGGTGTCTCATAGAAGCATGATACCTCTGTTATAAGGTAACTCTATTTAAACTATATACATATATGTATATATATATGTTTATGTATATGTATATATTTTAGGAAGCTTCTATAGTAGGTTTCCATACAGATTTTTCGAAGGGTCTTTAGTGTTTACTATATGTCCCAACATTTCCTCCTCTACCATGACCTCCCATTCCCCATTTAACCCTTCCTGTTCCATTAACTCCTTTTATCCCCTTTATAGTACTACATTATAGTCCTCCTTACGTGACAGCCTCACCACACCCTTTGACCCCTTACTAGTTTCCTAACCTCTATAAGTTTTCCAAATGAAACACATATATCTAAAAATTCAAACCTGGCATCCACATATGAAAGATAACATGCAACATTTGTCCTTCTGAGTCTGGATTACCTCACTTAGGATGATCGTTTCCAGTTCTGTCCATTTATCTGTGAATTTTAGAATTTTGTTTTTCTTAACATCTAGACAATATTACATTGTGTAAATGTAGCATATTTCATAATCCATTTGTAGTGGTCTGAATGATGTGTCCCCCTAAGTATTTGAACACTTAGTTGGTGGTGCTCTTTGGGGAGGGTCATGGAACCTTTAGGAAGTGTGGCCCTCCTGGAAGAAGCATATCACTGGGTGTAGGCTTTGAGTGTTCATAGCCTTGCCCAATTTCTAATTTGTTCTCTCTCTCTCTCTCTCTCTCTCTCTCTCTCTCTCTCTCTCTCCTCTCCTCTCCTCTCCTCTCCTTTCTGGGCATATTTGAGGATGTGAGCACCCTGGGTCCCCCTCCACCACCATGCTTCCCTGTCATGATGGATGTTTATCCCTCTAGAAACATAAGCCCAAATAAATTCTTTCTTCTATAAGTTGTTTTGGTTGTGCTGTTTATCCCAGCAACAGAAAAGTAACTAAGAGCTGGTTCTTTGAAAAGCTAAATAAGATAGACAGACCCTTAGCCCAGTTAACTGAAAGAAAGAGAAAATCCAAATCAACAAAATCAGAGATGAAAGGGGAAACATCACAACAGACACCCAAAATTTCCAGAATATTATGAGGGAATACTTTAAAAACCTATACTCCACTAAATTTGAAAACCTAAAGAAAGGGATGGATATCTAAAATCATGGGAACCAGCAAAGTGAAACTAAGAGATAAACAGTTTAAACAGACCCATAACATTTAAGTAAATGGAATCAGTAATACAAAGCATCCCAACTAAAAATACCCAAGGCCCAGATAGATTTGCAGCAGAATTCTACCAGACACTTAAAGAAGACCTCCAACCAATACTACTTGAATTATTCAAAATGATAGAAACAGAGGGAGAACTCCCAAACACCTTCTATGAAGCCAGCATCACTCTAATAACCAAACCCAATAAAGACACAACCAAAAAAGAAAACTATAGACCCATACCCTTAATAAACATAGACGCAAAAATTCTCAACAAAATGCTTGCAAACCACATACAGACACATATCAAAAATATCATCCATCATGATCAAATAGGCTTTATCCCAGAGATGCAGGGATGGTTCAATATACCCAAGTCAATAAACATCATTAATCATGTAACTGGACTCAAAGACAAAAACAACATTGTCATCTCAATAGATGCAGAAAAGGCTTTTGACAAAATTCAGCATGCATTTATGTTCAATGTCCTGGAGGGAACTGTACTGAAGGGAACATACCTCAACATAACTAAAGCTAAATACAACAAACCCACAGCAAACATCATTCTAAATGGAGAAAAACTGGAAGTATTCCCATTAAAATCAGGAACCAGACAAGGCTGTCCACTATCTCCACTCCTTTTCAACATAGTACTTGAAACTCTGGCTGGAGAAATAATACATGAGAAGGAAATTAAAGGAGTACTAATTGGAAAAGAAAAGGTCAAACTATCACTTTTTGCAGATGATATAATACTATACCTAAGAGATCCCAAAAGTTCCACCAGAAAACTCCTAAACTGATCAACACTTTCAGTATAGCGACAGGTTATAAAGTCAATCTACAAAAATCAGTAGTCTTTCTATATACCAATAGCAAGCAATTGGAGAAAGAATATAGGGAAAAGCTCCCATTCACAATTGCTGCAAAAAAATGAATATATCTTGGAATAAATCTGATGAAAGACACCAAAGACCTCTACAATGAAAATTTTAAATCCTTAAAAAAGAGATTGAGGAAGACACTAGGAAATGGAAGGACCCCCCATATTCATGGATTGGAAGAATTAATATTGTGAAAATGACCATCCTACCAAAAGCATATATAAATTCAATGCACTCCTGATCAAAATCCCTGTGACATACTTCAAATAATTAGAAAAATGCATCCTTAAATTCATATGGAGGCACAAAAGACCCCTGATAGCCAAAGCAACCCTGAGCACAAAGAGCAATGCTGGGGGGATTACTATACCAGATCTCAAAGTATATTACAGAGGCATAATCATAAAAACAGCATTAAAAGATGGGCTAAAGATCTAAACAGAGAGTTCTCAAAGGAAGAAATAAAGATGCCTAAGAAACATCTCAAAAAGTGTTCAACATCCTTAGTAATTAGGGAAATGCAAATTAAAACCACCCAAAGGTATAACCGTACCCCAATCAGACTAGCTAGGATCAAGAGAACAAATGATACCAAATGCTGGCAAGGATGTGGAGGAAGGGGAACACCCATTCACTGCTGGTGGGATTGCAAACTCATGCAGCCTCTATGGAAAACAGTGTGGAGAACTCTTAAAAAAACTAAAAATGGCTGGGTGTGGTGGTGCATGCCTTTAATCCCAGGACTGGGGAGGCAGAGGCAGGCGAATCTCTGTGAGTTCAAGGCCAGCCTGGTCTACATAGTGAGTTCCAGGACAGCTGGGGCTACAGGGAGACCCTGTCTCAAAAAAAACTAAAAATGAACCTACTATATGATACAGTTATACCACTCCTGGGCATATACCCAAAGGATTCATCCTATTGCAGAGACACTTATACAACCATGTTTGTTGGTGCTCTTTTCACGATAGCTAAGAGATGGAAGCAACCTAAGTGACCCTCAACTGATGAGTGGTGAACAAAAATGTGGCATATTTACACAATGGAGTTCTATTCCACAGTAAAGAAAGATGAAATAATGAAATTTGCAGGTAAATGGATGGATCTAGAAACTGTTACACTAAGTGAAGTAACACAGACTCAGAAAAACAAACGACATATGGTCTCCCTCATGTGGGTCCTAGGACCAAATCCTTTTAATTTCCAGGTCCCTTTAATAAGATGATGCTACACAGCAGTCCCTTCTGCATGAAATAACTACCATCATCATGACTTCCATTGAGCCTGATCGCTAAACATAGTCACAATTGGGTTTGTTGACGGTTGTGCTCGTTCATTAAAGGAGTGCCAAGCAGGGTCACAGAACCCTCACCTGAGTATCCAGCCACTCTTCCCAGCCAACTAGGCCAACCTTGGAAGACAAAAGAAAAATGAGGAAGAACCCAATACATGGATGCTTTTGGAAGTCTTTGTCAAGAAACTCCAATCTCATATGAACGTTTGAAAATTGCCCTGTTCTGACTTTTTTCTAGTTCCCTGTCTAGAACTCGTAATGCTGATTACTCTTGCCTTTACTTCCCCTTCACATCTCCCATTCATGATTCAAGGATTTTCTTCTCCCCTTAGAGACAAGAGTTGTGCAATTTGGGAGTCTTTTAGATATACGCACTGAAGGGGTATGCCAATTGCCTCACTCTGTGTCCCTATTCAGCATGGAAGAAGCCAGAGCGGTTGGCGTCCCTATTCCCTATTGGCAATCTGGGTAACTCCTTCAGAGGATGGCATGATAAGAATAGGAGGTAGGAATTGGCTAGGCAATTGGGGTAAAAAACCCCAAAGAATGTAGCTAGTTGCTTGGTTAAAAGCCAATATGTCTTTGGCCTGTTAGCAACATACTCTGTTCCAAGGCCAAAAATGTCAAAACTATTTGGGAGCTTGTATCTAACCCTTAAAAGATTTTAGGGTTATCTCTTCAGAGGGGGGAATGTTGGAGGGGAGGGAGTGGGCATGGATTTGATCAAAACACCTTATATGCATGTATGAAATTCTCAATAAATATTTTGAAAAAAAAAACGAAAAGTCAGATGATATTCTGATGGGCCTGCTTTCAGATGTTATTTGGTCTTTCTGTCTTGCAGCTATCAATATTCTTTCTTTGTTCTATTCATTTAGTGTTTTGAGTATTATGTGATGTGGGGATTCTCTTTTCTGGTCCTGATTATTTAGTGTTCTGTATGCCTCTTACACTTTGATAGGCATCTCTTTTCTTATATTTGGGAAATTTTCTTTGATTTTTGTGAAATTATTTTCTGTGCCTTTAACCTGGGTTTCTTTTCCTTCTTCTATACCTATTAGTCATAGGTTTGGTCTTTTTATAGTGTCACAGAGTTCCTGCATGTTCCATTCTTGGCTTTTTCAGACTTAACATTTTCTTTGACCGAGTTACTCAATTCCTCTAACTTGTCTTCCAACCCTGATATTCTCTCTTCTATTTGATCCATTATATCGGTGAGGATTTCAACTGGGTTTTTTTATTTCACTGAGTTTCTCATTTCAAGTTTTATTTCCCTTTGTCTTCTCATCAGAAATTCTATGTCTTTAATAAATTCTACTTTCATATCTTAGAATGTTTTCTTAATCTCATTCAACCAATTTTTTTATATTTTTGCAGTCTTCCTTCTGGAATGTATGCACATCCTCTTTGAAGATATTTATAATTGCTCTTCTGAACTCTGTCTTATGCATCAACTAAGTTGCTTTTCTCAGGGAACATTGTGGTAGAGGTATTAATTTCTGGAGGAGACATATTGACTTGGCTATTCATGTTGTTTGTGGTTTTTGATGGAACCAGGACACCTGGGGTTGGATCATTGGTAGTGTTTCTTGGTATAGATACCTGGTCTCACCTTTTTAGACCCTCCAGGCTTTGATGAGTGGGTGTTTGGATCTTTGTCTGCTATTACCCCAAATTCTCAGGTTGTAGACCAGCTGTCTGGGGTCAACTTTGTGTTGATTTATAAATGGGGTGTCAGAAGTGGTCTCAGTACAGCTGAACCCAGGAACAAACCTGTAGGAGATTCATACTGCTTATCTTCAGGAGGCTATGGAAGGCTCCTATATATGACCCTTGGGTGGCAGGGGCTGGATCACAGCAGAAGTAGGTAGTGGTGTTCCTGGAAGCAGGGCACAGGACATCATATTGTCCTCATGTAGAGGTGGGTAAGATGGAGGCTGACTGGGGATTCCTAACTAGAGATGTCACAGGATGCCATTCAATCCTAGGGAGAGGAGTATGGTGGATGGTGTGGATGGCAGATAGGCAAATGCCTGGTCTCTGAGATTCCTAGCTTGGGGTTATAGAGTGCTACATGCTCCCTGGGTGGTACAATAGGTAGGGTGGGTGCCATAGTAAGCAGGGTAGCTGGCAGGTAGGGGGGCATGGGCAGACAGGTTCTATAATAGCTTGCACTGTGATTCCAACTCAGCTTCATTCATCATGTGTTCTCTGAAACCCTTGATGGCATGGAGAGGCTATGTAAAGAATGATCTAGACCCTCCAAGTTTATGCAAGTGTCTAGATGCCAGCTCAACAATTAGAACACATGCCCATCATTAAGTGACACAGAGTCCTATACTGACAGAGCACTGTTGATAGGAATATTTCAGAACAGAGCACACACCTGAAAAACCTTCACCCTTTTCTTGTCTGTGATTTCTCTTTGACCATCTGTGTCATTTCTTCCTGGAACTCCCCACAGGAAACTGACACTGTTCTTAAACTATTTCTCATGTTGAGATACTTGAAATGTGAGGAAGTCACTGAGCTTTAGAGAAGGTGAAATAGATGTCCCATTTAGAACTAAGCACTCAGTAGTCACTTATTCTCATCACTTTGAGCCTTATGAGTCTCTGCTTTCGTTGCTAACCACTACAAAAAGAAGCTTCTCTGATCAAGGCTGAGTAAAGCACTAATGTGGGTATAAACAGAGAGGGCAATTTGACATGTTCCCATAAAAGTACATCAGTAATAGCTTCCGCACTAGGGCCTATGAGCTCCCTAACCATGGGCTTTTTACCAGGTTTACGGTACCAGCTACAATTTGACTACTAACAGCCATGCCACTGTGGCATGTCTTGTCCAGCTGGTCAGTTTTATAGCATTCAGAGTCCATATCTGGGTAAGACCACTGATGACTGTTCTTATCTGGCAGCCTTCAGAGTACCTTCCGACATTATGAAAGCTAGCCAGCAGGGAGGAAGCTTCCAACTCAATTCCATCTCAATTTCTGTATGTCCTGCAACCAAAATTTAAAGTTTCTTCAACAACAGGGCTTACTGTTAAGTTCTGATGCACAAGCAAAAGGACTGGCAATAGCCTATACTGTTTATGGTGTTCCTGGGGCCTCCTTACCCAATAGTTCATAGAGTGATATTTCATACCTGGACTGGTATTTTCATTTAATAACCTATGACTTCAGGCCTAGAGAGATGGTTCAGTGCTTAAAAGCACTAGTTGCTCTTGTAGAGGACCCAGGTTGTGTTCCCAGCAGCCAGAGGGCTGCCAACAATTATCTGTAACTCCAGTTCCAGGTGATCTGATGCCTTCTTCTGGCCTCTACAGGGATTGTACACACATGGTGCTCATATACATGCAGGCAAGACAATCATACACACCAAATAAAAATAAATAAATAAATAAATAAATAATAAATAAATAAAATTGAAAACAATCTGTGATTTCTTGGTGTTCCATTATCTACCCATGCAGAATACTGTCATTTAAATTTTATTTCTTATTCTGCTAAAGATTGGGCTATCTCTAGCTTCCCATGATAAACCATCTATTCACATGATTTGTTATCCAGCTTTATTTCATATTTTGATTTCTTGGGCTGCCCATGTCTGGACCTGAGGTTAGACTCTGTTAATTCTCTCCCAGGACACAGTTCAAATGCATCTTTTCAATCACTTAGTATATACACTAGCCCTGTCTGTTACTTCAATATAATTCCTTACAGTAGTTTTCACATTGTTTCCTAATTGCATTATTGTATCCTGTTCTCATTTTCCTTCAATTGCTGTGACAAAACACTCTGATCCATATCAACTTGGGGAGAAAAGGGTTTATTTGGCTTACATCTCCCAGGTCACAGCTCATCACTGAGGGAACCCAAGGTAGGAACTCGGGGCAGGAACCTGGAGGCAGGAGCTGAAACCCAGGCCATGGAGAAACCCTGCTTACTGGCTTGCTCCTCTGGTCCATGCTCAGCCTACTTTCTTAAACAATACAGGACCACTTGTCCAAGGGTGGCATTGCCTATGGTGGGCTGGGCCCTTGCACATCACTCAACAATCAAGAAAACACCCCACAGACATGGCCACAAGCCAGTCCAATGGAGGCAATTTCCCAGTTGAGGTCCCCTCCCCCCACATGTGTCAGGTTGACAACTAAAGCTATCCAGCATATGTCCTAAAACAAAGGCTTTTTAAGTCTTGAACTCTGAACTGTTTGCTCGGTTTGGAGATGTTTATTCCCCACACCTCTGGTTTCCCTCCATACCTTTGGTCTCTGGTCCCACTGTGTATTGCTTCTTGTAGAGAAGTAAGGCACACCCTGGGCAAAATTTGCTCTCTGACCAAGGGGCAACCAGGAGGCAGTGAAGGAGGAAGGGTATCTGCTGCCAGCATGACTTTACACAGAGATGTTTGGCCTTCATTGCATACCTGTGTGAGGACACTTCCACTGGTTCTGAACTTGGAATCTGTTAAATTCTTTTCTCTCCCAATATAATAAATTTCGCTTTTAAAATAAATTTCTTTTCCCTCCCAATACAATAAATTTCCCTTCCCTCCCAATACAATATCAAAATAAATCAATTTCCTTTGTTCCTTTTAAGGTTGTATTAGACAATTTAACCCTAGTCAGGAGACCAAGGTCTCTGCCTTCTAGAATCTTCCCTTCAGTGCTTTTGATAATAATAGTTACACTACTGATGTGACCATAATAATGAAGATAGTAATAGCTAATGTTTATTGTGTACTGATTGTTCTGTATAATTGCTTTGTCTGCATTATTTTATTACCCTCAACAACTCTACAAACAAAATCAATTTTAAGTCTCTTCCCCTAACCCTCAAGGAAAATGGATTTAGCAGTTAGTCAATTTGCCTATGTCTACACAATGTGGAGAGACAGAATTTATACTCCCGTCTTCCTGGTCCCAAACACATTCTTAAACCACCGTGCTATGATTCTTTCCAAAGGCTGAGTCATGAAATAATACCACACAGTCCTCATAGAAACTACCCTCTTCTCCGACCCCACTGGCATGTCTGTTCCCTTTCTACTTCCTTACCATACCTTTCCAAGTTCTCAGTGGTTGCAGCTCAGGGCTCCGACCACTGTCCTCCAAGTTAGGTGTCACTGTCCTCATTTGAAAGATAATGAATTGAGGCTGAAGAAATGACTCAGCAGTTAAGAGTGTTACTTACTGCTCTTTTGGAGGACCAAGTTCAGTTCCCAGCACCTACCACAATACCTGTAACTCCAATGTTTTTTGGTCTCAAGCACCTGCACTCAGGCCCAGAGATACTTAGTAACTTGTCTTAGGTAATATAGTATTAGTACTAGAAGTTAAACCCATAATGGCCTTACTATAAGTCTCCTGTCCCTGACCATTATGAGTAAGAATTAAGATGCTCTTGACCCCCAAAAGAAGCTCCATTATACAAAGAAGGGAGCACAGACCTTGAAGTTAAGAAACATAAATCAATATCTGGTCAGTTTTGTTGATAATTTTCTGTATTCTTGGATAAGAAATCTCAGTGCCTCAGTTTCTTCATCTGTATGTGTGGGGCGGGGATGACCCAGATGATACTTAAAGACCTTTCTTTGTGGTAGCATTCTTTAAAGCAATACAAGGAAAAGACAGGACATATACTTCCAAAGTCTGTGGCTAAAGCAACCAGACCCAGGCATGTCAGCTCCTGAGAACAATACATGAGTGTTTTTCAGATGCCATGTCCAAGGGTCCTGCAAGCATCTTCAAGGACTCCTAAGAGAGCAGAAGCTTTTGTGTGGCCCAAGAGCAATTTGTGTTTTTCGTTCTATGCCTTCCCTGTGGGAAGTTGGTTGTCCCAACTTGTTCCCTAATAATCCAGGTGTTTTCAAAAGCCTTCACAAAAATCTTTCAACCAAGTAAATGCTAATTCATCCTTTATCTGATGGAAATCACTGTGTTCTGGGCAGGAGGAGACCAGTGTCACCATTTAGACAAGCCAATTTGTAGTGACAAACAAAAGCCTTCCAGGTAGCCTTGCAGTCATAGGTAAGGGCCATATCAAATCACATGGTTGGGTGCACCATTTGAAGTCACACCAAAGACCTTGTTCTCAGAGAAGGCATTACCACATCCCAGCAACTACATGAAGGTAGGAATGACAGGGGCTTGTGGTGCACAGGGCTGTCCTAACCAACAACAAGCAGTGTCCACATCACATAGGAGCCTCAGGAAATGAAGCCTCAGGCCAAACCTGCTGAGGCAGAACCCCCCACTACAACAGTCACAGACATCTACTAAAAAGCCAGAGAAGCCCAGGCTTGGACTCTGCTCAACCCTGCTCAGTTGGCACCAGTGATTTGTCACTTCCTCCATGGGGCTTCTGGCAAGTTTGCAACCTGGGCCTTATCTGTAAAACAGATTGAGACATCCTACTTCCTAGGGCTATTTGGAGAATTAAGTGAAATCACAAATATAAAAGGGCTTCACATAGCATTTAGCACATTATGATCAACAAGTATGAAGTCCCTGCCTCCCAGAGTTGCAGAAATTGTCAGCAGCAGAAATGAACAAGTGTTTTTAAAAATGACACAAAATGGGAGCCAGCTGTTTGCCTGGGTAAGTTTGGCTACTGTGCCCACTGCACCTTGACTCCCTCAGCCTCATTCACACTCAGCTCCCCCACCCCATCTCTCCTCCTAGAAGGGGACTGGCCCATTTCCTGTCTTGGCACCCCAGACCTCTGGACTGACCCCTTGGCCCAAACTCCCCACTGCTTTCTGATTCTTTGAGTCCAGACCAACCCAATTCCTCCCTCTAGTCCCCACCTTCCTTTGCATCTTTGGGTGGCCCATCCCCACAGCTTACTGGAGCCAGAACTTGCCTTGGTAAGTTTGGCTGCTATGCTCACTGTGTCTTGACTCCCCCAGCCTCATTCATTCTCCCAGTTCCCCCACCCCATATCCCTTTCTAGCAGAGGCACTAGCCCATCACCTATCATGACACCTCAGACCCATGGACTGGCTTCTTAGCTCAGAATCCCCACTGCTTCCTGATCCTTTATATCCAGACCAACCAAATTCCTCCCTGTAATCAACAGGAGCCCTTGGGCCTCTTCTTGGCCCCACTTCCCTTTGCATTCCTGGGGTCCAGCATCTTTCCTGGGCTCTGCTCCCAGGCTCACCCAGCCCTCAAATTCCTGAGACCAACATCTTTCCTGGAGGGATCTAGACCTTAGGAGAAAGCCTGAAAGCATCAGAACCTCATCCGACGTGGGCCTCTGTGGGAACTCCTGAGCAGCAAGATGAAAGCAATTTGGCCATTCCAATATAAAATCAAAAGAGAGAACCTGAAGCCTAGACCAACCAGCTTTTCATGCCCAACAAGTAAACAACAGAGGCACATAAAGTTTACAAAAAGAAGCAGACCTAAACTCAACAAGGAAAGATTGAGTCTCACACAAGAACCAGAATCTACAAAAGAGATCCACATGTCAAAGTCACAGAGAAAAAATAATAACATGAAAAATCAAAATAATATATCCCCACCAAGTACCAATAGTCCTCTAGAGAAGTAGAATGAGAACCCCCTAGAGATAACAGAGGACATGGAACTCAAAAGAACAATTATAAATATGATAAAAGAATTCAGTGAATTTGAAGAACACACAAAGAAATTAAAGAACTGAAAGGAGATAGGGATAAACTTCTGAATGAATGCAGAAAACAGCTAGAAATATTGAAGAATGCTCAGGCTGAAATGAAGAAGGAAGTGAAACACTCAGTAAGCCAATTAGAAATGACAGGAGAAAGCTTCACCAATAGGATAAATGAAATGGAAAACAGAATACCAAAACTGGAAGACAAAGTGGATGAATTAGACCACTTGAGCAAAGATTATGAAAATTTAAGAAAACTCAAGAGCTCTCTCTGACCCACAGGCCTCTCTCTCTGGGGAGCACTGCTTCTGGGCCTGGCCCCACCCTCATCTCCCTCTACTTCACAGGGCCTGCAGGACCTGCAGGCCTCTCTCAACCCACAGACCTCTCTACAGGTAAGTCCATTGCACCCTCCACGCCTTGACTCCCCCAGCCTCATTCACCTGCCCATCTCCCCCACCAGTCTCTCCTAGCCTGGGTCCTGTCCCATTCCTTGGCTTGGGGCCCCAGACACCTGGGGAACCACCACTACTTCCTGATCCTTTGCATCCAGACCAACTCAGTGCCTTCTCAGGTCCCCAGGAGCACTCTGGGCCTGGCCCCGCCCTCACCTTCCTCTACTTCCCTGGGCCTGCAGGACCCACCAGCCTCTTTCCTGGACACTGGGGCTGACCTGTCCTCTTCCTGATCCTTTGCATCCAGACCAGCCCATCTCCTCAGTGCAGTCCCCAGGAGCCATTGAGGCTACTTCCCTCCCCATCTGCCTTTGCATCTCAGGGTGGCATGGCCACCAACTGCCCTAGACCAGCATCTTTCCTGGGCCTGGCTCCCAGGCTAGTCCAACCTCCAAATTCCTGAAGCCAAAATCTTTCCTGGAGGGAATCCAGACCTTAAGAGAAATCCTGAGAGCATCTGATCCTCATCTGACTTGGGCCTTTGTGGGAACTCCTGAAGACAAAAGCAGTCTGGCCACTCCAATACAAAATCAAAAGAGAGAACCAGAAGCTTAGACGAACAAGCTTTTCAGGCCCAAAAAGTAAACCACAAAGACACATAAAGTGCATACAAAAAAGCAGACCTAAACTTGAAAGCTTGAGTCTCACACAAGAATCAGAAAACACAAAAGAAACCCACATATCAAAATCACAGAGAAAAAATAATGACATGAAAAATCTAAATAATATAGCCCCACCAAATACCAATAGTCCTCTAGAGGAGTACAATGAGAACCCCCTAAAGATAACGCAGGACATAGAACGCAAAAAAACAATTATAAACACAATAAAAGAATTCAGTGAATTTAAAGAACACACAAACAAATCAAAGAACTGAAGGAAGATAGGGATAAACTTCTGAATGAATTCAGAAAAGAGCTAGAAATATTGAAGACTGCTCAGGCTGAAATGAAGAAGGAAGTGAAACACTCAGTAAGCCAATTAGAAATGACAGGAGAAAGTCTCACCAATAGGATGAATTGAATGGAAAACAGAATATCAAGACTGGAAGATAAAGTGGACGAACTAGACCACTCAAGCAAAGATGAAAAATTTAAGAAATCACAAGAATGGAATATGCAGGAATTGTGTGACACCATAAAAAGACCAAATATATGAATCATAGGCATACAGGAAGGAGAAGAATTTCAAGATAATGGGTATGGACCAGATCTTCAACAGAATCCTGGAAGAAAATGTCCCAAAATTAAAGAAAGACATGCCCATACAAATACAAGAAGCATATAGAACACCAAACAGACAGGACAAGAAAAGAAACTCTCCACGAAACATCATAGTAAAAAGACTAAACGTATAGAACAAAGACACAATTCTGAAAGCTGCAAAAGAGAAACAACAACTCACATATAAAAGAAAACCCATTAAGATTACAGCTGACTTTTCAGTGCAAACTATGAAAGCCAGAAGGGCCTGGACCAAAGTGTTCCCAGTTTTAAATGACCACAGATGCCAACCCCGATTACTATACCCAGCTAAAATGTATATTACAGTGGAAGGGGAAAGAAAATCTTCCATGACATAAATAGGCTGAAGGAATTCAGGTCCACAAAACCAGTCCTTCGGAGAGTTCTGGAAGCAATACAAAGAGCTGAAGAAAGGAATGACTATACCAAGGCATTACAGAAAGAAACTTAGTGAAGGTATAACTATGGAAATGCAGACCTACACCAAGAATGTGGACAGAAATAAAAATGACAAGAATCAACACACATCTTTCATTAATAACTTTAAATATCAATGGACTGAACTCCCCAGTCAAAAGATACAGACTAGTTGAATGGAAGA
>NW_008350329.1:945351-947795 GCF_000622305.1 Nannospalax galili
AGAAAAAAGCAGGTGTTGCAATTCTAATATCTGACAAAATAGACTTTAAACTAAAACTAATCAGAAGAGATAAAGAGGGCCAATCATTCTCACCAAAGGAACAATTGACCAAGAATATATTACAGTCATGAACATATATTCACCAAACTCTGGTGAAACCAACTTCACAAAAGCAATACTACAGGACTTTAAGACTCAGATTAATCCCAACTCATTAATAGTAGGGGACTTCAATACCCCACTGTCTCCATTACATAGGTCAACAGAGTAGAGAGTTAACAGAGAGACATCTGAATTAAGCAACACCATATAACAAATGGACTTAACAGACATCTACCGAGTATTCCACCAAAGTACCAAAGGACATACTTTCTACTCAGCACCCCATGGAACCTTTTCCAAAATCAACCATATACTGGGGCACAAAACAAACCTCAATGAATACAAAAAGATTGCAATAATTCTATGCATTCAGTCAGGCCACAATGCAGTAAAGCTTATAGTCAACACCAGAAGAAGCATTAATCACCAAATGAACAAATGGAGATTAAACAACACACTCCTAAATGATGAATGGGTCAAAAGAGAAGTTAAGAAAGAAATAAAGGTATTCCTGGAATTAAATGAAAAGGAAAATACAACACAACAGAACCTCTGGGACATGCTGAAAGCAGCCTTAGAGGGAAGTTTGTAGCTCTAAGTGCCACAGCAAAATATTGGAAAGAACACAATAAATGACTTAACATTGCAACTCAACACACTTGAAAAGCAACAGCAAACAAAACCCAAACCCTGCAGACAAGAAGAAATAACAAAAATCAGGGCAGAAATTAATGAAATTAAACAAAGAAAACAATACAAAGAATCAACAATTCCAAGAGGCGGTTCTTTGAAAAGATAAACAAGATTAACAGACCGCTAGCCCAGTTAACCAAAAGAAAGAAAGAGTACCTCCAAATCAACAAAATCAGAGATGATAGGGGAAAAGTGAAAACATCACAACAGACAGCAGAAAGATACAGAACATTATAAGGTAATACTTTAAAAACCTATAGGCTACTAAATTTGAAAACCTAAAAGAAATGGATGGATATCCAAAGGCATGGGAACCACCAAAACTAAATCTAGAAGAGATTAACATCTTAAACAGACCCATAACACAAAAAGAAATAGAAACACTAATACAAAACCTCCTGACTAAAAAAAGCCAGGCCCAAATGGATTTACAGCAGAATTCTATCAGACATTTAAAGAAGATCTACATCCAATACTACTTAATTTATTCAAAAAGATAGAAATGGGGGAGAACTTCCAAATTCCTTCTATGAAGCCAGCATCACTCTCATACCAAAGCCAGGTATTAGAAGAGCCAAAGCCGGCTCTTGGAATTGTTGATTCTTTGTATTGTTTTCTTTGTTTTAATTTCATTAATTTCTGCCCTGATTTTTGTTATTTCTTCCTGTCTGCTGGCTTTGGGTTTCATTTGCTGTTGCTTTTCAAGTGTGTTGAGTTGCAACGTTAAGTCATTTATTGTGTTCTTTCCAATATTTTGCTGTGGCACTTAGAGCTACAAACTTAGAACTACAACCAAAAAAGAAAACTATAGACCCATATCCTTAATAAACATAGATGCAAAATTCTCAACAAGATACTTGCAAACTGCATACAGACACATATCAAAAAGATCATCCACCATGATCAAGTCAGCTTTATGCCAGAGATGCAGGGATGGTTCAATATACGTAAGTCAATAAACATCATAAATCATACAAATGGGCTCAAAGACAAGAACCACATGATTATGTCAATAGATTCAGAGAAGGCCTTTGACAAAATTCAACATGCATTTATGTTCAAAGTCTTGGAGAGAATTGGACTGGAGGGAACATACCTCAACATAATTAAAGCCATATATAACAAACCCACAGCCAACATCATTCTAAATGGAGAAAAACTGGAAGTGTTCCCATTGAAATCAGGAACCAGACAAGGCTGTCCACTATCTCCACTTCTCTTTAACATAGTACTTGAAACTCTTGCAAGAGCAATAAGACAAGAGAAGGAAATTAAAGGAGTAATAATTGGGAAAGAAGAGATCAAATTATCCCTTTTTGCAGATGATATGATATTATACCTAAGAGATGCCAAAAATTACACCAGAAAAATCCTAGAAATTATTAACATGTTTAGTAAAGTGGCAGGTTACAAAATTAACCTACAAAATTCTGTAGCCTTTCTATATATCAATAACAAGCAATCAGAGAAATAGCACATGGAAACACACCCCTTCACAATAGCTGAAAAAAATAAAATATTTTGGAATAAACCTGACCAAAGACATTAAAGAGCTCTCCAAGGAAAGTTTTAACCCTTTAAAGAAAGAAATTGAGGAAGACATCAGAAGATGGAAGGACCTCCCATGCTCATGGATTGGAAGAATTAAT
>NW_008350329.1:948331-951385 GCF_000622305.1 Nannospalax galili
GGGACCTCATTAAACTAAAAAGCTTCTGTACATCAAAGGAAGCAACCCAGGAAGCAAACAGAAAAGTCACAGAATGGGAGAAAATCTTCACCAGCGACACATCTGACAGATGTTTAATAGCCAGAATATATAACGAACTCAAAAAATAGAGAACCAAGACCAGAAGGAACCCAATTAAAAGATGGGCTAAGGAGATGAACAGAGAGTTTTCAAAAGAAGAAGTAAAGATGGCTATGAAACATGTTTAAAGATGTTCACCATCACTACTAATTAGGGAAATGCAAATTAAAACCACTTTAAGATTTCGCCTTACCCCAGTCAGACTGGCTAAGATCAAGAGAACAAATGATACCAAATGGTAGAGAGGATGTGGGGAAAGGGGAACACTCATCCACTGCTGGTGGGGTTGCAAACTTGTTCAACCCCTATGGAAAGGACTGTGGAGAACTCTTAAAAAAACTACAAATGAATCTACCATTTGACCCAGTTATACCACTACTTGGCATATACCCAACGAACTCATCCTATTGCAATGACACCTGTACATCCGTTTTGTTGCTGTTCCTTTCACAATAGCTAAGAGATGGAAGAAATCTAAGTGTCCGTCAATTGATGAGTGGACAATGAAAATGTGGTTCATTTATACAATGGAGTTTTACTCAGCAGTAAAGAAAGATGAAATCATGAAATTTGCAGGTAAATGGATGGAACTAGAAACTGTAATACTAAGTGAAGTAACAGACTCAGAAAAAAAAATTGACATATATTCTCCCTCAGATGTGGATCCTAGAACCACATACTTACATACTCATAAGTGAATATGTATCCAGACATAACTACAGGAACCAGGATAATGGAAAGGAAACAGGGAGGTAAAGGAAAAGAAAGAACCTGAAAGAAAAGAAAAGGAAGAAACAGGCCTTAATAAGGGAGATATAGGTAATAATTGGGTTAAAGGGAGGGGAAAGTGAAAGGTATACAAGATACCTAAGGGATAAAGGGAAAGAAGGAACTCAAGAGAGGTAGGACCATAGGAGAAGGGTATTATTAAGGGAGAAAGGAGAAGAAATAACCTGAAGGAGAAGAATAGTAGGTAACAGGCCTTAATAAGGGAGATATGGGTAAAAATTGGCTTAGTCTAAGGGAGAGGGGAGGGAACGGTATATGAGGAACCTAGGGGATAAGGAGAAAGAAGCTCCACAGAGGTAGGATCATAGGAGCAAGGGTATTAGTAAGGAAGAAAGGGGGGGGAGTGGGGGCACCTTTAGTGGGAAAACCGTGATAGAGCAGTGACACGATACAAGAGAGAAACAATGCCTAGCTAGTCATGAAAATCAGAGGGAACCATATTATTCCTACAATCTACTGACATTATACATAAAAGATCAAGAAATATATCTCTAGATAAGGTTTATTTGAGACCAACTGGTCATTACCCAAGATTCATCTGCAGGACACACAGTAATTAAAAATACCAGACTGGTGGAACTAACATTCTTGGTTGTTTAACAGACATTCTTTGAGGCCTATATGTTTTGATCAGAGGGACACAAAGGACACATTTTGCTCCTAGCACTCCTAGGTCAACTAGTTCCAGAGGACTATGAGCATCTCTCAAAATGTCCAGTAATGGTGGTGGGTCACCTGTCCTCTTGATCAAGGAGGCCAAGGAGACCCCACCAGATGGACTTGAACCAGTGTCCAGTCTACAAAGAGGAGGGTCAACACAGAGGAATCATTTCCTCCATGCTTCCAAGCAAAGCCAACCATGGTGGAGCAGGACCTTTGACTTATCTACACATAGGCAGAATTGGTAAAAGAAAGGATCCAGGGGCTCCTCCCAAGCCTATGTGACCCCTGAGGAACAGATCCTCAAACGACCTTAAGAGTAAAAATAAATTGGGTTATCTGGTTATCTGGGTTATCTGGCCTTAAACACCCAAAAGGAAAGTATAACAAAAGATTAAAAGGGCCAATATAATTTCTTAAGAGTCCATATGCATAGCTAAAGGCTACATAACAAGCAACAATGCCAGACAGGCGATACCTTCTTTTGTCGGCCAGGGTGGACAAAAGGGACTCCCAGATAGTAACCCAGCATAGAATTGGGAAAATGAACAGCAGACCCCAATCTTATCTAAAGGAATATTGACAACTGATTACTGCTAGATGAGGAAGAGCTGACCCTCCTAAAACAAAGACCTCTAGATAGGCTGACTAGATTCACCAGAAGGTCAAGTAGTGGGGAATGGCTGGGGTGCCGACAACACAGCAGACAGTAGCAGGAATATCAGAGTATAAGGGCTTTAGTGGGGGGAGGGCGGCTACGGGAGGGTGCCATCTGGGAAGTGGGTGTATAGTTGAATGAGATGGTTTGGGATGTTCTGTGTGATATACACACAAAAAAAAATCAACAAATTTTTAAAAAAATGTATTATATTTGAGGAGGAAGCATGGAAATTTACGTCATGCTAATTAGTAGAGGTGCTAAACAATACCATTGAAATCTACCCAATGACTTTATAGACATACACAGGCACCAAGGATCCAAGTGCAACCAATTATGACTAGTAATAATCAGATACATACAGATCAGAGATGAAAGTACCAACATTTCAGTGTTATAGCAAAAACAATAAGTCTTTCCGCAAGGAACAATATATTCTAAAATGAAATGGAGATCTTTTTTAAAGGTTAAAAACTCATCCAATTTTATGTCTTACAGAGCTTATACTGAGTTCAATAATATATAACTATATTAATTCAACTGTGAACCTAGAAACTTGCACCCACTTGTGAAAGAAATGTACTCTTGCTCTGGATTGTATTACTGAATATGTTAAAGCTGTAGTGAAAAGTTTCTTCTAATGGTGTAATTATTAAAAATTTAAAAAATATATAATGATTAAAAAAATAATTCTTCAAAGCATAAAAATTTGCTCTTAATAATTAGTAGATGTGAAAAACATTATCAATGAAATCTTCCTGATGACTTTATATCCTTGTTCAGATGCCAAGGAGCTCAGAAAGTAACCGACTGTGACTAGTAATAAT
>NW_008350329.1:951506-984172 GCF_000622305.1 Nannospalax galili
CTTTTTAAAGGTTAAAACCTCATTTAATTTTATGTCTTATAGGGTTTATACTGAGTACAATATTATATAACTGTAATAAAATTCATTCGTAAACTTAAAAATGTACAGCCAATTTTGAAAGAGATGCATCCTAGTTCAGAAAATTGTTATTGAATATGTCAGTGCTGATATAATGAAATGCTTCTTCTAAGTATTTGGTTATTAAATAAATAATGTTAAAAAAGAAAACACAAGAGTGGAACATGCCAGAGTTGTGTGACACCATAAAAAGACAAAACTTATGAATCATAGTTCTATAGGAAGGAAAAGAATCTCAAGATGATGGTATGGACCAGATCTTCATCAGGATTGTAGAAGAAAATTCCCCCAAATTAAAGAAAGACATGACCATACAAATACAAGAAGCATATAGAACAGCAAATAGACAGGACCAGAAAAAGAAACTCTCCACAGCACATCATAGTAAAAACACTAAACATACAGAACAAAGAGACAATACTGAAAACTGCAAAAGAAAAACAACAAGTCACATATAAAGGAAAACCCATCAAGATTACAGCTGACTTTTCTGTGCAAACTATGAAAGCTAGAAGAGCCTGGACCAAAGTATTCCCTGTTATATAGTTACCACTATGCTAAACACTGTACTTACATTGATTTCTTTAATTTGCAACATCAACCCTGTGAAGTGGGCCCAAGGAGGAAACTGAAACATTGAGTTTAGTAAGTAGTTGAACCAGGACTAGAGCCAAGTGATCTAGACCCAAAGTTGGCTTTCTCTGTATTAATTTTTGATTAAGATTTTCTTTTGTAATTTATAAAGTAGTGAACAAGACAGAAAACACAGGATCACCTACCTTTTAGACTGTTCTCAGAACACAAACAGCAATCAAAATGAGGGCAACCAATACACATCTTTCATTAATAACCTTAAATATCAATGGGCGGAATTCCCCAGTCAAAAGTCACGGGCTAATTAAATGGATTAAGAAACAAAACTCATATATTTGTTGTCTGCATGAAATGCATCTCACTGTCAAGGACAGGCACTACCTTAAGGTGAAAGGATGGAAAAAAAATATACCAAGCGAATGTTACTAAGAAGAAGCAGACATTGCAATTCTAATATCTGATAAAATAGACTTTAAACTAAAACTAATTAGAAGCAATAAAGAGGGCCACTTAATTCTGATCCAAGGAACAATAAACCAAGAAGATATTACAATCATGAACATATATTCACCAAATTCTGGTGCACTCTACTTCATAAAAACAGTACTACAGGACTTTAAGACCCAGATTAATCCCAACTCATTAATAATAGGGGACTTCAATACCCCATTGTTTCCATTAGCTAGGTCAACAGGACAGAGAATTAAAACAGACATCTGAATCAAATAATACCATATATCAAATGGACCTAACAGACATCTACCAAACATTCTACCCAAGCACCAAAGAATATACTTTCTATTCAGCGTCCCATGGAACCTTCTCCAAAATTGATCATATACTGGGACACATCTACAAATACAAAAAGATTGAAATAATTCCATGCATTCTATCAGGCAAATGCAATGCAATAAAGCTTAAAAATTTAAAAATCATCACCGGAAGAAAGCCTAGTAACCACATGAACACATGGAAATTAAATAACATACTCCTGAATGATGAGTGGGTTGAAGGAGAAACTAAGAAAGTGTTCCTGGAACTAAATGAAAAGGACAATACAACACAACAAAACCTCTGGGACATGTTGAAAGCAGTCCTTAGAGGGAAGTTTATAGCTCTAAGTGCATACATTAAGAAATCAGAAAGAACACAATTAAATGACTTAACATTGCAGCTCAAGACACTTGAAAAGCAACAGCCAATGAAACCCAAACACAGCAGAGAAGAAGTAATAACAAAAATAAGAGCAGAAATTAATGAAATAGAAACAAAGAACGCAATACAAAGAATCAATGAATCCCAGAGCTGGTTCTTTGAAAAGATAAACAAGATTGATAGACTGCTAGCCCAGTTAACTGAAAGAAAGAAAGAAAGAAAGAAAGAAAGAAAGAAAGAAAGAAAGAAAGAAACCAACCAATACTACTTAAATTATTCAAAATGATAGAAACAGAGGGAGAACTCCCAAATTTCTTCTATGAAGCCAGAATCACTCTAATGCCCAAACCTGGTAAAGACAACCAAAAAAGAAAACTATAGACCCATAGATGCAAAAATTTTCAACAAAATACTTGCAAATCACATATAGACACACATCAGAAACATCATCCACCGTGATCAAGTCAACTTTATTCCAGAGATGCAGGGATGGTTCAGCATAAGTAAGTCAATAAAGATCATAAATCACATAAATGGGATCAAAGACAAGAACCATGTGGACATCTCAATAGATGCAGAGAAGGCCTTTAACAAAATTCAGCATGCATTTATGTTCAAAGTCCTAGACGGAATTGGACCGGAGGGAACATAACTCAACATAATTAAAGCCATATATAGCAAACCCACAGCCGACATCATTCTAAATGGAGAAAAACTGAAAGAATTCCCATTAAAATTGGGAACCACACAAGGCTGTCCACTATCTCCAATTCTCTTTAACATAGTGCTCTTTAACATAGTGCTAGCAATAAGATAAGAGAAGGAAATTAAAGGCATAATAATTGGAAAAGAAGAGATCAAATTATCCCTTTTGCAGATGATATGATATTATGTCTAAGAGATGCCAAAAATTCCACCAGAAAACTCCTAGAAATTATTAACACATTCAGTAATGTGACAGGTTACAAAATTAATCTACAAAAGTCTGTAGCCTTTCTATATATCAATAATAAGCAGTCAGAGAAAGAGTGCATGGAAACACTCCCCTTTACAATAGCTGAAGAAAAAAAAATCTTGGAATAAACCTGATCATAGACATTAAAGACCTCTACAATGAAAATTTTAAATCTTTAAAGAAAGAGATTGAGGAAGACATCACAAGATGGAAGGATCTCCCTTGCTCATGGATTGGAAGAATTAATATTGTGAAAATGACTATCCCACCAAAATCATTTGTAGATTCAATGCAATGCCAATCAAGATCCCCATGACATTTTTCACAGAATTGGAAAAAACCATCCCAAGATTCATATGGAAGCACAAAAGACCTCGGATAACCAAAGCAACACTGAGCACTAAGAGCAAAACTGGTGGGATTATTATACCAGATTTTAAGATGTATTACAGAGCTATAGTAATAAAAACAACATAGTACTAACACAAAAATAGAACTATAGATCAATGGAACAAAATTGAAGACCCAAATATGAGTACATGCAATTTCAGCCACCTAATATTTGACAAAGGGGCCAAGAACAGTCAATGGAGGAAAGACAGCATGTTCAGCAAATGGTCCTGGCAAAACTGGATCTCACCCTGTGAAAAATGAAACTAAACCCCTATCTTTCACCTTGCATAAAAGTCAACTCCAACTAGATCAAAGACCTCAATGTGAAGTCTGAAGCTCTGAAATTGTTAGAAGAAAACATTGGCAATAACCTACAAGACATATGTATAGGAAAGGTTTTTCTAAACCAGACATCAATTAATTGCTCAGGAAACAAGGTCAAGAATCAACAAATGGGACCTCATTAAACTAAAAAGCTTCTGTACATCAAAAGAAGCAACCAAGGAAGTGAAAAGAAAACCCACAGAATGGGAGACAATCTTCACCAGCAACGCATCTGACAGAGGTTTAACATGCAGAATATATGATGAACTCAAAAAACAAAGTATCAAGAAAGGAAGTAACCCAATTAAAAGATGGGCTAAGAAACTGAACAGAGAGTTCTCTAAAGAAGAAAGAAAGACAGCTAAGAAGCATCTTAAAAGGTGTTCAACATCACCAGTAATTAGGGAAACGCAAATTAAAACCACCTTAAGATTTCATCTTATCCCAGTCAAACTGGCTAAGATCAAGAGAACAAATGATACCAAATGTTGTAAAGGATATCAGGAAAGGGGAACACTCATCCACTGCTGGTGGGACTGTGTTTGTTCAATCCCTATGGAAAGCAGTGTGGAGAACTCTTAGAAACTACAAATGAGCCTACTATTTGACCCAGTTATACCTCTCCTTGGCATGTACCCAAAGAACTCATCCTATTGCAGAGACACTTGTACATCCATGTTTGTTGCTGCTTTTTTCACAATAGCTAAGAGATGGAAGCAACCTAAGTGTCCCTCAACTGATGAGTGGATAATGAAAATGTGGTTCATGTTTATGGTGGAGTTTTGCTCAGCAGTAAAGAAAGATGAAATCATGAAATTTGCAAGAAAATAGGTGGAACTAGATTCTGTTATATTTAGTGAAGTAACACAGACTCAGAAAAAAATAAAAAATAAAAAAATGACCTATGTTCTCCCTCATATGTGCATCCTAGCACCTAATCTGAAGGAGAACAGTAGGAAACAGGTGTTAATATGGGAGATATGGATAAAATGGGGTTATTTTGAGGGGAGGGGGAGGGAAGGTCATACAAGGAAACTAGGGGATAAAGGAAACAAAAGAGCTCAAGAGAGGTATGACCATAGAGAAGGGTATTATTAAGGGAGAAATGGGAAAAATGGGGGCATCTTAAATGGGGAAACCATGGTGGAAGGGTTAGACAATGAGAGAGTTAAATAATGCCTAGTGGTTTTAGAAAACTAGAGGGAATCCTATTAGTCCAACAACCTACTGAGAAATACATACAACTAGATCAAGGAATACAACTAGATCAAGGAATATAATATATCTAGGCAAGGTTTATCTGAGAGTGTTTGGTCTTTGCCCAAGCTTTATCTCCATAGCACATGGTATTTAACAGTAAGAGACTGGTGGAACTAACCTCCTTGGATGTTTGGAAGTAATCTTCTTGGATGTTTAATAGCCATACTTTGAGGCCTATACTAATCTGGTCAGAGGGACTTAAAGGACAGTTTTTGCTCCTTGCCCTCCTAGGTCGCCTAAGCTCCAGGGGACTATGAGCATCTCTCAAAATATCCTGTAACTGTGGTGTGTCATCTGTCCTCTTAATCAAGGAGGCCATGGAGACCCCACCAAATGGACTTGAACCAGTGTCCAGTCTACAAAGAGGAGGGTCAACTCAGAGGAAACATTTCCTCCATGCTTTCAAGTGACGCCAGCCATGGTCGAGCAGGACCTCTGACTGCTCTTCACATAGATGGAACTAGTAAAAGAAATGAGCCAGGGGCTCCTCCCAAGCCCATGTGGCCCCTGAGGAGCAGATCCTCAAATGACCTTAAGTGTAAAGATAAATTGACTTATTTGGGCCAAAATGGTCTTAAACACCCAAAAGGAAAGTATAACCAAAGATTAAAGGGATTGATATAATTCTTTATGAGTCCATGTGTATACCTAAAAGCTACATAACAAGAAACAATGCCAGACAGGAGATACCTTCCTTTGAGTTTTTGGCCAGGGTGGCCCAAGAGACTCCCAGACAGTAACCCAGCATAGAACTGGCAAAATGAACAGCAGATCACAATGTTATCTAAAGGAATATTGGCAACTGATTGCTGCTATATGAAGAACAGCTGATCTTCCTAGAACAAGGAACTCTAGATAGTCTGACTAGATTCAGCAGATGGACAAGCACTGGAGAATGGCTGGGGTGCCAACAACACAGTGACAGTAACAGGGATAACAGAGTATATGGGCTACAGCTGGGGGAGGAGACTATGGGAGGGTGCCATTTGGGATGTGGGTATATAGATGAATAAGATTGTTTGGGATGTTCTGTATGAAATACACATTTAAAAAATCAACCAATTTTTAAAATGAGTTATAGTTGAGGAAGAAGCATAAAAATTTGCTCCATGTTAATTAGTAGAGGTGAAACACATTACCATTGAAATCTACCTGATGATTTTATATCCATGCTCAGGTGGATCTCAGAAAGCAACCAACTGTGACTGGTAATAATCAGATACATAGCGATTAGAGACACATGTGCAAACATGTACATGTTAGTAGCATTAAAAATGAGTTTTTCTGTATGAAACAGTATTTTTAAAAATGACATGGAGATCTTTTTTAAAGGTTAAAACCTCATTTAATTTTATGTCTTATAGGGTTTATACTGATTTCAATATTGTATAACTGCCTTAATTCAACTGTGAACCTAAAAATTACAGCCAATACTGAAAGAGACACATCTTTGCTCTGGAAAATGTTATTGAATATGTTAATGCTGTAATGAAATGCTTCTTCTAATCATGGGGTTATTAAATAAATATTGTTTTAGAAATTAAAAATAAAACAATCCTGACTCAAAAAAATGACACCAAAGAAACAAGAACAGATCTGCACAATTCACAGTAGCCAAAGGTGGAAATGACACAAGTGTCCACCAGTTGATATGAGGATGAACAAAAACTGGTGTATTAAAGTATTGGATAGTTATTCACCCTTAAATAGGGAAAGAAATTCTGACATATGCTACAGCACAAATGAGCCTTGAGGAAACTGTGCCATTGAAGTAAATCCATCCCTAAGAGACAAATACTACATGATCTTACACTATGAGATCCCTGATATAGTTGAATTCATAGGGACAGGAAGTAGAATGGTGGTTTCCAGGGCCCAAGTAGGAGAAATAAGGAGGTGGACCCACTTAATCCAACAGGAGTATACATGTGAAACTGGTTGGGATGGTAAATTTTATGTTCTATATTGCCACAATTTACAAAGCTGATTACCTGATCATGTACATGTCTTACTCTGTTGAGTGGTGAAGCATAACAGCGTGCAGCCTCTGAAACAGAATAGACCCCACTCTATCACCTCTAAGCTAGAAAAGTGACCCCCAGGTCCTCACCACTGCAAACCTCTCCAGTCCTCCCATGGTCACACCTACATTTGCTGTACCTCACATGCTCCTCTAGGACCATCTCAGCCCTGGAAGCTACTACCACCATTTTGACAGAGCTTCTGTTTTGTGAGAAACATCTAAAAAAATCTCTGCTTTTTTCCCCTGTAAAATTCAAGGCATTTTCTTGCCTCTTTTATGTATTCTCTTACTCCTCTACCTGGAGGTGGACATGCATCATCTAGCAAGACCCTGGCTGATTGATCTGTTCCCCCAGGGCCTGAGGATTGTTATCTAGGACATCCTTCCACATATGCTTTCAGAATGTTGAACTGTAAATCACCAAGTCCTGCTGCTTCTCATCTTAGGGCTCCTGTTCTCTTGCCACTTGCCCTGCCTCCTCTACTGTTGGAGGATCATATCTCATGAAGTAAAAGCAAGCAATGCATGAGGAAAGTCCAGCCAACTCACAATGTCTTAATGACAAGCAGTAGAGAGTGAACCTGCTCCTTCTTGTGCTTGGGATTAGGAACACTCTCTTGTAATGCTCATGAAAGTCTCAAGCTTTATTCTGATCATTTTAGTCTATTTTTATTATTTTTTGTTGAGACAGAATCTCTCTATATAGTCCATGCTGGCCTTGAATTCTCAATCCTCCTGACTCATCCTCCCAAGTGCTAGGATTATAGACAGGTGCCACTATGCCTGGCAAAGAATCAGTAAGATAACTTTCATTCCTTTTTTCCCCTGTTCTAGGTATAGAACCCAGGGCTTCATCAATGCTAGACAAGCATTGGACTACATATCCAGCCCCCTCATTCTAATTTTGACTCTTACTAGCACATCTAACAATATCTGGTTGACTGAGGAGGCAGATGAGAGACTATACTCTTCTTAAGAATCCTGATAGGACAGCAATGTCACCATCAGCATTAGCTTGGTCTTAGGCAAACTTGTATCATAAAAGCATATAAGAATCTGAAGGACCAGCTTTCTGTTACTGTTACAAAATGCTTGAGATAAACAATTTTAAATGAGAAAGATTTTTTTTCACTTTTTATTGAATCTTTGTGATTTCACATAATTTGATGACATTTATATCCCCTTTCCCATCCACACCTCCCCACATTACCCCACACACACCCACACACACTCATTTCAGTGTACTCTGTATAATGAGGCCTATAGAATCTATCTTGAATGCCCACATGTTCTCCAGTGTGGGTCCGTGCACTGAAGCTTGCACAGGACTTGTGAGTTCACATGAGTAACGGCCCAGCCATCTGGAGAATTCCACCCCCATCCCCATGGCCATCCACCACCTCTGGCTCTTACAATCTTTCCACCTCCTCCTCTGCCATGATCCCAGAGACTTGTGCTTCAGAGGCCTGACAGGGGCATTACACCCAGAGATAAGCACTCTGCAGCCCCCTCCTCCCCACACATTAGAAAGCCATAAGTTTCTGTGTCAATCACCGTCTGCTGCATAAGGAAACTTCTCTGGTAAGAGTTGAAAGATGCATTCATTAATCTTCAATAGTGGGTGAACACCTGATTCAGCACAGTCCACTCCTAACGTCCCTCTTGGGACTGAGAGTCAAAATTATTATGAAAGTACCACAGACACATCTCACAGGAGAGGACTGCAGCTCCAGCTCACAAAGGGGGAACCACATCTTTAGCTCACAGGAGAGGACCAGGACTCCAGCCCATAGGAGAGGACCACAACTCCAGCTCACTGGTGGGGGTCCACAGCTCCAGCTCACAGGAGGGGGAACTACACCTCCAGCTCATAGGAAGAACCATTGCTCCAGCTCTCAGGCAAGGACCAC
This sequence comes from Nannospalax galili, assembly GCF_000622305.1. Lineage (NCBI taxonomy): Eukaryota > Metazoa > Chordata > Mammalia > Rodentia > Spalacidae > Nannospalax > Nannospalax galili. Next base: position 960,199 of record NW_008350329.1, read on the forward strand.
AGCTCCAGTTCACAGGAGGGGTTCACAGCTCCAGCTCACAAGGTGGAGATCACAGCTCCAGCTCATGGGAGAGGATCACTGTTCCAGCTCACAGGTGGGAAATACAACTCCAGCTCACAGGACGAGTCACAACTCCAGGTCTCAGGAGGGGAACCACAGCTCTAGCTCACAGGAGGACACCACAATTCCAGCTCTCAGGAGGAGACCCCAGCTCCAGCCCACAGGAGGGGAATCACAACTCCAGCTCACAGAAGAGGACCACAGTTCCAGATCACAGGAGGGGAAACACAGCTCCAGTTCACAGAAAGATACTACAGCTCCAGCTCATAGGAAGGGACCACGACTCCAATTCACAGGAGAAGACCACAGCTCCAGCTCATATGAGGGGTCCACAGTGCCAGCTCTCAGGAGGGGACCACAGCTCCAGCTCACAGGAGGGGACCACAGCTCACAAGAGGGGACCACAGCTCACAGGAGGGGACCACAGCTCCAGCCCACAGGAGGGGAAACACAGCTCCAGCTCACAGAGGAGGAACACAGCTCCAGATCACAGGAGGGGACCATAACTCCAGCTCACAGGGAGGGACCACATCTCCAGCTTACAAGAGGGGACCACAACTCTAGCTCACAAGAGGGGAACCACAGCTCCCTCCCACAGAAGGGGAAACACAGCTTCAGCTCACAGGAGAGGACCCCAGCTCCAGCTTGCAGGAGGGGATCACAGTTCCAGCTCACAGACCACCGGCACAGCCTGGAGGAAGATTTTTTTAGCCAGTGTTTCACAGATTTTAACCAGTAGTCAGTCAGGTCCATTGTTTTTGGGTCTGTGGTGAGGCAGCACATCATGATGGGAGTGTGTGGCAGAGCAAATCTACCTAACTCATAGTAAAGGCAAAAAGAGAAAGAGCAAGAACACAATATGCCCTTCAAGAGGTTGGAGAGATGACTCAGCAGTTAAGAGCACTGGCTGCTCTTGCAGAAGACCCAGGTTCAGCTAATGATCTTCATGGTAGCTAACCACCATATGCAACTCCAGTTTCAGGGAATCTGACACCCTCTTCTGTCCTCCACAGGCAATGCCTGCATGTGGTGCACTTACATATATGCAGGCTAAACATACACATAAAATAATAAATAATCCAGTATGCCATTTAAGGGCATACCCTCAGTGACCTGAGTTGCTCTCATGAAGTCTCTCTTCCTAAAGCTTCTACCCTTCATGATAGCACCACAGGCTAAGGACCAAGATTTCAGTATATATGCCTGTGTTTAAGATCCAAACCTAACTAGGAAATCTGCTCTATTATCATCTGTGATGAAAACAATAGTCTCTATTTTCCAAAAAGAGTTATAGCTGCCATTCTAACCATTATAAAGATTTTCATAGGTGTTTTCTGGTATTGATATTCCAGATGAATTTTATGGATAGCCTGAAGGTAGAACTTTGGAGAATTGAGACCATGACAGCACCTACTAGTTTGTTATTAAGAATCCTTCAAGTTTAAGGCTCCCTTGAGAAGAGAGAGAGGTCTAGAAAGTCAATAGAAAAAGTTGAGTTGACCCAGGACCATAGTTCTTCCAGAAACTAAACTATTCAGTTCCAAAAATGGAATGGGTGATCAGCTTGCAATTGTTGTAGGATTCCTGCTAGGAAAGGGAGGCAGAATCATTCATTAAAAGTATAGCACATGGGGCTAGAGACATGGCTCAGGAGCTAAGAACACTGGATGCTCTTGCCTGTTCACTTCCCAGCATCCACATGACAGCTAACAACCACCTGTAGCATCAGTTCCACAACTGACACCCTTTTCTGGCCTCTATGAGCATTGCATGCATGTGCTGCACTTATATACAAGCAAGCAAAACACTAATACACATCAAATAATAAATAATGTTTTAAGTGTAACAGAGCATCACTCCAAGCCATTCATATTGGCAGTTCTTTTACAACAAGGCTGAATTATATACTGGACAAAGGTGGACTTTGGGTTTTAGGGGCATAATAATCAGGAAAGGCAGGAAGTTGGAAAACTTTGGAAAACTTACCAAGGAAAATGAGAAAAGAAGGCTATGAGACTGCATAGACAGCAATTCCACAGTACATACTTCTGGAGAGAATGGCAATGACAACAGATGTGGATAACAGGCCAGGGAGCCCCCACACAATCAAATATAGAATTGCCATATGATCCAGCAACTCCACACCTGGTTGTTAACCTAGAAGAACTAAAACCAGAGTTTCAGAGAGATTATAGTGCATGCATGATCATAGAATTATTCACAGTAGCCAAAGGTGGAAATAATCCAAGAGTGATCAGTAAACAAATTATTAAACAAAATGTATATATGCATGATGGCATATTATGAGTTTGGCCTCTAATGCCCACATTTCTCTCATCATTATTATCTTCTAAGCTCCCATTAGAACAGCCCATTAATCTCTGCTTCCAACATTTAATGACCTTTTTGAGCCCTAAGTTCCAAACGCTCCCACAAAATAGTCCAAAAGTATAAAAGCCATATGGTCCACTTTATCACAGTAACACCCCACTCCTGGTACCAATTTCCTTTTTAGTTTCTTTTCTGTTGCAATGATAAAATACCATGATCAAAGCAATTTAGGGAAGGAAAGAACTTACTTGGCTTACAGTTCCAGAGGCAGAAAGTTCATAATATCAGGGAGGCATGGCCACAGTCAGAGAAAGCATGGCAGCAGGAAGAGGAAAGTGGCTGATCACATTTTTCATCCACACACAAAAAGCAGAAAGGAAGAAAATGAAGTGGGCAAAGCAATAAACCCTCACAACCCATTTCCAGTGATGTACTTCCTCTAGTAAGGCTCTACCTCCTAAACATTCTCTAACCTTCCTAAACAGTGCCACCAACTAGGGACCAAGTGTTCAAATACCTGAGCCTACAGGGGGCATTTCTCACTTAAATCACAACAGTTGACTTTTTTATATATCCCTAGGACCACATGCCTAGGGAATGGTACTGCCCACAGAGGGCTAAGCCCTCCAACATCAACAATCAAGACAATCCCTCAGAGACATGTCCATAGGCCAATCTGATCTGGAAATTTTTTCAGCTGAGAAGTCCTTATCAAGTGAGTCTAGGCTATGTCAAGTTGACAGTTAAAGCTAACTCTGACATCATGTGACCCAGCTAGACCATTCCTGAACATATAATTGGAGGACTTTATATCCTACCTCAGAGATAACTGCACATTCATGTTTCTTTCTGTATTGTTCATAATAGTAAGGAAATAGAACCAGTCTAAATGTCTCACCAGATGAATGGATAATAAAAACATGGAATATGCACACAATAAAATTTTATTCAATTATAAATAAAAATGAAATTGTGAAGTTTATAGGGTAATGGACAAATGGTCTGGAAAGTATTAAATTAAGCAATTCAGAAAGTATTATATTCATAAAGAAAGACAAAAACTCACATGTTGCTTCTTATATGCAGGTCCTATTTTATAAGAGATAGATGATAGATAGGTGATGATAGATAGATGATAGATAGATAGATAGATAGATAGATAGATAGATAGATAGATAGAGGTGTGTGTGCATTTCTGTGTGTGTCTTTGTGTCTGTGTGTGTGCGTGCGTGTGTGTGTGTAAATGGGGTGAGTTTGGGTATAGGCTATGAAATTAGAGAGAAGGAGATCATAAGAGTGACAAAGAAGTTGAGGAAGTGAGTGGAGTGGTGCAATAGGCCACATGTGACATGAAAGCAGAAAGGAGCTACCACAGGAGTAGAGTGAAGGATACAAGGGGGAGGGAGAGAGGGGAGAAGAAGAAGGAAGGAGAATCAACAAAAGAAAATTTTGTTTGAAAATTACATAATGAAATCTAATGCTATGTAAGTTAATCAAAACAAATTATTAATTAGGAATGAATAGCACAATGGTGGGAGTTTACATGCTGCTATAGCTGAAAATGCTAAACTGGTATTATTTTCAAGAGCCCAAACTCAAGGACATCCTTCTACAGATTTTCTTGGGGCTTAAATAAATCCACATCAGACCTAGTAACATCTGCACTTGTCATATGATACTATGTGACTCTCCTGGAGGCCCAGAAAAGGTCAGAAGTGAAGCTGCTAGTGGTATGCAAAAAAATGGTGACCGGAGCCATGTGACATCTATAAACAAACCTGGGGTGGAAAAAGGAGATACTCACTTCCTGTCTAAGATCTTGTAAGAGGATTATTTCCACCTACCAAATCACACACATTTGCTTAGGGGTTAACAATTACAGCTGCTGCAGGAGTAGAGTCATTGCCTAACAATTGTGGCATGTGGCATTATATCCATAAGCACCCTTGAAGACTTTCTGGGTAGCCTTCAGGAGCTCTCAGAAGATATATTTTATTCAAGAAAATAATCCCCCCTTATTCAGAGAAGAGACCTTCCGTAAGTAGCTCTGACCAGAGGTTGAGTTCTCTGACCTTCCTGGGGAAAACAGGGGCTCCAGCATCAACTTAGAAAAATTGAAGATAGCCATACTAGAAAGGGAACTGAGAGAGGCCCAGTGTCCCAGTTTTCTCTATTATGATCCTGGCACCTCTGATCCCACACCAGGATCAAGAAGCATAAAATGACTAATGGGAGGAAACAGTAGGATAGCTTTAAGTTTCCCCTCTGGAGAATCTTCCATAGGGATTTTGTTTCACATCAATCAGCTTTTTGCCTTCAGAAATAAATATTGACCACTTACAAAATGTAAAATTTAACCAACTTGAATGTTCTAAGACCTCAAACACCATCCAAATTTAGCATCTATAGAAAAAACTCATGAAGTCACTAAGGCCTTTTATGGGTCCAGGAATGATGATTGCTGGGGACATCTCTTCCCTATTATTATGTTCCTAATGTCACCTACTGGGAACTTATTTCTCCCATATTCTAATGAACAATGAGAAAACATGGGCCTTTGAACTGAAAAAAAGGAAAGGAAACACACTTTAGCTTGGCTCATGAATTAAGAAGTTTCCATTAACCAATTCTTTACCAAGGACCCCAGCCCAGTAACTCTCCCTATATATAGAAAGGAATAAAATTTGACTTTCAGTTGAAGTAACAATTTATAAGAAAATGTGCCTTAATTAATGGTGCTTCTCAGGTTATACAACACTTCTCCTAGAAGAATGCCCAGTTCCTTTGAACAAGCAGTTCTCTTAATGTGTTCTCTGGATAGAGACAATCTCTTTATCTGACAGTGTATTTATTAAATAAATGGTCCCATCATTATGTGGCATGATTAAAAATAAGACTTTATATAAAACATTCCTGATCTGGCTATTGGCTTGTGAAACCAAAGGAAGTAGTATAGTAGTTCATGGGAAATTTGATATGATTGTTCTTCCTCAATCTATTTCTCTAATTCTGTGGCTGATTCTAATTGATTTTTAGTTTCTGGGCATCATCAAGTTCTCCTGGTAGTAGCACAATTTAGCCTTGTTAAACTGGGTGTGATGGCACAAGTTTATAATCCAATTGCTCAGGAGTCTGAAGCAGGAGGACTACTGCAAGTTTGAGGCTACCTTGGATTACATGGTGATTCAAGGCCAGCATGGGTCTTGTGCAGCTATTTCCTTCTGGACTAAGGAGAGAAGCTCATAAGACTTGGAAAGTAAACAAAGCTTGCAAAGTTTAGGAAGTCCCTGAAACTTATAAGATTCACAGGCCCCCTCATTATATAATAACTGGGACCAGAGAAGGCTTTCTGATGAGTAGTACTGCCTAAAAGTTGTGCATAAAGCTTTGGTGAATTATTACCCATGCTAGAGTGACTTTACAGTGGCCTTTGAGTCAGATTGTTTCTATAAATAACCCATCATCCATACTCCTGTATATAACCCTAATCAACTTACTGATTCACTAAGCTAGACTTGGGTTGAGTGTTTTCTTCTTTGGCCTATCTGAGATGAACAGAAATTTGTTCATATTTTCCCAAGAAGAGTTATATAATGCTCCACTACATAGTAAGACACCATAAAACAAACAAACAAATAAAAACTTGACTCTGTTCCCCAAGATTCTAGAATATTTTATGCAAATACTTTCTGAAATCACATTTTAATGAATAGAATATTTATAAAGTTTTTTTAAATTTTTACAGAAACTTTATTGAGAATTTCATACATGCATATAATGTGTTTTGATCAAATCCATACCCACTCCCTCTCCTCCAACATTCCCCCCTCTGAGGAGGTAACCCTAAAATCTTTTAAGGGTTAGATACAAGCTCCCAAATACTTTCGAAATTTTTGGCCTTTGGAACAGAGTATGTTGCTAACAGGCCCACGGCCATTTTGACTTTTAGCCAAGAAACTGGCTACTTTTCTTTGGGGTCTTTTTACCCTAACTGCCTAGCCAATTCCTACCTCCTAGTCTTATCACACCATCCTCTAAAGGTATGGGGTCTCTCCCTCCCCTCGTGGGTCGTTGGCCACTGGTCCACGAGGACAAAGGGAACAGAAGCGACGAATGGGGTCAGGACAGCCAGTGAGCATGGCAGAAGAAAGCCCTTCCTGGGAGGCAGGTTCAGTGATACAGCTCCCTTTATTCAGTGGAGGCAGCAGCCAAAGCTTCAGCTGATAGGTGCTCATAGTATGCTTTATTTACATGTGGTGGGGGATCCTATCATCTGGCTATGGGGCAATGCCTAATTATCATATAGAAAAAGCCTGGGAGTAGTTTTATTGCAGGTAACTATGCCAAAGGTCATGTTCTGAATAAGGTCAGGCATCTGTGCTTGGGGACACTTTCCAGGTAAGTCAGACAGGAAGCCCCTGCTGAGAAAGGAGCTGACCTTAACAGCACGGTTCCACAACATAAAGGGGTTATCCAAATTGCCAATAGGGAATAGGGATGCAGACCTCTCTGGCTTCTTCAATGTTGAACAGGGATGCAGGGTGAGGCAACTGGAGAACCCCTTCAGTGGATCTATCTAAAAGACTCCCAAATTGCGTAACTCTTGTCTCTAAGGGGAGAAGAAAGTCCTTGAATCATGAATGGGAGATATGAAGGAGAAGTAAAGGCAAGAGTAATTAGCATTACAAGTTCTAGACAGGGAACTAGAAAAAAGTCTGAACAGGGCACTTTTAAAATGTTCATATGAAAGTCCATTGGACTTTCTTGACAAGGGCTTACAAAAGCATCTCTCTATTGGGTTCTTCCTCATTTTTCTTTTGTCTTCCAAGGCTGGACTAGTTGGCTGGGAAGAGTGGCTGGATATTCAGGTGAGGGTCCAGTGACCCTGCTTGACACTCCTTTAATAAATGAGCAGAACCATCAACAAGCCCAGTTGTGACTATGTTTAGTGATCAGGCTCAGCAGAAATTAAAGTTATCTTGTCAAAAACAAACCAAAAAAATGAGAGGGAATGAAGAGAAGGGAGGAAGGAAGGGAGGGAGGGAGAGAGGAAAGAAGTGAGATAGGAAGTGAGTGAGGAAGAAGAGTAGGTGGATATGAGGTTTCTAGTTGAAAAAGTTCCAGATATGTAGGGTAGTAAAGGTTGTACGCTACAATAATATGAATGTACTCAATGGCTTAAATGTAATTTTTCTGTTCTGTATCCATTCAAAATTAATTGTAAAAGTGTGTTTTATGGGCATTGTAGCACACTTGTAACCCAGCATTCAGGAGACTGAGATAAGAGGATCATGAGTTCGATGCCCAACTGGGCTATATAGGAAAACACTGTCTCATATAAAATGAAAGAATGAAAGAAATGAGGAAATAAATGAAGGAAGAAAGGAAGAGCCAGTAAATATTTATAGCCACCTGAGGTTTGTAATCATGGTTGAGAATTATTACCTGAGTGAGAGAAGTTTCAAGTTTGGAGGGAGAGGAACTTAATATCAAAGACAGAAACTTTTACTATTTTCTAGGTATGTGTATCTGATGATTCTATGGGTAAATGGCTTCTGAGGATAGCTAAACAGAAGCTTCCGGAGTGGTAGTGAATGAGCAAGTATGGTCTGCATGGTATGCTACCTGAAGTTAATGGTAGCTCCTCCATGCCATCCGGGCTGCCTCACTTGATCCACTTCCTCCAGGCCATTCTGTATTGCTGGTGTACACCAGCCCTCCATAGTCCAACTCTTCTCACTCGACATTCACTACAGAGCCTAGCTCGTCTGTATTATTTATCTCATTACTGTGACAAAATTCTTAACCAAGGTAACTTAAGGAATAAAGGGTTTATTTTGGCTCACAGTTCGAGGGTGTAGTCCATCTTGGTGGAGAAGTCATGATGGCAGGAGCTTATTGCATCCACAGTTAAGAAGAAGAGGGGTATGAATGCTGCTGGTCAACTAGCTTTCTACTTTTATTCAGTTCAGGACTCCACCCCATAGGATGATGCCATACACAGTTAAAATAGGTGCATCGGTGCATTAGCTACTTTTCATTACTGTGGCAAAACACCAAGACCAAAAGCAACTTATAGAAGAGTTTACTTTGGTTTACAGTTCCAGAGGGAGAGTCTATAATGTAAGAAAAGCTTAAGAGCAAGTGGCAGGCATGGAAGCTGGAAGCTGAGAGATCACATCTCCAACCACACTCAAGAAGCAGAGAGCACAAACTGGGAGTGAAACAAGGCCATGAACTCTCAAAGCCCACTCCCAGTGATGTGCTTCCTCCAGCAAGGCCATACCTCTTAAAGGTTCCATGCACTCCCCCAAACAGTGCCACTAACTGGGGACCAAGAGCTTAAATACCTGAACCTATGGGAGACAATTTTCATCCAAACCACCACATTCCACTCCCTGGCCCCCATAAGTTTATGGACAAATCAAAATGAAAAAATGCATTTAGTCCAACTTTTAAAGTCCTCATAGTCCTTAATGGTCTCAACACCGTTTAAAAGTCCAAAGACTTTTTTGAGACTCAAGGCAATCTCATAACTGTAAATCCCTATAAAATCAAAAAGACAAATTACATACCTCCAACGTACAATGACTCAGAATATATATTCCCATTTCAAAATGGAGTAATGGAGGCATAGTAGGATAATTCTAAGCCAAAGGAAGACTAAAATCCAGAATGTCAAACACCAAATCCTGGAGCTCTGGGTCCTGTGTCTGGGACTTCAGTTTCAAAGGACTTAGATGGCTCAACTCCTCCAGCTTTGCTGCCTGAAACATGCATCTCTCTCTCTTGGAGAGAAAGCCAAAGAGAGCATTTAGTTCTTTTTGGCAGATGCCTCACAGTGCTGACATCTTGGGGTCTATACCGCAATCAGGCTTCACTTTCACAGCTTTGTGCAGTCATCTCAGGGTCTCTTGTCCTCGCAGGGCCTCCTCACAATGACACCAGGACTGGCATATGTTGCTTGACCTCAGGATTCTCTGAAACCATGGATAAGAATGCAAGACCCCCTCACTCTTCCATCCTTTATGCCTCTAAACCCAGAGGATGCTACCAAGTTCAGTTGCCAACTTGGAATGGGCCCTCACCCCTTTGGACAACATAAGCAGCAGCTTTTGTACATTGAAAGAGTTGCTTTCTAGGAGCAAACAACCCCTTAGGATTTTCCCTTTTGCAAACTGGAAGCTTTGCTGGGTGGAGTCTTGCCCCAAGGGCACCCTTGGCATCCTTCCCTTATTTTAGTGTTGAGCAGCAGGCCCCTCCTTGATCTTGTTAAACTAACAATTACAGCCTTGGATGCAACATTAAACTTCCTAGTGCTCTTTTTCTCTCCAAACTGTACATTTTGTATTTCTTTCTGCAGCACTTGCTCTTTTTCTCTGTAGGCCTGCGTGAGCATTATAAGTTATAACTAAGTCATAGACTCAGCATTATGTTGTCTTGAAATTTCCTCCTTCAAAGAAATTGTCCATTCCTTTTTATAGGACAAATTCTTAGGACAGAATTTCCTTGGGAAAATCCTTAGGACAGAAGCAGAAGGTATTCTTTGACAAAATATCACAAGAATGGCATCTAGCCCAGTTGCTGCTAAAGTCCTTGCTTCTCTCAGAAACTTCTTGAACAGAGTCCTTATAGACCACCTTAGTCTCTGCTCTATTGTCTTCCAGGCTCCCACTAGAAGGGCCCATTAAGTTCTTCTTACAGCATTCAACTACTTTTCTAGTCCAAAGTTCCAAAGTCTTCCACAGTGCTTAAAAAAACAAAATGGTAATGTTTGTCACAGTGAAGCCCATTCTCTGATATCAACTTCTGTATTAGTTAATTTTCTGTTTCTGTGATAAAACACCATGACCAAAGGCAACTTAGAGAAGAAAGAGGAAGTTTTTGGCTTCCAGTTCCAGATGGATAAGAGTGCATCAAGGCAGGGAGGCATGGCAGCAAGTGGCAGAAATGGCTGCAGGAGCCAAAAGGTCAGCGTTGGCATCTTCAACTGCAAACATGAAGAAGAGAGAGAAAATTGGAAGTGACCAAAGTTGTAAACTCTCAAAGTCAACCCCCACTGACAGGTATCCTCTAGCAAGGCTGAACCTTCTAAAGGTTCAATGATCTCCCCCAAATGCCACCAACTGGGGACCAAGTGTTTAAATACCTAAGCCCATGGATGACCTTCCTCACGACTCTTCCTATCTCAATTAACCTAAACTAGATACTCTTTCACAGGCATATCCAGAGGATTGTCTGCTAGGTCATTTAGACCCTATCAGGTTGATAATCAATATTAGCCATCACATCATCCAACTTAGTTTTAATTCCCTCATATCTGTTTGCTGCTGTACCCACCACCTTACCTCGGTCTATGCAATCGCCACTCATGACTGACTGAAGATCCAACTTCTTACCTTACCTCGGTCTATGCAATCTCCACTCATGACTGACTGAAGATCCAACTTCTTCCCTGACATACTTCTAGATGGGAGGTGGAGATGGAAATTGCTCTGCGCAGATTCTAGGACTGCTTTTACTAGAAAGGCTTGATAGGAAAGCATGCCTGAACAGGAACACAGCCTTAGGGGTAGAGCAGCCTTTCTTTAGCCAGGAAGTATAAAGCATACAGACAATAATCACATGACTGTGCCTCATCAAAAATAAGGATTCAGTATTTCTGATGGGGCCATGGAGGCATGGAAGGCTGAACTCTGTATTGCTCCTTATGGGAGGCAAGTAAAATCTTATGTTTAGGTTATTGTTTTGCCTATTTCTGACACTCAGATTCTTAAGCAATGCTAAATGATGAACAGTTCTAAGATTTTCTTCTGATCTTTCCATTGGACATCAATTGTTTGCTGGTTATCTACAGTATAATATCACAGTCTGAATAATCTCTGGATGGAACTAATCCTACTCCTGCACACAGGCCTTCCCAGGAAGCTTCCCTCTCTCTGCTGAAAAGCCCTCTCAAGCATGGTCATCAGTTTCTCCTGCCTTCATCTCTCATTTTTATTATCCATTAAACTCCTGCTAAATTGAAAATGTGTTCAAATTTCATCTCCACTTTCCCTCCCTGCTCAAAGTAGTTTAGTTTGAAACCTCAACACTTCTGGTTTCAGTCCTTAATCATCTGGTGAGGGTTTAAAGCCCTATTCTGATTACCTCCTTAATCTTCAAAGCCACATTCTTCAACAGGCACAGTGGCTCCCAGGATTCTCTCCTTCAGCCTCCAAATTTGACTACTTCACAGTTGGCAGCTCAGTAACTGTGGTGTGTCCCAACTTCTTTGTCTCTGCCTTTGATCTTGCAGCCCCCTGCTCAGAATCTCCACCTGCCCATGTGGGTAATTTCTATTCCCTGGAAGGATCAGGTCAGGAACCCCCTTCCCAGGAAGTCATCCCGATGGACCTGGTAGAGTTGTGCTGGTTCCACCAGAGCCTAGAGAAGTGGTATGTGCATTTGTCTTCCCTATCACAAATTCAAGGACAGCCTTGTCCATCTTTGTATTCCAAATGCATAGCACTGTAGCAGCTCAACTGATACATATGCAATGAAATTACAAATAGGTGAATGTGTTTATGCAGCTTCCACACTTTCTTTTGAGTTTCTCCATAGCAACTCCCCAAACAGTGCGTTGGGCCTTCTTGAGCTCTTAACCACAGCACTCACCCATGTGGGCAGCCCCAACACTGCCTTTCTTTTCCTGTTTCCCCTATAGTCCTATATTGTTTAATGATTTCCAAGCTGTTCATCATCTATGTAGAATTTTTCAAAAATCACCTTTTTAAAAATTGTGGTTAAATACCTATAACATAAAATAATCATTTTAACCATTCTCAAAACTAAAGCTCAGTGTTAAGTATATTTGCAATGATTGTGCAACTGTTGTCACCATCCACGTCCAGAAGTTAGGTCATCTTTCAATTCTGAAGCTGTCTCTAGATAGCAATAACTCCTCATTTCCTCCTGCCCATTGAGCCTGGGGTAACCACCATTTGAGTTTATTTTCCTGCGAATTTGACTATTTCCAGTATTTTAGATCAGCAGCATCACACACTACTTGTCTTTTGGTAACTGACCTATTTTGCTCAGGTTCATCCATGTTGCAGCACATCTGAATTTCCTTTCTTTTAACACCGAATACTACCCTATTGCATGTATATAGTACCTTTTGTTTATCCACTCATTCCTCCATGAACATCTGGGTAAGTTCTATCTCTGGGTTATATGAACATGGCACATACATAATGTTTGAGATTCTGTTTTCAATTCTTTTGGTATAGTATGTACTTTTTAATTGTTTGAGAAACTGCCATTCAATTTTTGATAGTAGCTGCGCCTTTTACCTTCATACCAGCAGTATGCAAGGATTGCAGTTTTTATACGTCCCTGTAAACATGCACTATTTTTATTTTATTCTTTTATTATAGAGGCTATAACAATAATGAGTGTGAAGTGTCCACTTCATTATCAACTTACTATCTCCAGTCCCAAGTCATAAATTCTTTTAATTGTGTTTCTAAACGATGCCTAAATCACACTCAAGTTGACCTTTTTTTTTTTTTTGGCTCTTGAGACAGGGGTTCTCTGTAGCCCCAGCTGTCCTGGAACTCACTTTGTAGACCAGGCTGGCCTGGAACTCACAGAGCCCCGCCTGCCTCTGCCTCCCGAGTGCTGGAACTAAAGGCGTGCGCCACCATGCCCAGCTCAAGTTGACCTTTTTTTTTTTTTTGGCTCTTGAGACAGGGGTTCTCTGTAGCCCCAGCTGTCCTGGAACTCACTTTGTAGACCAGGCTGGCCTGGAACTCACAGAGCCCCGCCTGCCTCTGCCTCCCGAGTGCTGGAACTAAAGGCGTGCGCCACCATGCCCAGCTCAAGTTGACCTTTTTTTTTTTTTTGGCTCTTGAGACAGGGGTTCTCTGTAGCCCCAGCTGTCCTGGAACTCACTTTGTAGACCAGGCTGGCCTGGAACTCACAGAGCCCCGCCTGCCTCTGCCTCCCGAGTGCTGGAACTAAAGGCGTGCGCCACCATGCCCAGCTCAAGTTGACCTTTTTTTTTTTTTTGGCTCTTGAGACAGGGGTTCTCTGTAGCCCCAGCTGTCCTGGAACTCACTTTGTAGACCAGGCTGGCCTTGAACTCACAGAGATCTGCCTGCCTCTGCCTCCCGAGTGCTGGAACTAAAGGCGTGCGCCACCATGCCCAGCTCAAGTTGACCTTTTAATGTACTTTGTTTGGATACAAAGGCACCTTTAGTGATCTCTCCACTTGCTGTCCTTCTGCTTCCCAAGAAAATGTAAATATTTGTGCAGAATTTTTTTCTAGCCATAACTCCAGTATTAGGATTCTCTAGAGTAACAGAAGCAACAGAATGGCTATATATTATAAAAGGGAATTTATTTGATTGGCTTACTGGGGATGTATAGTCCAACAAAAGCCATCTGCATGGTGGACAGGTTGGGAAAAAAGGGTAGTTGCTCTGTCCATGAAGCCTGATGCCCCAGCATTCCAAATGACACTGAAGGCCTGGAATATTCTTGAAGAGTTGCACTGGAATGGGAAGAAGCTGGAGTTTGAGGTTAAGGATGGCGATGGGATCAGCAGCAGAGATAGGTACACTTGCCATCAAAAAGCGTAAGCAAGCAAGCAAGCAGCACTACTTGTTCCTTGGATCTCTTTCTATCTGAGCCACCACCAGAAGGTGCCAAAACACTGGTATATGTAAAATGTGGAGGTTGGAACACAAGAGCTAAGGCCATCCTTCCCTGTGGAAATGCCACTACAGTCTTTGTGTCTTCAGATCAGCTTAGTTCTGGGTTATGTGGTCATACTCAATAGCTCACCTTCTCTGAATACATAGGATTCCATTTATCCTTGTCTACAGCTCACTTACTCTGTTTTTCCTATATTAGTGATTAACAGCATTCCTTTTGTACTCTCAGGAAGACCCCACCATAGAAAATGTAATATGGTCACCATACAAACATGCCAAGTAGTTTCATACTTGTGTCCTTTTTCTTGATGAGAACCAATGTCATTTACCCCCAGTTGTCTTCTTGGCAAAGCTGCATCCTTAAGGCCACTTGCTATGCCATTCTATTGGTCAGGATTTTAGCTGCAAATAGAAGAGTTCAGAAAAGCAATTTATCAAAGTGTTTGCATTGCTCTCAGATCTTTAGAAACTCAGAGAAACAGACCCTAAAGTGACACAGCCAAGGATAAAGCTCTGTCCATGCTAGAAACTATCATTCTGCCACCATGCTGCCACAAGTTCATTAAGAGTGAGCCACACTCAGGAAGCTTCATGTATGGCAAATTTCATGAGTAATGTTCATCTGTGAATTGCTAATGCTTCCTTAATGCTTACGACTCTAGTACTGTCAAGCCATTATTATTCCTACTCCACAACAAGAAACTAGGAAGTGACATGATCAGCTGTCTTTCTGTTGCTATAAAAAAAAAATGCCTGGTCCAAATACTTCATAGAGAAAAGAAGTTTATGAAGCATGGCACTAGTGTCTTCTTTGTTCTGGTGAGTACCTCATGATAGGTGGCATCATATGGCAGAAGTACATGCAAAAGTGGTGAGTAGCAGGTACAGAAGAGAATTCCTGGCAAGACAGGAAGCAAAGGGGTGGTGCCCTGCTCACTTACAACCTGCTGTTATGGAACTTCCCATAGGAGCAACAATACTCTTGAGAAAAGCCTTTATCTTTCTTCAACACCTAATTGCTTCCCACGGGGCCCCACCTTTTAATGTTTCCACCACCTGTCACTACCACACCAGGGGGCAAGCCTATATAGCTCATGAACCTTTGGGAGACAAACCACATCTAAACCATATCACTCATCCATGGGCACTTGCCCCAGCTCCTAGGCTTCCTCCCTCAGGACACAGATTCTTCTACCTGTAGCCCATCCTCACAGGGCTCACTTCTGAATCACATCTGATTCTCACCATCAAAGCCAAGTTGTCCCCTTGTCCCATGGCCATAAGGAATCTGCAGTTGCAAGACCTCTGGCCTCTTCTTTGAGCAGATGTTACCAGAATGTGGACAGTTTTCAAAATGAAGTGAGAATACCAAAGCCATTGGCAAATTTTGGCTATTCAGAACAACTACCACTTCTGTGAGCCTTCTTCTGCGCTCCACCTCAGTCTGAATAAAACCTAAACCAGGAAGGGTAGAGTTCTACTCTAGACCTCATGAAATATTTACTTATAAATTTTCTAAGTCCTACCTAGGGGCTGGGACTGAATGGTAATAACAATGCCATTCAGGCAGGTCACCCTAAGTCCAAACAAGGACTTTTCAGTTTAAAAAATATTTTATTAATATTAAAATTATATATAGTAAGGTATAATCATTATGTTTTGAGGTAGTTTTAAATAGTAAACTTATTACCACAAGCCAAACTAATTAGCACACTTATCTATTCTCAGTTACCTTTTTGTGGTAAGAATGTTTAATATCTACTCTTCTAGCATTTTTCAAGTTTATGATAGCATTTATTAAGTACAGTTACCATATGTTATGGCTAATCTTGGATTCCAATTTGACCAGATCTGGAATCAACTAAAATGAAAGCCTCTGGGCACTCTTGTGAGAGATTTTCTTGGTCGGATTACTTGAAGCCAGAATACCCAAACTAAATGTGGGTGATACCTTCTGGGGGTATCACAGATAAAAGAACACAGAAGAAGGAACTTTTGCTTTTGCCTGCTTACCTTCACTCCTTCTGGCAACTTCATCTATCCTGTTGCGGTGGCATTCCTTTGCTACTATTATACCCAGCTTCTTTGGGCTTCCAACAGAGACTGAAGACCAACAGTACTCCATGATCCCTTCACACTTTCAAAACCAGTACCATGTAAAAGACACTTATGCATTTTCAAGCTTGGTTTCTAGCTTAAGATGTGGTGTTGGCTCCTTCTAGACCACAGCTTTCTGTGTGCTGACCCTAAAGAAATACTACTCAGAAGATTGCGTCTCAAAGATGCTGTTCTCTTTTTCATCACAACTAATTTTTCAGCCCCAGCCAGTCATCATCAATTGTCCCAGGAAAGCAAAGGTTTCACTTCCACAGATTCCGCTTAGTCCAAATACATAACCCAAATGTGGTGATGTGACCCAGTAGAATTTGCTTTCCTCTGAAACTCCACAAGCCAGGTCTTCATGGTTTGTATTGTTCTTAACATTCTTACCTTCCAAGCTCTCAGAGAATACCTCATTAAGCTTTGAGTAGTCAACAGCTTTTCCAGCCCAAAGCTTCAAATGCTTCCACAGTACTCCCAAAAAGCAGCATGGTCATGTAAATGAAAGCAAGACCCCATGCTCTGAGACCAATTTCCGTTCTAGTTTGCTTTCTGTTGTTGTCATAAACACCATGACCAAAATCAACTTGAGAAGGAAAGGGTTCATTCATCTCAAAAGTACAGTCTCTCTTGCCACGCATGGTGGTGTGTGCCTTTAATCCCAGCACTTGGGAGTCAGAGGCAGGCAGATCTTTGTGAGTTCAAGGCCAGCCTGGTCTACATAGTAAGTTCCAGACCACTGGGGCTACAGGGAGACATTGTCTCAAAAAGACACTGTCTCAAAGAGAAAAAAAAAAAAAGGACAGTCTCTCATTAGGGAAAACTATGGTAGGAACTCAAGATGGGAACCTGGAACGGGAGCTACAGCAGAGACCATGGAGGAATGCTGCTTGCTGGCTTGCTTCTCTAGCTTGCTCAGCCTGCTTTATTTTCTTTCTTTTTTTCTTTAGTGTTTTGTTTGTTTAATGACATTTGTATTGATTCTATGAGAAAGTCATACAATGATTTTGATTATATTGAGACCCCTGCCCCATCTCCTCTCAAATCCATTTCCACCTCCCTACATCCCCCTCATTTAATGTGCTCTATTAGTTTCTATGCCCCATCAAGTCTAATTTGTGTTCTCCAAATGTTTTTGTGTATGGATCCATCCTTTGGAGCCTGGTCAACCTACCCAGCATCACACCCTTAAAGAAAACTGATTTTCCCTCTCCCAGCAGGTATCAACTGCCAATAGTTGCCCAATAAGGGCTAGGGCTTCTTGCCTACCTCCCCTCTCCATGCTGGATTTTGTCTGACTCAGGCTTGTACAGGTCCTGTGCATACTGTTACAAGTTCTATGGGTTCGTATGTGCAACTACCCTGTGGTGTCCAGACAACATGGTGTCCTTATATTCATCTACCATCTCTGGTTCTTACAGTCTTTCCATGCCCTCTTCCACAGTGATCCCTCAGACTTAGGAGGACAGAGCCATTTAGGCCTAAGCACTCCTCAGTCTCTTATTCTTTTCACACTGATCAGTGTGGGTCTCTGTGTTAATCTCCATCTACTGCAAGAAGAAGCTTCTCTGGTGAGAGCTAAGTGATGTACTAATCCATGGGTATAACAAGTTTTTAGGAGCCAGTTTAATACTATGTTCATTTAACAGAATAATAGTAATAGATTCTCTCAGAGGGTCTATGACCTATCTTGCCAGAAGTTTTTGATCCTGCTACCAGGGCCAGATATGGGTTCCATTGTGCCCTGAGTTCCTACCTTGGGCCCCTCAGTGATGAACTGTAACCCAGGAAATGTAAGCCAAATAAACCCTTTCCTCAAGTTGGTTCTGCTCAGTGTTTTTATCACAGCAATAGAAAGTAGCTAAGACACTGTTCTTGTCGAAAGTAGTCAGCCATGTATTGGTTTATTCCTGATCTTTCTATTTTGTTACTTTGGTCTGTGTGTCTGTTTTCATGACATCTCCATCCTACTTCTGTTCTTATAGTTCTGTCATATAATTAGAAACCAGAAAATGCAGTGCCTCCAACTTCATTTTTGTCTCAAAATTGCCTTAGCTATGCAGAGTCTCTTGTAGTTGCATGTGAATTTCAGGATCCTTTTTTTTTTCTATTTCTGTGAAAAACACTGCTAGGATTTTGATAGAGATCACATTTCATTTGTATATTCTTTTAGATACTGAGACTCTTTTAAAAATATTAATTCTTCCAACCAATGAGCAAGATATTTTTCCATTTATTTGTGTCCTTTTAATGTGTCTCCTCAATGTTTTAGTTTTCAGCATAGATATTTTTCATCTCTTTAAATTTTGTTCCCAAATATTTTATTCTTTCTGATGGTATTTTCCTTTTCAGATATTTCATTGTCAGCTTAAAGAAATGCTACTAATTTCTGTGCATCGTACTCTGCAAATGTAGTTTAAGCAGTTCTTTCTGACTTTATTTTAGTTTTATCTTGAGGACTTTCTACATATAGGAACACATGTCATCTGCAAACAGAGAGAGCTTTAGTTCTTCTCCAACTTGAATATCCTTTATCTCTTTTTCTTGCCGAATTTCTCTAGCTAAGATTTCTATTCCTCTGACAAATAGAAGTGATAAGACTGGATATTGTTACCTTGCACCAGATCTCAGAACAAAGTTCAGTTTGTCCTCATTAATTATCACATTTGTGGTAGGCTTTTCCTATATGGCCTTTATTGAATTGAGGTAAGATTCTTCCATGTCTATTCTGTTTAGAAGATTTTTCTAAGTCATGTCTGCATATTTAAGGTTATCAACTGCCTTTTTCTATATTTATTAAATGATCATGTGGTTTTTATCTCCTTTTTCTGTCAGTGTGGGTGTATCACACTGGTTGATTTGCGTATGTTAAGCCATTTGGTAATGGTGTATACTTTTTTCAGTTCTTTGTTTTGTTTTGTTTTTGACACATGATCTCCCTGTAGTCCCAGCTGGCCTGGAACTTGCTGTGTAGATCAGGCTTACATGTGAATTTCAGTCTTACAGAGATCCACCTGCCTCTGCTTCCGGAGTGCTAGAATTAAAAGTATGTGCCACCATGCCCAACAGTGTATAAACATTTTATGTGCTATATGATTCTATTTGGTAATATTTATTAGGGAGTTTTGTGTCTATAGTCATTAAAGATATTGCTCTGTGGGAAAGGGTAATATTATTCACAAACAAGTTTGGAATTGTCCCTTTTTCTCCCATTTTCCTAGAAAGTTTAAGAAGAATTGATATTAATTCTTCCTGGAATATTTGGTAGAATTCACCTACAAAATCATCTCATGCCAGGCTTTTCTATGTCTGAAGGTTTTGAATGACTGCTTTAATCTGCTTATCTATTATTAATCTGTCCAGGCTTTTTAATTTTTGATTCATTCATGATAGATATCATCTTTCTAGAAATTTATCCATTTCTTGTATGATATCTAATCATTTGTAATATAATTGATCAAGAGTACCCTGTAATCCTTTCTAATTTGCCAGACATTCATTGGAATGTCTCTGCTTTCACTTCTGCTTTTTTTCATCAAACCACCACACCAAACATTCATTTATTGTAGAAAATGTTTTCTCTCTTTTTAAGAATTTTTTTTACTCTTCTTCTTTGATTGATTTATTTATTTCTATGGGACTTTTGGCAACTCTAACATTCCCCCCTCTAAAGAGGTAACCCTAAAATCTTTACATTCATTGGAATGTCTCTGCTTTCACTTCTGCTTTTTTTCATCAAACCACCACACCAAACATTCATTTATTGTAGAAAATGTTTTCTCTCTTTTTAAGAATTTTTTTTACTCTTCTTCTTTGATTGATTTATTTATTTCTATGGGACTTTTGGCAACTCTAACATTCCCCCCTCTAAAGAGGTAACCCTAAAATCTTTGAAGGATTAGATACAAGCTCCCAAATTGTTTTGACATTTTTGGCCTTTGGAACAGAGTATGTTGCTAAGAAGCAAAAAGACATTTTGACTTTTATCCAAGAAACTGGCTACTTTTCTTTGGGGTCTTTTTACCCTAACTGCCTAGTCAATTCCTACCTCCTATTCTTGTCATGCCATCCTCTGAAGAGCTTACCCAAATTGCCAATAGGGAATAGGGATGCAAATCTCTCTGGCTTCTTCCATGCTGAACAGGGATGCAGAGTGAGGCAACTGGAGTACACCTTCAGTGGGTCTATCTAAAAGACTCCCAAATTGCATAACTCTTTAGGGGGGAAAAGAAAGTCTTTGACTGGTGAATAGGAGATGTGAAGGAGAAGTAAAGGCAAGAGTAATTAGCATTACAAGTTCTAGACAGGGAACTAAAAAAAGTCAGAAAAGGGCAGTTTTCAAATGTTCATATGAGAGTCCATTGGAGTTTCTTGACAAGGGCTTCCAAAAGCATCCCTCTATCAGGTTCCTCCTCATTTTTCTTTTGACTTACAAGGCTGGACTCTAGAATGATGGATTCAGGATTTGCTTTCAGGTATTTTGATAGCGAGATATCTGAGGGGTTGCTGAGGTATATGTATGATCTGAGGGTATGCACGCTGGAAAGCCTTTACCAAGTATGGGTTATGCCCTCTCTTTCTAGCCTTCCCCAGATTGGGTACTTTAGGCCTCCACAAATCCAGGAAGCCATGTGTGATTAAGGTCAAATTACATTCAGTTGCCTGTGAAGAGTGGCTGGATAATGCAGTGAGGTCCAAAGACCCTGCTTGGCCCTTCTTTAATGAATGAGCACAACCGTCAATAAGTCCATAATCCCTTGAACTCTTAAAAGAAATATACTGATGACCTTACTCTTTGGTTATACTTTCCTTTTGGATGTTTAAGACCATACAGTTGGCCCAAATAAATCAATTTATTTTTACACTTAAGGTCATTTAAGGATCTGTTCCTAAGGGATCACATGGGCTTGGGAGGAGCTCCTGGAACCTTTCTTTTACCAGTTCCATCTATGTGAAGATAAGTCAAAGGTCCTGCTCGACCATGTCTGGCTTCACTTGAAAGCATGAATAAGGTGTTTCCTCTGAGGTGTTTCCACTTTGTAGACTGGACACTAGTTGAAGTCCATCTGGTGGTGTCTCCATGTCCTCCAAGACAAGAGGACAGGTGACTCACCACCGTTACAGGACATTTTGAGAGATGTTCCATAGTCCCCTGGAACTTAGGTGACCTTGGAGGGCAAGGAGCAAAAACTGTCCTTTAAGTCCCTCTGACTACATTAGTATAGACCTCAAACCATGGCTGTTAAACATCCAATAAGGTTAGTTCCACCAGTGCGGTACTTTTAATTATCATGTGCTATGTAGATAAGGCTTGGGTAAAAAACCAAATATGTCAGATAAAACTTGACTAGCCATGTATTTTTTGATCTGCTATGTATAATTTTGCTTCATCCTTTATACATCATGACAAACCAACAGACCTTCATCAATTGCTTAGGCTTTCTCATTTTTTCTATTTTGGAAAATATCTCCATTCCCATATCCTTTTAACACCTTTTACAGTCTCATTTTCTTTTTTTAAAATAATTATGAGACATAATAGCATTAACAAATAAATTTTCCATCTGTTGTGAGACTTCTTTTCTTGGAGATGCTAAGCAATGCCTGTTTCATTTTAAGGTTCTAGTGTCAAGCCAATGTTTGATTAAAGTTTTACTGGGGAACCATTGAATTGATTGAGCTTACTTACCAAAATAACTGAGTGGTTGCTGAGGTGTATGTATGACTGGAGAGTATGCACACTGGAAAGCCTTTACCCAGCATGGGTCATGCCTTCTCTTCCTAGTCTTCCTCAGGTTGTATACTTTAGCCGTCCCCAAATCCAGGAAGCCATGTGTGATTAGGGTAAAATTACATACAGTTGGCTGGGAAGAGTGGCTGAATAATCCAGTGAGGGTCCAGTGACCCTACTTGGCCCTCCTTTAATGAATGAGCACAACTATCAATAAGCCCAATTGTGACAATGTTTAGCGATCACCTGAAAGTCACGATGATGGTAGTTATTTCATGCAGAAGGGACTACTGCACAGCATCATCTTACTAAAAGGACCTGGAATTTAAAAGGATTTGGTGCTAGGATCCACATATGAAGGAGAACATATGTTGTTTGTTTTTCTGAGTCTGTGTTACTTCACTTAGTATAACAGTTTCTAGATCCATCCATTTACCTGCAAATTTCATTATTCCATCTTTCTTTACTGCTGAATAGAACTCCATTGTGTAAATATGCCACATTTTTGTTCACCAGTCATCAGTTGAGGGGCACTTGGGTTGCCTCCATCTCTTAGCCATTGTGAAAAGAGCAGCAACAAACATGGTTGTACAAGTTTCTCTACAGAGGATGAGCTTTGGGTATATGCCAAGGAGTGGTATAACCAGGTCATATGGTAGGTTCATTTTTAGTTTTGTAAGAGTTCTCCACACTGTTTTCCATAGAGGCTGCATGAGTTTGCAATCCCACCAGCAGTAAATGAGCATTCCCCTTTCTACACATCTTTGCCAGCATTTGGTATCATTTGTTCTCTTGATCCTAGCCAGTCTGGTTGGGGTGGTTTTACTTTACATTTCTCTAATTACTAACAATGTTGAACACTTTTCGAAATGTTTCCTAGACATCTTTATTTCTTCCTTGGAGAACTCTCTGTTTAGATCTTTAGCCCATCTTTTCATTGGGTCATTTGGTTTCTTGATTCTTTGTTTTTGGAGTAGTGACTAGAGCTTTGTCCAGTGTTGATTCTGAGCTTTATTGCTTTGTGGTCCGATAGAATACATGGAATTCTTTCAATATTTTTGTATTTGTTAAGGTTTCTTTTGTGGCCCAGTATGTGGTCCATTTTTGAAAAAGTTCTGTGGGGTGCTGAGTAGAAAGTGTGTATTCTTTGGTGCTTGGGTGAAATATTCAAAAGATGTGTGTTAGGTCCATTTGATGTATGGTATCATTAATTCAGATGTCTGTTTATTCTTTGTCCAGTTGACCTGTCTAATGGAGACAGTGAGGTGTTGAAGTCCCCTACTATTACTGAGTTGGGGTTAATCTGTATTTTGATGTCCTGTAGTGTTGTTTTCTACTTTTTTTTTTTTTTTGGTCTTTTTGAGACAGGGTCTCCCTGTAGCCCCAGCTGTCCTGGAAATCACTATGTAGACCAGGCTGACCTTGAATTCACAGAGATCCACCTGCCTCTGCCTCCTGAGTGCTGGGATTAAAGGCGTGTGCCACCAAGCCCAGCTGTAGTGTTGTTTTTATGAATTTGGGTGCACCAGAGTTTGCTGCATATATGTTAAGGATTGTAATATCTTCTTGATTAACTGTTCCTTTTATCAGAATGAAGTGACCCTCCTATTTCTTCTGATTAATTTTACTTTGAAGTGTATTTTGTCAGATATTAGAATTGCAACCCCTGCTTGTTTCTTAGTGCCATTTGCTTGGAATATTCTTTCCATCCTTTTACCTTAAGGTAGTGCCTGTCCTTGAAGATGAGATGGGTTTCTTGCAGACAGCAAAGAAATGGATTTTGTTTCTTAGTCTATTCAATTAGCCTGTGTCTTTTGACTAGGGAGTCCAGTTCATTGATATTTGAGGTTATTATTGAAAGATGTGTATTGGTTGCCATCATTTTGATTGCTGTATTTGTTCTCTGTCTAATTTTGTGTTTCCTAGATTATATTTTTATTTTCTTTCATTGCCCCTAGGGTATAGTTGTTTCTCTCTCTGCTCTCTGTATTGCTTCAAGTATTCTTTGAAGGGCTGGTTTTGTGGACATGTGTTCTTTCAGGCTAAGTGAATG
>NW_008350329.1:984338-987081 GCF_000622305.1 Nannospalax galili
CTTTGTATGTGACTTGTTGTTTTTCTTTTGCTGCTTTGAGTAGTCTCTCTTTGTTCTGTACATTTGGTGTTTTTACTATGATATGTCTTGAGGAGTTCTTTTCTGATCCTGTCTATTTGGTGTTCTTTGTGCTTCCTGTATTTGTATGGGGATTTCTCTCTCCAATTTCAGGAAATTCTCTTCTACAATCCTGTTTAAGATCTGGACAACACCTTTAACCTGAAATTCTTCTCCTTCCTCTATTCCTGTGATCCATAGATTTGGTCTTTTCATGGTGTCCCACATCTCTTGCATATTCTATTCCTGTGTTTTTTAAAATTTTCCATAATTTTTGCTTGAGTGATCCAGTTCTTCAACTTTATCCTCCAGTGCTGATACTCTGTTTTCCATTTCATTCATTCTAGTGGTGAGGCTTTCCCCTGTTGTTTCAAGTTGGCTTATTGAGTTTTGCACTTCCTTCTTCATTTCTACCTGAGTTTTCTTCAATGTTTCTGTCTCTTTGTGAATTCTTTCAGATGTTTATCCCTATCTTCTTTTAGCTCTTTGATTTGTTTGTTCATGTGTTCTTTAAATTCATTGAATTCCTTGATCATGCTTAGGATTGTTCTTTTAAATTCAGTGTCCTGGGTTATATCTAGGGTGTTCTCCTTGCAGAACTCTTCTACAGGATTGGTGATGTTTGGTGGGGATATAGTGTTTGGGCTTTCCGTTTTATTATCCTTTCATTGTGACTTTGGCCTGTGAATTTCTTTGGTTGTTTATGATTCACCCTGTGGAGGAGGAATCTGGGGTCTCTCAGACAGCCCCCTGCATTCTCAGGCCCTCTGCCAGAAGGAGGCCAGAACTCGGCACTCTCTGGCAGTCTGCTGAGATTAGAGCCACTCTCTTCTGGTTCTTTAATCATTTCTCTTTTTATTAATCTAGCTGGAAGTTTGCTATTTTTATTTTTTATCAACTCTTAGTTTAGTTTACTTTTGATTTTCCTTTTCCTTCATTGTGGTTGTTGGAATGGGGTCTTCTTTGACTTTAAATTTTTATTTTTGAGAATTTTAGACATGTATACAATGAAATATGATCTTATCTACCTCTCTGTCTCCTCTCCAACTCCTCCCCATATCTCCCCCAATGCACCCCTCCCAATTTCATGTCTTTTTAAAAAATAACCCACTAAGTCCAGTTAGTGCTGCCTATGTGTATGGACATGGAACCATCCACCAGAGCATGGGAAAGCAACAGTGGTCACAATCTTAAAAAAGGCTGATTCTCCCTCCCCCAGCAACTATCCACTGCCAATAGCTCCATAGTAAGGGGTAGGGCCTAGAGATCATCTACTTCATATATGCCAGAATTCAGGTTGGTTTGTTCTTGTACAGGTCTTGTGCAGGTAACCACAGCTACCGTGAGTTCATGAGTGTGATGGTCATGCCATGTCCTGAAGACAGCATTTCACACAATTCCTCCCTATCCTGTGGCTCTACATTATATCCTCCTCCTCTTCCATGTTGTTTCCTAAGCCTTGGTGTGGGGTATCTAATACAGATAACCCATTTAGGGCTGAGCACTCAATCTCTTGTCCTCAGCATTTTGGCCAGTTGTTCATCTTATTTCTCCATTGATTGCTGTCTACTGAAAAAAGAAGCTTCTTTAAAAAAAAAAAAAAAAAAAAAAACTTCTCTGACAAAGGCTGAGAGCAGCCCAGGTCTAAGGATATAAATATAAATATTTAGAAGGCAACTTGACACCATGACTATTCAGCAAAATAACAATAGCAGGTCCTCCTATAGAGCCTGTGATTTCCTTAACCATGGACTTTTGACCAGAATTTAGTATCAGACATGAAATTCCTTCCTGTGGAAAAGGCCTCAAATCCAATCAGAAGCAGTTAGTTACCCCATAATAGTCATGCCACTACTGTACCTTTGGGCACATCTTATCTGAGAGGTTAGTATTATAGCATGCAGGGGAAAACCTTGGGTAAGATCATTGATATCTTTTCTTCCTCTGCAGCCTGAATAGCACCTTCTAGCACTATGAAAGCTATCCACCAAAGAGGAAGTTTCTTGGTTGGCTTGAGAATGTTTTCTCTATGTTCTACAGTCAATATATGTGGTGTCTTCATCAATGGGGTCTTACCAGGTAGTAACATTGAGTAACCAAAGGCAATGATAATAGTCTGTGTTGTTTTAGAGACCTCTAGGCTCTCTCTGACCAAAACTCATGGGAAGTAAGAGGCAGCATCACTCTATGTTGTACAGACTAGTCCAAGTGGATCTTCTTCTTAGATACCATAGTTATTCCTTGTTTTTATGGTCTTTACTCAATTTTCATTATATCCTCCTTTCTACTAACTTTGGGCTAAGTTCATTGGTTTTGATGCCTAAGACATAATACTAGATTTTGTAATGTAGACACTTAGAACTATAAACTTCTTTTTTAGTAATTCTTTTGTTGCTTTCTATAAGTTTTTGATATGTTGTATATTCACTTACAATTTTAAGAAATAGTGGGGCTGGAGAGATGGCTCAGCAGTTAAGAACACTGGTTGTTCTTGCAGAAGACTGAGATTCATATCCCAGCACCCACATGGTAGCTAACAACTATCCATAACTCCAGTTCCAGGTGATCCAACAGTCTCTTCTGTCCTCTGCAGGCATTGTACAACACAGTGCACTTATCTACATTCAGGCAATACACACACGCATACACATAAAATAAAAATAATAAATAAAATATTTTTTAAAAA
>NW_008350329.1:987113-1023641 GCF_000622305.1 Nannospalax galili
ATGTCGACCAGGCTGATCTTGAACTCAAAGATCCACCTGCCTCTGCCTCCCAAGTGCTGGGATTAAAGGTGTGCGCCACCACTCCTGGCTTCAAAAGTGTATTCTTTTTTAAAATTTTTTATTTATTTTTATTTTATGTGCATGAGTGTTATGCCTGCTTTGTGTAAGTGCACCTGTGTCCTGCAGTGCACATGAAGACAGAACATCGGATCCCCTGGAACTGGAGATACACATGGTTCCTAACCATTATGGATTACTAAGGACTTTATGTAAAGTATAGTTATATAATATAAAAAGTGTATTCTTTTTTAAAATTTTTTATTTATTTTTATTTTATGTGCATGAGTGTTATGCCTGCTTTGTGTAAGTGCACCTGTGTCCTGCAGTGCACATGAAGACAGAACATCGGATCCCCTGGAACTGGAGATACACATGGTTCCTAACCATTATGGATTACTAAGGACTTTATGTAAAGTATAGTTATATAATATAGTAAGAGACCCTGTCTCAAGGAAATATGGTGGAATATGATTGAACAAAACACCCAAAACCTGTCTCTGCACACACACACACACACACACACACACACATATACACACACACACATACATACATACACACACATACACACACATACACACACATACACACACATACACACACACACAAAAAAAACCACCCTAATAACTTGAACTCACTTCTATGTAGGGATTCTATACTTTTACTTTTCCTAATTGCTCATTGTTCCCCTGATGAGAATGAGGTGTTCTCTTTATCTTTTTTGTTTGAGTTTGAAATCCTATCTTGTCAGATATTAGGATAGTGATGCCTACTTGTTTCCTGGTCCTATTTGCTTAGAATATCTTTTCCCAACATTTTTCTCTAAGGCGGTGCCTATCCTTGAAGGTGAGATGTGTCTCTTGTAGCAGTAAAAACATGGATTGTATCTCTTAACCCATTCAGTTAACCTGTGTCTTTTGATTGGAGAGTTGAAGCCATTAATATTCAGAGCTACTGTTAAAAGGTATGTGTTGATTGCTTCCATTTCGTTGTTTTTGTGCTGTTTGTGTTCTTAGTGCTTCTTGTAGCTGTATGAGTATGTATTTCCATAGTTTGGGTAAGTTTTCCTCTATGATCCTGTTCAAGATCTGATCTATGCCATTGATCGGGGATTCTTCTTCTATGATTGTAGATTTGGTCTTTACATGGTGTCCCAATGTTCCTACATGATCCTTTAATGAATTAATTTTTAACTTATCATTTTATTTCATTGACTGGTCCAATTTCTCTAATTTATTTTCAAGTCCTGATATTCTGTCTTCTACTTGGTCCATTCTGCTGGTAAGGCTTTCCCTTGAGTTTTCTAATTGGGTCTTTGAAATTTTCAATTCCACCTTCATTTTCTTCCATCTTCTTTCAACTTGAGTTTCTTCAATATTTCTATCTCTTTGTTGAATTCAGTTTTCAAATCCTGTACTGTCTTCAAAAATTTCACCCACCCATTTGTGTTTTCTTAGACATCAATTGGGATTTTATTTCTGTATTTGCTTGTGTCATCTTTGAATTCCTTGATGTCTTTGATCATGCTTTTAAGTGTCCTTTTAAATGCTATGTTGTGAGGTCCATTTAGGTAATTTCCATTGGAGAACATTTCCATAGGGTTGGTGGTCTATGTCAAGGGGGTGGGAATATATTGTCTTGGTCTTCCACCTTCCTCTGTGGTTTTACAATGGGACATGAGCATGTGGATTTATTTCATTGGCTGTATGTCTGACATGAGATTCTAGCCTGACTATGTTGAGTAGAAGTTTGGTTTTGTTTTTATTGTTACCCAAACATGGTTGATTTCAGGTCAGGTGGGAGAAGTGAGCAGGTTTTCGGTGCTGATTATTGATTGGAGATATTGAGGTGATTCCAATTCAGTGTAACTGATGTGATGCAGGGGTCTCAGGAGTGGGGTGGTGTGAGATCACTTGGATGAAAACAAAGAACGTCTCCTGGTGTTAGTCCCAGCTGGGCCTGGACATATAAAGGCAGTACAGGGCAAGGGACCAGGCAGACTCTCTGAAACAGTATGTGATTGCAGCTCCCATCAGGGCCTAGATCTGGTGGGCAGGACAAGTCAAGGGCTCTGGATCAGACTCAAGAAGAGAGCACACACTGATGTGGATCTTGGCTGGGCCTGCATCCAGAGAGCTCACAGAAGCAGCTCCTCACCTAGGCCTAGAGGGGAAACACGGAGGGTTGGTGCAAGTTGAGGATTCTGGGTCAGACTTACCAAAAGAATGCACGGATATGTTTCCCTCCAGAGTCTGGGCCTCAAGAGGCAGAGAGAGGAGTGAGAGTCTTGAGTCAGACTCAGCAGGAAGGCATGAAGATGCAGCTCCTGTCTGGGTCTGGGCCTGGAGAAGGGTGGCATGGGAGGAAGGAACTTAGTCAGACTCACCAAGTGCTCTCAAATGCAGCTTCTGCCTGAGCCTCAAGGGACAGCATGGAGGGGCAGTGTAGGGTCCCAGAGCAGCTGGGGTATGTTGTCCAGTTCCTTCCCTTCTCAGTGAAAAGATGAGAGTAGGGGTTATCCACCCTTCTATTGAGCAGGGTGGAGCAGGAAATAGTTGTGGCAACTGTCTACACATTCATGCAAACCACACCTTTGTTTTATTCACTATTTCCCCTACAGTCCCAGAGAATGTCAGGTCCTATTATCTTTACAGTCAGATATAGATTCAAAACCCTGAGGTAATAGCCAGAGAAGTTGGGGGCGGGAAGGATAGTCTGACTCCTCATAAAGAGAAGAGGGAGGTTTGTGAACCTGAATCATTTTGGGTGCTATCCTCTACCCCAGGCATGTGGTCAACCAGATGTGTTGGTTGTCTAGATCTCCCCAGCCAGGGCCCACTCAGGAGAACCAGGAGAGTGAGTAAGCCATATGTCCAGCCAAGTCTCTTAATGGGATCATGGACAACTTAAGTCTCCAGAATGCTGCTTTGAGATAACACACTCAGTATTGAACACAGAATAAAGGATTTTTCAAGGGGATTAATTGATCATTTACTAAATGGTAAATGCAAATACCTCAATATCCTAATCTAAATCATCATCAGTAACTCACTATACTCTACATAGACACATCACACTGCTTGTATAGACAGGTGCCCTACAATAAATATTTGCCCAGGGTCTTGCATACATTAGAGGGAAAGCTTCCTCTATATTTCCATATATACATATATTTCCAAGTATACTTTGAATATACTTTAGCAACATCTGACATTCATACACATTCTTCCTTCATGCACTTTCTAACATCACCACCATAATAGCACTTCTGTTTTTCTCTCTACTACCACCTCTGTCCTTTCCTCCTTCCCTAAATACTGGAATATTTCCATTCTTGCTGTGGGGCAATCTTTTTTTAAACTCTTTTTCTCCTTTATCTTGTCTTTTCTTGTGAGTTCACTTATTCTTTGCATTTTGACCAGTTGTGAGTGTTTGTGTCAACCATCATCTACTTCAAGAAGAAGCTTCTCTGATGAGGGGTGAGGGTTATACTAACCTATGGGTAGAAGGATAAGCATTTAGATGACAATTTGATACTCTGCCAGTTTAGAAAAATCATACTAGTAGATTCTCACGGAGAGCCTATAACCTCCCCAGCCACAGTTTCTTGGTCAGATTTACAGTACAAAACATGAATTCTGTCCTGTGGAAGTGGTCTTTAAATCCAATTAGAAAGCTGATGGTCATTACCTTAACATTCATGCCACTATTGCACCACTGGGCATATCTTGCCAGGCTGGTCATTATCATAGTTTGCAGGACTCACAGCTGAGTCAGTCTGTTTTTTACTTTATACACCCAGCAGTCTGCTTATCACCTTCCAAAACTATGAAATCTATCTAGTAGGGAGATCAGTACTAGCTTTATTTCTCTATGTACTGTGACCAAAATATACACAATAGGGCCTTATCATCAAGTCTTGGTGGGCAACCAAGAGCAGTGGCAATCACCTGTGTTGTTTGGGGAGTCTCTGGGGCCTCCTCAACCAACAACTCAAAGAAGGGAGCACCTCATCCCTGGGACTGGACTTTTTGTTTGCTATCCTGTGATATCAGGGAGAAGCATTAATCTCCTGTATAGAGTAATTCCAATTAAGTCTTTAAAAAAAATTTTAATAGGGGGTGGAAATATGACTCAGTGGTTAAAAGAACTGGCTGCTCTTGCACAGGACCCAGGTTCAATTCCCATCACCCCCATGGTACTAACAATTGTTAAAACTTCATTTCCGGCAGTATTCAACACCCTCTTCTGACCTCCTCAGGCATTACATGACATGGCTGTATTTATGTAAATGTGTGCAATATACTCATACACATGAAATAAAATTTTAAAAATGTATTTTGGGGGCTGGAGAAATGGCTCAGCAGTTGAGAGCACTGACTGCTCTTGCAAAGGGCCCAGTTTCGATTCCCAGCACCCACATGATGACTGACAATGGCTCATAATTTCAGTTCCAGGGGAATCTGAAGCTCTCTTCTGACCTCCGCAGGCATTGCACAACATGGGTGCACTTACATACATGCAGGCAATACATGCATACACATAAAATCCAAATAATAAAAAAATTTTAGTAAGCTTGTAAAATAATTGTTTTTATATGGCTTTTCAAACATCCTTAATGCTAGTCAGCCCTTTCCCCACACCCTCTTCTGCTCTACCCTCCACACTTAAACTCCTCCCTTTCCATTTTTTTCCCTTTACCCTTTCATACCACCTATGTTTTACTATCTTTCCCCTGTACACTCCCCGCCCTCCCCCATGGCTCCTTTCCAGTTTCCTGGCTTCTATAGGTACTCCAAATTAAAAACACAAATCTAAAGATTCGAAGCTAGGATCCACCTATAAGAAAGAACATTCAGTATTTGTCTTTCTGAGCCTGGGTTGCCTCTCTCAGTCAAATACCAGATCTCCATTTCTTATTCTTATTATTCTCACAACTCTTATCCAAATGCCAGCATGACATCTCCATTCAAAGGTCTGGCAGACAGCTGAACTTTGTGCATCCAATACAGAAGTGTTCACTGCGTACATGTATGTTCCAAACCCCTTTCCTTCAGATTCTCTGTGTCTCTGCATCCACTCACTTAACCCAAAACCCAGAGGGGTCCTCGATTTCCTCTTTCCATTATTGCTAGTGACTTCCATCGACAGTGCTCATTTTTCTACCTTAAAGTATATCTCAGACCCATGCTCCAATCTCCCCAGTCACCAAGTCCTCTTTCTTGTAGCATTAGTGTGACATCCCCAGCTTGTGGACCTGTTTCCTTCTCCCCTTTCAATAATTCATCCTCTCAAAGCAACCAGAGAGATTTTCCATAAGGAAAACCAGAGCATCATCACACTTGTATGCTTAAAACATTCCAGAAATTCCCCATTCCTCCTAAATATCCAAGTTCACTCTACAGATGGGCTTCAATGCTCAGCATGCCCTGCAGTACAGCTCTTCAGCCTGCCTTCTGCCAACTCCTTCTGCTTCAGGCTCTTCCTCACTCCCTGAGCATGTCTTTCCCAGAACATTATGGGCGGGTTCCTCTTCACAGACACATCACCTCTCTTGAGCGGTCCTTCTAACTGCACTCCTCTGGGATGAGGATAAGCTGCACGCCACTCTAAGCTCGCCCCTGGAGAACCCTTATTCCATTCTCAAATTACACTGTAGATCCACTTGTCTATCAGGTTGGTGTCTTTACATTGTGGGCTATAAGTGAGCAAGGTACTTGGCTGCTTGGGTTTTCGTAGTATTCTTCAGACTTAGAACACTGCCCAGCAAAAGTAAGAATTCAATAAATGACTGTGGAATGAATAAACAAAGGAACTGATGACTCAGGGTAGAATAATGACTCTCTGAAGGAGCCAAAAAATTAAAATAAAAAATCATATGGGGACTATACTGTTAGGTAAATAGTATTTATATTCACTTGATTTCAGTGTCTCCAAAGACTTTAATACTCACTGAACCAGAAAGGTGAAGCTTGGAGCCTCACCTGGAACAGAGTGTATCATTTCAGTTGATTGCCCAGGCCATGCCACTCACTCTTTGATGCTGTAGTTTTTAATCAAAGGCCCTTTGCCATCTCTCAAGAAAGGCCATTCACTGCCATCAGGGTGGAGGGTACCCCTGGGTTAAAGGCTCCTAGCTGCTTTGTGAATGAAGGAGACCATCCTCATCTGTCTCTCCTCTCCAAGGTACCCATTTGCCCACATGATTACACATATGGCCATGATAGTTTTCATAAGTCAGTCATAGGAACAAGGTCATCATGCAAGAAACCTAGTGTCTAAATCCAAGATCTGGGATTCTTGCTGCCAAAGGCAGCCTGGTAACTGCTGAAGCCATGCCAACAACTTACAATCTCTCCTTTCTTTTATGATGCTTTTTATTGGGTTTTTCTTTCATTATTTTCCATTAGTGTTTGTCTGAGAGCCGTTAATGAAGGTAGAAAATTTTATTACTACCATGTTGAGCATATTGTCAGAATTTTAAGTACAAAACCTGTTCAATGAAACATGTGATGTACGCAATGTATTTTACAGTGCTTTCTTCACATTTTCTTCTCTTGAGATAGGAAGAAAGGCCATACGGGAAGATAAGAAAAGCCACTGAGTAACGGGTTCCTCATAGCTGTTGTAAGAATGCTGGACAGGGAGAAATCAATTGACTTTCTATCTTGCAAATACAGCACAAAATACATTTGGGCATATTACCGTATCTGTGCGTGCTACCAGCTTGCCACATACAAACAAAAACAATCTTCATTCAAATAATGAACTTGGGATATATGAGGCCTGGCTTGTGGTTAAGCCATGTGAATGTCTACTCTTCCATAAAGTACCAATACCATGTCCAATAGGACAGGTTCAACCCATAGCCCCAGGCCTATCACTCCTGCCTCTATTTCAATCACTTTGGTCTTTAGATACATTTATCTACCTATAGTACCCCATGTGAAAATTTAGCAGAAAGTAAAATTAGTTTAGTTTAGCTCAAATTATCTGTTTAAAAATCCACTTTTAACGGGGAGAGGGAGGCTATGGGAGGGTGCTATCTGGGAAGTGGGTGTAAAAATAAATTTTAAAAAAATTAAAAAAAATAATTCTTCAAAGCATAAAAATTTGCTCCTTAATAATTAGTAGATGTGAAAAACATTACCATTGAAATCTACCTGATGACTTTACATTCATGCTCAGGTGCCAAGGATCTTAGAAAGTAAGTGACTGTGACTAGTAATAATCAGATACATAGAGATTAGAGACGCATGTACAAACATCTAAGTGTTATTTGCATTAAAAATGAGCTTTTCTGTATGAAACAGTAGATTCTAAAATGAAATAGAGATCTTTTTTAAAGGTTAAAACCTCATTCAGTTTTAGGTTTTATAGGGTTTATACTGAGTACAATAATGTATAACTGTATTAATTCATGTGTAAACCTAAAAGTTTACAGCCAATTCTGAAAGAGATGCATCTTAGCTCTGGAAATTGTTATTGAAAAGCCGAGTGTTGCAGGCCTTTAATCCCAGCACTCGGGAGGCAGCGGAGGGCAGATTTCTGTGAGTTCAAGGCCAGCCTCGTCTACAATATGAATTCCAAGCCAGCTGGGGCTACAGGGAGACCCTGTCTCAAAAAGCTCCCCCCCCGCCCCAAAAAATCCACTTTTAAAATAGAAGGAACTTTCACCTTTTAAAGAACTTCCCATTTTCCCTGTTTGCAGGGAGCAGCTTGGTCATAGATGCTGGGTCTCTCATGTCATTGCGTAGACACTTCAACTGCAAAGATGGCCATTGTACCCAAAAACCTGAAGGGCTGTCTCTAAGAAGTATGGTGAGCATTATAAAGGATTCAGGGGCTGGAGAGACGGTTCCGCAGTTAGGAGCACTGACTGCTCTTGCAGAGGACCCAGGTTCAGTTTCCAGCACCCACATGATGGCAAACAACAGTCCATAACTCTAGTACCGGGGAATCTGACTCTTTCTTTTGGCCTCCCTAGGCACTGAAATCACATGGTGCACTTATATACATAAAAGCAAAAAGCTCATATATGTGAAATAAATAAAAGTAAAGGAATTCAGTATAAGAAGGGCAAAGATTCTGTATGCCCAAGAAAACCAGCATTCTGGTGGGAATCAGTGTGGCTACAGGGGGCAAGACAAAGCCACTTTTCCAAAAGAAGGCCAAAACCGCAAAGGAGTGTGCTCAGGCTTTAATGTGTTGAGCCTAGATACAGACCCAAGAGGATGCTGGCCATCAAGAGATGCAGTCATTTTGAACTGCAAGGAGACAAGATGGGAAAGGGCCAAGTGGTTCAGTTCTAAAACGTTTGTTTTGCCTTAGAAGAAAACGCTGAAGCAGTAGAACAACTGCCAGTTGGAAAATAAAATTGTCAGTTGTTCGTCATTTGTTTTAAAAAAAGAACTTCTCGTAGCACTTTTTTTGCATTCCCATTAACATGCATTTAACTCCCGACCTGTGTGGAAGGCTGAGTTCACATTTAAAGGTAAAGAATTTGCATCAAGAGAACTGAGTTCAAACTCTACAATTTACCAGTTAGTTCTTCGCTACTCTAAGCTTTGATTTCTTCAGGTCTAAAGTGGGAATAACACTAACTCGTACAGAGTTCCCAATTGCATTAAACAATGTCAGCAAACACTGCTCTTCTCTTCTAAGCCTCTAAGCGGCACACCTGGATCCCAGCCCAATCATGAGTAGAATGACTGGGGCAGCCATTTCGAAACCTTGAAGTACAAAAGAATTACAGTTACTAATTATCACTGAATCTATGCTCCAAAGCCATAGTTTAGTGTTATATGAAGGGAAAATCTATAATCTGTTTGTTAAAGACATTGAGATGGTTTTGCCTATACTTCTTGCAGTTACTTTTTTGGGTCAATCTACTACAACTCAAGCCATTCACTGAACGTGATTTATCTTGTTATACCTCCATTGAAAGAAGAAAATCAGGAATTTGTGGTACAAATGTATGAGTATCTGTGCTTTGTGTGTGTGTGTGTGTGTGTGTGTGTGTGTCTAAGTATGTACATATGTACCTACTCATGTGCCCAAAGGAAAGTTCAAACTGTTTGTTCTTAAGCCAACTCTGCAACTAGCTAGTGGGCAAGACCAATTGGGATTTTTCTCCCTTGTGCATAAGTAGTTAGAAGGCAGCAGGTGCTTCTGGCAGCCAGCTGTGATGGGAAAGCCTCTGCCACAGTTTCTGTGCACCAGCTTCCTATGCTGAAGGGACACTTCATGCTGACTGAAGGAACAGCCACAGCAAAGGCAGGCATTGCCAGTGTGACCCATCCTGTCAAGAAGCCTGAGGGCCTCAGAAGGGTGAGGGAAGCCCAAGCACAGGGCATGGGGTGAGGGCTGAAGGCAGGAAATACTCAAAAGTTTGACCTGTAATTTGAAGCCAGATCAAAAGCTGGAGTGGGTGGCTCACAGCGGCCTTCCCAGGCCCTGGGGACATACAAGCCCAGTTGGAAGACCTCCAGGTCTCCCTCAGAGCCTACGGACCTGCAGGCACAAGTCAGAAGGGCGAGTAGTGAGTACGAAGCCCCAGGGTAAAGGCACGAGAGTCTTGGGTTGGCATGGGGATAGGAGCAGTACACCCCCACACTCCCACAGGTGGACGGGGGAGGAGGGACTGCTGGGAAAGGTGAGGATAAGACACGGGAGACATGACTCCTGTCCTGAGACTGCAGGCCTTACCTCGCCAGCCCCCTCTGCAGCCTCGCTCTGCCTGGTGTGCACCTTGGCACAGGGGCAGTGTGGGTGGGTGGGCTGTCTGTGGCTGGCAGCAGTTCTGTCTGCACAGGTGGTCGCCCTGAGGCAGACAAAGGCAAGAGGCTGCCAACGGCCTCCACCTCCGCACCATACTGAGATCCAAGGGCTTCCGGGTGGAAAGAAGCTTTGTACTGTGCTCAGTTACACGAGAGGGGGCAGTGTAAGGAAGGCCTTGTTCTGGGAAGACAGAGGAAGGTAAGGTAGGACCCCAGCCTTTCTCCACCTTTGGCCACCTCAACTGTACTTGGGAAAGTACTTGTGAGTTCAGGAGTTGGGGGTGCAGGAGCCTTTCATGGTAGGGAATGCTTTTACTTGACATGTGTGGTGAGAATTAGGGTGCATATGTGAAGAAACTGCACCAGCTTCATGAGAGCCTGGCCACTTTACCATGTGTGCACAAGGCCTCTCCAAGACATGGCTGGACCAGGCCCATCCAGTGAGGCTTAGTCAAAGGACCCAGGGCTGGTTATCTACTAAACACAGCCATTTCTTCGTCTGTCAGTGATACTTGAAACCGGACAGTTACAAATGGATTTCCTAGATTCAGGCTCTGTCTCCAATTGTGATAATGCGAATAACTGTTCCCCTATCTCCCATGAACTCCAGAAGACAGGGCGAGGGGTGAAGCAAGAGCTGAGAGTACTTTCCCTATGAGATAGTAAACAGGGCTTTGTGTGGCTTATACACAAATGAAGAAGAGACAAGTGTCCCCACCTGTCCCTAATCAATTATTCTACCTCCCTGACTAGCCAAGAATCTCAGCTGTGAGGATGACAGCAGGACTGAGCACTCAGGGGTCTGAGAAGGGAGAAGCAGGCTGGTAACAGTGGGCTTTCCTTCTGACAGCTGTAGTCAGCCAACCCTCACTGTTAGTAATGTGTATCCAGCTCCAGTCAGATCCTGCCCTGAGTAGGCAAAACCTGTCAGAATCAATCAAAGGGAAGCAAGCCTATTGGTCCCAGAAATCAAACTGCCTTTAATTATACACACCTCCCCAGCCATAAGAGCTACAGCAATTCCTTAGGAGAAAATTTATAGCATCTAACGCTACAAAATGAGAATTGTTTTTAAACCATTTCATGACTGCATTGAGCCATGACTGGCTCAGAAGTATGCAGCCTTGTGTAAATGCAAGCAGTGGTTTCTAGCCAATGCCTACAGGAAACACCAGTGTCCCAAGCCTGAAC
Source organism: Nannospalax galili (assembly GCF_000622305.1). NCBI lineage: Eukaryota > Metazoa > Chordata > Mammalia > Rodentia > Spalacidae > Nannospalax > Nannospalax galili. The sequence continues at coordinate 998,144 of NW_008350329.1, forward strand.
CTGTCTATGTCCCGCAGGACTCAGAGCTTGTTGTATAATTGGTCTGCTCAAAGGCCACCAAACAAGCAAACCCAACAGAGATGAGCAAGGCCTTCAGGGAGGGAAATCAAGTAATGGTACAGGAGTTGAGGAAATAGACCCATGCTTGATAAGTCACTTGGCTTTCCTTGGCTATATATCCACAATTGTATCAAGAACTTCCCAGAAACATTACTATGAGGAGGAATACAGCCTAGTTTGGGAATCTGTGTGTGTGTGTGTGTGTGTGTGTGTATAGCTACAAACCCTCACTCACAAAATTCAACTTGCATTGCATAACGCCTGGCTGGGCTGTACACCCAACCTAGGTTACCACCTTCCTAGGCCTCTGTCTTCATCTTGGCCATGAAGCTATAGGCTCACAGTCTCGAAGATCACCAGTGATGGTTCTCTGTTTTCACTGTCTTAAAGTGGACAGAAGAGCCTCAGCTATGTCACTGACCCTCCAAAGAAACTGAGCCACAAAAGCAGCAAGAAGACAGCCACATGAGGGCAAACGGCAATGCTTTGTGTCATCCCACAACCTTTAGTTTAGGTTCCAAGGCCACAGCTCACTGGGGCTGCTGAGTCGGAACAACTCAAAGATAGAAAAAAGCAACAGAGCCCCAGAGAAGCTAAGGGGATGGGAAGGTTTGGGATTTCTGTGAGGACTTTGTTATATCATAAATCATTGTCTTAAAACAGAAAGCCTGCCTTGAAACCAGGAAGCTGTGTGCATGTGTGTATACGTGTGGTATGTATGTAGTGTGTGTGTATGTGAATGTGTGTAGTGTGTGCGCATATGTGAATGTGTATGTACATATGTGAGTGTGTATGTGAGTGTGTATGTGTACATGTGTGTGGTGTGTGCATATGTGAGTGTGTGCATATATATGTGTGTGGCATGTGTGTATGTATGTGAGTGTGTATATGTGGTATGTGCATGTAAGCATGTATGGTGTTTGTGTGTATAGTATGCATATATGTGCGGTGTGTGTATATATGTGTGTAATATGTGTATATGTATATGAGTGTGTATATGTGGTGTGTGCATGTGTGTGTGGTGTTTGTGTATGTGTGTGTGTGTGTGTGTGTGGTGTGAGTGTGTGTGGTGAGTAGCAATTTCCTCCCAGATAAATCTTCAGTCTTTTAGATCCAGGTACAGTGGTGCATGCACTTTAATCCCAGCACTCAGGAAGCAGAGGCAAACAGATCTCTGTGAGATTGAGGCCAGCCTAATCTACATAGTGAGTTCCAGATCAGCTGGGGCTGCTGGGAGACATTGTTTCAAAAAGATGAAAAATAAAAAAAGAAAAAGAAACCTTCCATTTTCCAGGGAAGCTCGTTAAGATACAGAATATTCTAAAGTGAAGTGAAACTTCCATCCTGCAGGGAAGTTCAGGAGGTAAACAACTCAAAGTCTTCAGGAAGTTCCTAAAATTGAGGAGCTTCACTAGGCCCCTCTGTCCCCCAAGGTGTATACAAGCAGTAAGAAAGGCTAGGAGGCACTCAGACAAGCCAGGCTGCCTAGAAGAGACAGTCTCCAACCTGTTGGGCCACCTGCAGGTTGTGCTGTGAGCTCCGGGTTCCCTGCTTTTGTGAGCTGTCACCCATGCTGGGGTGGACTTTTGGTAATGTAGCTGTCTTTTCTTTTCACTTTTGCTCCTGTAACCCCTCACCCACACGCCTGTAAACTCATCATTCCACCAAGTTGGACTTTGGTGGCATCCTTACCTTGGTCTGTTTGTTGGTTCCTTATCTGGGGTGATTAGACATTTGCTCATGTCTCCTCAGGAATAATTGTTGTGGTTGGAATATTATCTGTCTAGGAGTAAGGGTGGGTTTGTTTTCTCATCCAATTAAAGAATTAAAAGGCAGGAAAAAGCTCAGACCAGCAGAGAACAAAAAGCAAAGAAACTTATTGAGAGATAAAGGGTCACACTCAAATAAGTAAAGAATCACACATACATATACACATATATACAGAAAAAGGAAGCTCCCACAAGTACAGAAGGGACCTGGAAATCGAGAACCCAACATTCCCTGGGAAGACTCTGGGTTTTAAGGGTTTCAGTGGTTTTCCCTCCGCTAACTTTGGATTGATCAACTTAAACAAACAAGAGGAGACTGATAGCTCACATCTCCAAGCTGAGATATGCAGGACTACGTGACTCTAAGAAGGTCAGTCGAAGGGGCCTTGTAGTTAAAAATAAGGCCTTTTCCCCAGAAACCAAGAAGATGGAAATATGCCATCTTTGTTATTCCTCAGTGACCCTGTTCCCTTCTCAGGGATTTAGTTCCTTATATAATGTCACACAACAGTGTGTGTGTGTGTGTGTGTGTGTGTGTGTGTGTGTGTAACAATTATTATCCAAGTAGAAGACAAGCAGGTTTCTTTATATTTATTTCTTCATATAAATGAAGAAAATTTGAAGAGCCATATTATTTTAAGGATGTTTTGTAACCTAAAAATATCATCACTGACTCCCTTAGGGTGCTGGGATTTGATATTTTCTACTCTGTTTTGCCTTTTCTAATGTTTTATAATGAGCATATGAATTCTGATTGCAGAATATTACATCTACAGATGCATATATTACACTTACAATTATAATTTTAATCTTGGAGCTAATCTTAAAATCTGTGGATTTTAAGGATCCAAGGGGGAAACTGTCATCTTGAGAGCCCTGGGGAAACTGAGGTCCAGGGTGGCTGATCGGTCATTCTGGGCTGTACCCACCTGCACATTTGGTCAGTGAATTGGCCACTGAGCAATCACTTGACACATGACCCTGACCATGCCATTTTCAGCACCAAAGCTAATTTTGCTAGCCATTATAGTGTAGAAATTTTAACCTAGTCCATTCACAAGGTCTCAAAAGGCCATAAAGACATAATGAGGGTGGGAAGTGGAGGAGAAAGGCAGCCACACTGATTCTGGTTTTCTCCCCTCACAGTAAGATGGTGAAGCAGCAGCACATCGCAAAAGCTCTGTCAGCATGCAGTTCCCTTGTTTCTGTTCCAAAAGATCATCTGTTAAACACTGACCAGCCTACTGGAACCGGACAAACGGCTCCCAGAGCCCAAGCCCAGAAGACCTATGGATTCCGCTACCAGGAGCTCAGTTGTTCACTACATCTTCAGTTTCTAAATATGTGCATTAAATACTCCATTTTAAACTGTGCAATAGTTTAAGAATTTGCTTAATGACTTTGAAAGGCAACATTATCAAAACATTTCAGCCCAGGCTGGAAATCATGCTCTGAGATGCTGTTGGCGCTCCAGAGGCTGGGAGCAGGTCTAGGAGGAGAACCTGGGAGCCCAGAGAACACTGGTTGATTCTAACACCTGGGATCAGAACGTAGGATGGAGGAGGAAACCTAGTAGTGGCTGAAGTTGGTAGAAGCAAAACATTCCACTGTCCCTGGGTAACAGCAATGCCTGACACCAATAGTGGGGGTGGGCAAATAACTTTCACTTTTGTGGGCCATTCAGTGACTCTGTCATCTTGTAACTCCTTAGAAGAGTAGAGACCCCTTTGTGTCCTGAATCTCACCTTAGCTGAAGCTGTGCTGAGTTCAAGCTCCAGATGAGGGTCCTCTAACTTCCCTTTGTAGCAGTTGCTAAGCTGAGAGCCTGTAGCCCTTGCCCCTGGCTGCCATCTCTTTGCTGTCACTGCTCCTCCTCAGGGGCCCCATGTGCCCCATATTTCTGACTGCTCCAAACTAATGTGTCCCATGTCCCTCTCTCACCCCACTTGTGAGAGTAGCTTTCAGTTTCCTCACTAGTCTGTGGACATCAGATCTTCCTTCTGCAGGGGCCAATGGAGCCCCAGTGAGACCTGCTTTCCTGAGCTCTGCTGCTTATCTCAGTCCCCAGAGGCCCTGCCTAGAAGACAGTGCCCCACCTTTCCCCTAGCACCCCAGTCCATTTCAAGCTCTCAGAACCCTAAGTGGTTTTACAGTTCAAGGTCTATGACAATGATGCCCCCCAACTTCCTTCTAGGATGCTTTGGCTCTAAGGGGTCAGCTGCACAACACAGTCTCACCCAGACAACACTAGCACTGTTTGATGAACTACATCATCAAAATGGTGACAGTACAGAATAGCAGAGGCCTGGAGAGAAATCCTTACTTCGTAAGTACAAACAGCTCAGGTGGGTTCTTAACTTCTACTGTGTTTGAAGAGCCAATAGATGTCTCAAGAAAAAGCCAAGACCAGGTGCCTCTCCTAAGAGCTGCTGGACCCTGTCCTAGGGTGATTCTGGGGCTGAGTCACAGCCAAGATCAGTGGGAAACCTTGGGCAGAAACTACAGTGAGAATGTAGGAGTCTAAAATCTGCTTCATACCAGAAACTACCAGCTCCACTTAAGCAAGTTCCTAAACAGGTGACCAAACCTTACCTGGGGTTCTTTGCCTCGTATGAAGAGTGAGATAGGCCAAGCTGAGAACTACTTGTACACCTCCCAAAGGAAGGTGGGCTTTACATGGCCACCGCTACCTGCCAGTGACAGTGAAGGCCCTTGGGCATCACCTGCCAGTCCTCGTGGACTCCACCACCAATGAATCATGGCTATCTGGCTCACTGGGATTACTTCCAGGAAACTTCAACCCTGAGGAAACCCAAAACTTTAAGTTTGGGGAGGAAGAACTTGTCCCTCCACAGCTGCCTATGCCACTCCCTGCCACATAAGCACTCCACATGACAAGCAATTGATGAGTAACCATCTTCCTTGAGGAAGTATCCAATTAGAAGTGGGAATGAGCTAGGCATGGTGATTCATGCCTATAATCCCAACACTTGAAAGGTAGAGACAAGAGGATCAGGATTTGAAAACCAGCATTGGCTGCATAGCAAGGTCAAGGCCAGCATGAGCTACATGAGAATCTATCTAAAAATGAATGAATGAATGAATGAATAATAAATAATAAATAAATTAAATTAAATAAATAAATAAATAAAAAATAAGTAAATAAATGGAATGGAACCAGGCCAGGCCGTACCAAGGGATACAGGAAAGAAAACATGTGGAAGCCATGTTTTCATAGAAAGGAGAATGTCTATTCTCCAGCCTGAGTTGGGTGGAGAATTAGAGTGTCTTTCTTATCACATAGATCCTGATTCCTCAGTTGCCTCCAATCCACCCACCCCAGTGCTTTTTCTGCCCCCAACACATTCCACTTAGAATGAATACAGCTTACAAGAGACAAAAAAACGAAAGGTTGATGTCAACTTAACTCCTTCCACACTTGACTGATCATATGGTCACAGAAAGGCCCAATTCCCCACTTTCCATAGAACCAGCACCTCCAGGAACATGAAAATGTCTTTGCCCTTCAGCTCTACAATCTGTTCACTACTCCTGAGCACATAATATTTATTAGATGGCAACTATTCTACTATAAATGTCAGAGTCTAGGACAGAGCTGTCATCCATCACTAAGGCCCATTAGAAATAATTTGAGGTATCACACTGTCATTTTCATCTCTGGGAATGGGAAACCTAGTGTCTCTTTACATTAGTCACAGAGCACCAGAGATCAAATTAATCGACATGCTGACTCCTTTCTTGAAAAAATAAATGGCTGTAGTTTAAAGCAGGAAGCAGTAGATTTATGGGGGGCATTGGAGATGGACTGAGAGGACTAATTAGGTTTCATTATCATAATGATGTTCTCTCAAGTAAGAACTGTAAGAACAAAATGGACATCTGCAACTGCCTTGCCTAAAACCTCAGAAGCCCTAGATAATCAAAAGCTCATTTCAAAAGATAACTGGGTGATATCAAAGGCACAAGAGGAAGTGCTTGATTCCTAATCAAAGATGCAAAATAGATTAAACCCAAGAGATGGAAAAACAGGAACATGGCAATTTTCTCTCTCCCTGTTAGTCTTCCTTCCCACAGCAACTTCAAGGACAATACTGAATTGCTAACCATGTTAGAGCCTTAGTCTCCCTCTGCTTTCAGCACACAACCTAGTGCTCCAAGGACACAGTCCTTCATTTCATCCAAAGGATGTCTAGACCTCTGCTGTGCACCAGGCACTGTGTGCAGCATAGCGCAGGGGTTCAGAGACCAGTGCTCTCACGACTTTGAGGTTTATGGACCAAGAGAACCTTTGAAAACCAATTATCCTTAGACTACTATACTTTATACAGCTGTGCTTGGATCCTGACAAAGCTGGCTTGCCATTATTAGTTTCTAACTTGGCTAAAGATTCAGTGTAAAGCCAATCAATCAATCAACAAATACTGTCAATGAAGAGAAGGCTTCGAGCTCTGGCTTGGAGGTGGAAGAAGAGTTATAAAGAACAGAAGGCAATTGCACCACTTTGAGAGTGAGTAGATTGCTGAGTAAGTCACCTCGAGTCAATTGTAGCAACACACTCTGAGTTAATCAGTATAATAGAAGACATCAGAGCTGTCACTGGATCCTTCATGGCAAGGATTCCAATCAAAGAAGATATGACAAAAGGTACAAAGAAAACACTTATGGAAATGAAAAGGCAAAGCACAAACTGGGAGAAAATACTAGCAATCTGTAGAGTTAACAAACAACTATCCTCACTTCATATTATGTCACATCATTCTTTAAAATAAAAACTCTTTGTGAAAGAAAATATATGAACGGCTAATAAACACATAAAAAAGCTCTCAATATCAACAGTCATCACGGAAATGCAAAATAAAACTGCTGTGTGAAAGCACAGCACACTCAGCAAAATGGCTGATGGTAAAGTCTGAGCAGACAGCAAGGAGGAGGAGCAACCAGAACTACTATTTGCACACTCTGAGGAAAACGCTAAGTGGTACCAAGCCCTTCAAAAGGGTGCAGAAGCATATTTTCACATTTTCAATTATACCTGAGCCAGAAATTATTCTCCTATGGATCCTAACAGAAAGACTATTATGAGGATTATCATTAGCAGATTAGCAGCTTTATCCACAGGAGCGAAAGGAAAAAAAAAAAAAGGCCTGGATTTCCACCAACTGGAAAAATTACAATATGTACACACATACAGGAAAGAGACCACTTTCAGATACCACTCAGCAATAACATGTCACTGTTGACACACAAAATGTGAATGAGTCTCAAGAATGCCTACTGTCTGCTCTGTATGAGATTCTAGAATAGGCCAATCGAAGCTATGGCGACAGGCACAGGAGCCTGGATTCCCATGAAGGGGCTCAAAGGAGCTGACTGGTGATGGAATATCCACATCATGACTGGAGAAAAGGTCACACGGGTGTACAATTTGTCCACTTGTCTCACCTGACTCAGCATAATGTGCTTTATTTTATATGAATTGTCCTCCATAAGGAAAGATATTAGGCAGAGAATGCATATGGGCCCAGATTGCCCTGCAAAGAAGACAGAGTTTGAAGCCTAACTTGAAGAGATAACTGAGAGCAGATTGTCTCAATTAGTCACAGAGACTGGCAGCAATGAGGTGTGGGGGTCTCCTAGGAAATGTGTGCCCCTGGGATCCTGAGCTCCCCGGACTCTGAAGTGGGGAAGGACTCGTTTGGAGACAGCACACAGGTTTGATCACTGGGAACAAGAATAACATGGGTCCCATTCAGCCTGGGTAGGTTAGGACCCTACCCCACAAACATACCTTAAAGAGTTCCTCAGGGAGCTGTAGTGTCCTTGGTTTTGATCTAGCTATGAAGACCTACTGTACCTAGGTCCTCTGACAATTGTAGACTCCTTACTTCTTCCCTGAAACTGGGCCTAGACCTCTGGACTGCTCTGGAGACACAGTTGGGGCCTAGGAGTGGACACCTTGCACATAGGTGATGTCTGATAGATGGCCACAGCAGGAGGAGGTAGGAGAGGGACATATTCTTCAGACTTTAAGCTGGTGAAATGACTCTTCTGCAAGTGTTCTAGACACCTTCTAAAGCAGCACTCCAAGAGGCAGCTTCACTGTGCACTAGTTACCAGTTTGAGCCAGCAAGACAAAGCACACTTCTATGTGATGAGCTACATAAAGCAGATTTACTACTGACACAGAGGTGACAAGGGACAACAGGAACCTAGATCAAATCACAAGCCAGGCCACATGACTCAGAAAGTTGTCCTGTGTGAATGGAGCTTCTTTTACATTCACCCCAACTTACACCATGGCTGAAGATCTTGCCAGGAGTCTATCCTGGACTTGACGTCCCTACAACGCAGTGTGTGGGGCTTATGCCTTAAAGAAAATCCTGTTTCTTGGGTCCTATAACAGAGCTAGGGCCATGCATTTGTTCTTGAGAATGACGAAGAAGAAAGGAGAACTGGGTCAGTCCAAGGCCATCAGAGCTGCCGTGCACAGTCCTCCTTTGGTAGCATGCAGTCCTCCTCCCTCTGATTTCCGGTCTTTCTCTTCTTTGGTCCCAGAGGTGTCAATAAGGTTTAGTGCGTATGGGGGGGTCATCACAGAAAAGGCTGATAGGCTTGTGTTCTAGTGCAGTCCTCCTCCCTCTGACTTCCGGTCTTTCTCTTCTTTGGTCCCAGAGGTGTCAATAAGGTTAGAAAGATCTTAGTGCGTATGGGGGGGTCATCACAGAAAAGGCTGATAGGCTTGTGTTCTAGGGAGTCCTGAGGGGCACACACAGCAAGTATGGACCACAGGCTCTGTTGGAGGAAAGTCCTCACCCCATGAGTTCTGTAGAGCCAGGAGAAGAAGACGTGAAGGGAAGACAAAGCAAAGGAAGGAACTCCATGATGCCCCTGTGAGGTGGCTGTGCGAGGATGATGAAACAGAATGACTAGTGAAAGTAAGGGAATGCTTTAACGCAATGGCTTTCTTCCAGTCACAGCCCTGACAGATACTCCCAAATGCATTCTTACAGGCCCCAATTCTTCACTGTTTATTAATATAATTACTGTGTCTTTAGCCTCTATTGTATCTGTGTGGTATGCGAGGACACTGCGATATCACAATATATAGGATAAAGTCCTTGTGTTTATGGACTTTATGTTTGGTGACTGCAAATAAACAAACCATTGTCTAAATTGTCAGGTGTCGAGATGGGGCCTGAGAGAAAATGACATGAGACTAGTGAAGAGAGGAACTGGGTTTCAGGTTTGGGGGAGAGTTGGCTTTAAAAAGAGAGACTGAGAAAGTATCTCCTTTGAGCGGACCCCAGGAGAGCCATAGGGTAGCCCAAGGAGGCAGGCAGCCAGGCAGAGGGAACATAACTCCCAGGCTGAGGGAGTGGCACTGACCCACTTAGGGTAACTAGAAGAACAAGGTCTGCGGAGAAATGCTGAATGGCGGTGGTGACGGAACAGGAAGGCAGGGAAGGGCGTGCAGATCCTCAGAGCTCCTTGGCCAGCAGTCAGGCTGGGTGTCATAGATACCACTGGAGGGCTCTGATACAAGGACCGCCCAGAGCTGAGGGTCCTTAGGATGTGCTCTACCTACCTCTTGCAGGTATCCGCAGGAGAGTTGGCATTGTGTCCACCTTGCTCTGCATACTTGTCATCTGTGTCCAAGAAGTGACAAAGCGAGAGAACTATGACATCTGTTCCTCTGTAGGAGTGCTGGCCTGAGCCTAGAGCTGTCACAGCCTACCCTGAGGCTCCACAGCCTAACCAGTAGCCTGGGATGGACAGATAGGACACAGGTCCTTCCTAACCATGCCTCCGGAGCAGAAGGCGGCTACTTCACAGCTGCTCACATTCAAGAGGTTAATGAGGATGGGAACCTCTGGGGAGCTGTTTGCTGCCCAACCCAGATTTGAATGGAAGGTACTGCATAAGACAGGCAGCCTTGCTGTGCTCTGGCCCCTCCAAAGCAGGAAACACCTCCTCCCTGAGAATCCCCGACATGTGGCACAGCAGTAACTGACCAGTGATCTCACAAAAATCCCCGACATGTGGCACAGCAGTAACTGACCAGTGATCTCACAAATCCTAGGAATGGCACCTGAGCTCTAAGGCCAGAGTGCTGTGGTGAGGGTCTGTCCACTGACTACTGTGGTCTGCAGAAGAGGCGTGAGCAGAATCCTCACCACCAAGTGATAAGAAAACCCACATGAGCTGACTGTTCACCTTGGGATGAGCATGAAGAGACACTGACCAGGTATCCATTTCCTCTTCCTCAGGAAAAGCATACAGGACCTAGTGTTTGGGAATCTATCCTGACTCTACAATAAATGATCAAAATGCCTTTCCAACCAGTCTCCCTGCCTGAGCAGACTGACTCCATCAGCGCCCACTTTGAAGCCACTCTGTTCAGCTTTGCTGCTTAAAGGCAGTGGATACTGAAGGTGCCAGGGAAATGCCTCAGATACATTTGGGGAGTTTCTGCCTTTACTATTTTTGCCCTAAATATATTTTAGAATTAAGAGCTGGTTTGCCTGCTATTTTAGAAAAAGGCACTGATACAGCTGTTGACAAGACATAGAAACAATGCTACGCTACACCCCTTTCTATCTGGTGTGTCATCTGTGTTTACTTTTATTTAAATGACTAGGTAATTCTCAGGACATCAGAAAACCAATGCTAGTGGCTACCATCCAATGGATGAAACACAAAAAGGAACACACACTCCTTTCAGTCAGCTGTGTGCACACTCCCTGCCATGCGCTCAGCACTGGCTACTGGACAAGCATCTCAAAACTTTTATTTCCGACGTGCCCACTGGCCAGTGAAGTTTAGTGAAAGCAACTCAGAAAACATCGCTCCCTGAACTCTGTCTCTGTTTTCTCCAGCCATGCAGAAATAATTCACTTCCCAAGTGGATTTCATCTATAAATCTCAATCGCCAAAAAAATTTAGGAAAAATCACAAATGCTTCATTGAGCAAGTCTAAAGAAAGCAGGAAGACACCACTATCTGATCCACTTGACTGCCATTTTTCTTTTTCAACCTGAGAATATATACTTTAACTTACCCTTCTCCCCCATCATTATTTCTAAAGTTAAGAAATATATACATATCTGAGAACATTTGGGGTTTTGCCCAAGCCTTATCTACATAGTACATGGTAATTAAAAGTACCAGACTGGTGGAACCAACCTTATTGGATGTTTAACAGCCATAGTTTGAGGCCTATACTAATCTGGTCAGAGGGACTTAAAGGACAGTTTTTGCCCCTTCCCCTCCAAAGTTGACTAAGTTCTAGGGGACTGTGGAACTTCTCTCAAAATGTCCTGTGACTGTGGTGAGTCACCTGTCCTCTTGTTCAGGGAGACCATGGAGACCCTACCAGATGGACTTGTACCAGTTTCCAGTCTGTAAAGAAGAGGGTCAACTGGGAAGAAACATCTCATCCATGCTTCCAAGTGAAGCCAGACATGGTCAAGCAGGACCTTTGACTTATCTTCGCATAGTTGGAACTGGTAAAAGAAAGGAGCCAGGGGCTCCTCCCAAGCCCATGTGACCCCTGAAGAACAGATCCTCAAACGACCTTAAGTCTATAAATAAATTATTTGGGTCAACTGTATGGTCTTAAACACCCAAAATGAAAGTATAACCAAAGAGTAAAGTCATCAGTATACTTCTTTAAAGAGTTCAAGGGATTACACTTCCCACACATTAGGCTTAAGTCCATATAAAAAGTTATTTAGACAATTATTTCTCATTGATGATTTTGTTCCTAATCAGAAAGTGCTGCTCAGATGGAAGACTTCAAATCTTGGTCTCCAATACTTTGGTGCCCACCTGTAGTTAAGGGAGACAACCAGCTATTGTTCTAAAATGGTGGATAAATTTATTTTCTCTCCCTATCTAGAAGCCTTTGAGAAGGAACTGACACTGATTCTAACCACTCCAACAGCTATCAAAATACCTGAAATCAAATCCTGAATCAATTACTCTAAAGTCCAGCCTTGGCAGACAAAAGAAAAATGAGGAGGAACCCAATAGAGGGATGCTTTCAGAAGCCCTAGTCAAGAAATTCCAATGAACTCTCATATGAACATTTGAAAATTGCCCTGTTCTATTTTTCTAGTTCCCTGTCTAGAATTCCCAGCACTGGGGTGTTGGAGAGAGGTGTATCACAAGAGCTTGCCAGCCAGCTCTAGCAGAAATGGCAAACTTCCAGTCCAGTGAAGACCCTGCCTCAAGCAATAAGATGGAGAGTGATTGAGAAGACACCCAAATGCCTTTGCTATGTCCTCTGCATGCACACACCCACATATGCACATGCACCATACACATACAACACACACAAATTAATATAATATTTGTTCACCCCAATAAATTATTATAAAAGCCACACTGAGTACTTCTTTGTGTAGTGTGGAGTACCTAGTACTGCTTGCCATCTAGAGGTTTGGATGCCCTGTTAGTGGATATAGGGAGGCAGATAATTTCCCCCAGTGCTGTTGCTATTGAATAAATATGTTGTGTTACTGTTTGGAAACATGAGGTAAGAATTGGATGCTTCCTAGTGAAACACAGAAGATCATCACAGAGTCTGTCTTTCTACGCAAAAGAAATTAATGCAGACACTTCTCTCACCAAAAGCCAGAATGCAGCATGAGACATTCCTCTCATAAGGCCATAACCCAGAGCAGTCAAGAAAGATGAATAGGCAAATGACTGACTGTTGAGTGAGAAAACTGACCCCACACACATATAGGCCATTTGTAGGGCACAGCCTGGGAACCCCATGACCCCCAGCTCACATTCTGGTAGTTATAGAAATTGGTTGAGTGTGTTCTATTTTAATCCTCCTACTGAGCATTTTCAGAGAGAGGCTGAGGGCTGAGAACTCTCTGCAACTGGTGTCTAAAACTCTGATAGAAAAAAAAAAAATTCCAGAGCCAAACAATAGGGGACAAAAAACAGTGAAGGCACAGGAGAGACAAATGACAGAGACACCAGCACAGACAGCTAATTTTATCTTACTTGGCTAAAATTGCTGGATGACTAGTGAGCAGAGTTGGGACAGTAATTCAAAACTACAACATACCTTACTTGTAATAAGTGTGTGTTTATATACAGCATACATTCCAAATATTCAGTAGACTTCTAGGACCCTCCTGAGCAAGAAGATGCTTGCTCTGACCCTAAAAGCATGTTTCTTCAAGAATCTATAGCTTAAAGGACATTGTTTTAGCAGGGATGCAAGTCAATGGTATGGTGCTTACCCAACACACAGAAAGCCCTACGTAATAACACTTTTCTTTTCCTTTTTAATGATTTTTGGCTTTTTTTCATGTAGTCCATGGCCTTGAACCACTATGTGATTGAAGCTAGCCTTGAACTCAATACTCCTGCCTCTACCTCCCAAATGCTGTGATTACAGGTATGAACCACGATACCCGATGGGTAACACTGTTTTCTTTCATCTTTTTCACAAAAGGAATATTTACTACTGTAAACATAAAGATTCTTTTAAAAGAAAATACAGGAAATGATAAATGGTCCAAAAATGAGAATATCTTATCTGTCTGGTGATGGGAATTCTGACTGACCGTATATTTGTTTTTTGAGTTCATTAACTTTTTTGTATTCCATAGTCCAGATACAAAATATATATAATTTATGAGATGGACCACTTGTTCCTGTTCTGAAAATATCAATTTCTTTGTTCAGTCTCCAAGCCAGTGAAAAGAAAGGTGGGTGTGGGCCAATTTTAGGAGGTGGCCAGGGGCTGCAAGGATGTTTGTGGAAGGCACAAAAGCAGCCCCTAGAGGTTCACATCCCCAAAAAGATGGATTTTGCTTTTTACAGTAATTAAAAGAGAAATGGAAAGACGAAAATGAATGGTCTCAGAAAAGCAGATACTTTAGAATGGATTTGGAGTCTTCCTGTGAATTCCCTGCAACTCAATTACCATTATGAAGACCCTGGCCAGGATGTATTGTTATTGTACCCTGAGGAGGGTCAGTAGGCGGCAGCAGGCCCAGGCTCCTGCCTTCTCAGAACACAATGGAGATAAAGACTCTGAACTCCAACGCTAGCAGCTGCTGCAAGCTAATTTTCCAGGACAGTGCCAAATAATTGCCAAAGATGATTAAATTTGATGTCCCTGTGACATAATAAGTTATGTCTTTGGGGAGCAAATCAGTCTACTATTTAATACCAGAGATATGATTAAACCCTAGAAAGCAAATAAATAAATCATGCCTGGGAAGAAAAAAAATGTATTCATCTGCAGCTATTACATTTACAAAAAAAGTAATGACCTGTATGCTTAGAAAAATTAGATTATAAAGAATTTGTTTCTTTATCAAATTACTTTTTTCTCTATTCTCTATGCAGATTTCCCAACGTTATCTGTGAAATTCTGCTGCACTTCAGGGGATATTTACAGGTGACTGGAATGATGATTTGTCCTTAGACCTAATGAGGAGAGGTGCACATCCTTGGCTATCGCCGTCCCACAACCGGGACTAGATTCGGGGTGCAGAGTTCCCAAGGCCAGAGCAGTTGAGAAGCCCTAGAAGAATAGAACCCAGTTCCAGCCAGTCCAGATCAGAGCTAGGAGAGGTGAGGCACGGATTCGAACCCTCCAAACCTGGAGGGCTGTTCTGATCGCCCTCCGCGCGAGGGAACCGAGTAGTAAGGAAGCGCGAAGAGCAGAGGCCCAGGCGCGGGAGGCCTTTGTACCCACCCACTCTCCCGATTCCTCGGAGCCTCGAGTGGAAGTGCCTGGAGGAATCCGCCAGCCGTGAGCCCCGCGTCAATCCGGCCTCTGGGACTCCTTCGCGACGACGGAGGGGGTGCCGGCCGGAGCGTGCCAGGCGGGGCGAGAGCGCGCGGAGGTGAGGGCGGAGCAGCGCCTCCCTCTCGCTGCGCTGGCTACGCTGGCGGTCCCAAGCCGCTTGCCCGCCCGTTCTGACCTCAGGACCTGAGGGCCGCGGAGCAGAGACGACCTCCCAGCCTACTTGGCGTTAAAGAATAAAAAACTATACGCGCTTTTTGTAAACCTTTCCCCTAATTAAATACTAAATAAACGGAAGAGAGAAAATCTTGATCTCATGATCCCATGATCATGGTGAGATCCCATGATATCACCTCCTCAAACAAAAACCAGTTTAGATTTGTTTTCCTGCAAAGCGATTCATGCACATTCTTAGCGCCAAGTCTGTGAGACATCCTGTGGTCCTACTACATGCTCTAGATGAGTCCAGGAACCGGCTGGAGGAAGGGGCCAGGCTTACAGGCTGCCATTAAAGAATGAGTGTTTGGGCCGGAGAGAGGGCTCAGTGGTTAAGAATACTGACTGTCCTTGCAGAAGACCGGGCTTCATATCCCAGCACCCACATGGCAGCTAACAACTGTCTGTAGCTTCAGTTCCAGGGGATCCGACAGCCTCTTCTGTCCTCCTCGGGCATTTACCTACATACAAGCGATACACGCATACACATAAAACAAAAATAAAAATTTAAAAAAAATGAGTGCTTGATTTGGATGCGAAAGGTCCCTGTGAGGACAGCTCAATCTCTTTGGAGGTCATAGTGTATACAATGTTTGAGTGGAAAGTCAGTACTTAACGTGCGAGAAACTGGTAAGTGGCCGTCACTCAGTTCCCTGCACAGCAGCCCAGCCTAGCCCAGACAACAGTCAGCAGGGGAGTCAGTCCAGTAGGGAGCTTGCGACACCCACCTCACTCCCACCTCACTCCTGGCCTGACCTTCACTGTGCCCCCTTTCACTCCCTTTGGCCCCTGTCGTCACTGCCTAGCCTTTTCCCCTTCCCTAAGGGCTTAGCCCACATGGGAAAGAGAGAGGAGCACTGAGAAATGTGTAGTTTCAATGTTGTAAGAAAACATTCTCGTTGACTATGAAACACAGTTTGGTAACCTTTGTCTATTCACCAGTATACAGTCTCCCCACTGCATCCTCAGGGGATGGTTTCAGAATCCCTCAGATACAAAAGCCCCTGGATGCTAAAGTCTCTTGTATACAACGGTATAGCGTTTACGTAAAGCCTAAAAACATCCTTCCGCATACCCTAAATAATCATTAAGTTACTTATACTACCTAGTATGATTTAAGTGCTAGGTCAGTAGCTGTTATACTGTATTGTGGAGGAAACAATTATAAGAAAAATGTGTACATACGTGTTTAGTGCAGACACATTTCTTTTCTCCAAAATTTAGAAACCTAGAATAGTCAACTGTCCCTAAACATAAGACTGGGATTGGGAAAGGACTGTATAATAAGCCTTCATTGATTTAAAGCCTGCCACTTTATACTTTGGAATGTAAAGCTTTTTAAATATTGAATTTATTATTTTTATTTTATGTGCATGAGTGCATTGCCTCCATGTACTTAAGTGCACTCCCATGCCAGCAGAGGTCAGAAGAGGGCATCAGATTCCCCTGGAACTGCAGTTATGGGCAGTTGTTAGCCGCCATGTGGGTACTGGGAATTGAACCTGGGTCCTCTGCAAGAGCAACCAGTGCTCTTAAGCACTGAGCCATCTCTCCAGCCCTGGAATGTAAAACTTCATTTTAACAGAATGAAAAAAAAGAATAAAGACAATTTTATAGATGCTAAGATTTATCTTTTTAGTATTTTATTTTTTTCTATTCTAATTAAACAATAATGAGAAATAACATCATGGATTTTCTCTTTTTATTTGGAAAAATAATTCAGCTTTTAAAAATTATGTAAAGGTCCTCTGACACACTACATATTTTCTTTACTAGACTTAAACACTACTTTGAGGAGCTGGAACAATGGCTCAGCGGTTAAGAACACTGGTTGTTCTTGCAGAAGACCCGGGTTCGAATCCCAGCACCTACCTGGCAGCTAACAACTGTCTGTAACTCCAGTCCCAGGGCATCTGACAGCCTCTTCTGACCTCCACAGGCATTGCACGACACACATGCACTTACCTACATGCAGTCAATACACACATACACATAAAATAAAAATGATAATAAAATTTAAAAAATGAAAAAACACCACTTTGATTTTTCTCTATATTATATAACTATTTGAATTGACCAGGTGAGAACCTGTGTAGACATCTACCTAAAACATCCCTCCAGGATAGGTCAGCCTTGCCCCTCCTCCCCCTGACTCCCACCCTAGTCAGGCATCAACCACCTGTGGACTCTACAGTCATGACAGCTTCCTAACCAGTGGCCAGATCCAGGCTGCCCCCCAGACCATTTCCATCTACCTTACCAGTCCTGTAAACATTCCCTACCTTAAGCTCAGAGTGCAGTGACTAGTGTCCAGATTGTTGTTCACCACCTCATGTTACTGAATGTGGGGATCATAAAAAAGTTGGCAACTAGGGGCTGAAGAGCTGACTCAGCGATTAAGAGTACTGGATGCTCGTGCAGAGGACCCAGATTTGGTTCCCAGCACCCACACAATGGCTAGCAACCATCTATAACTCCAGCTCCAGGAGATCCAATGTCTCTTCTGGTGTCCCTGAGCACCATGCATGCACACGGCACACTTAAATACTTGTAGGCAAAACAAGAAAAAAGAAAGGGACTGGAAAGATGGCTCAGTGGTTAAAAGCACTGGCTGTTCTTGCAGAGGACCTGAGTTCAATTCCCAGCACCCACATGGTGGCTAACAACCATCCATAATTCCAGGTCCAGGGGATTCGATGCCCTCTTCTGACCTCCATTTTGTGACATGGGTTCATTTACATACATGCAGGCAATACACTCATACACATAAAATTTTTTGTTTTTTTTGGGGGGGGGTTGGTCTTTTTGAGATAGGGTCTCCCTGTAGCCCCAGCTGTCCTGGAACTCACTATGTAGACCAGGCTGGCCTGGAAAAGAAAACAGACAGATCCTTGCTAGCCAGCTAAGCCTCATCAGCAAAACCCCGGCAGACCTTGTCTCAAAAAACAAGGTGGATGGTTCCTGAGGAACATCATCTGAGGTTGACCTCTGGTCTCCACACAAGCATGCGAGCGCGTGTGCGCGCGCGCGCGCGCGCGCACACACACACACACACACACACACACACACACACACACACACATGGGGTCGGGGGAGAGGCAAACATGGCAAATATGATCCTTGTCTCAAAAAACAAGGTGGATGGTTCCTGAGGAACATCATCTGAGATTGACCTCTGGTCTCCACACAAGCATGCGAGCGCGTGCGCGCACGCGCACACACACACACACACACACACACACCACAAAGTACTTAAAAATCAAATGTGTGATGAATCCAAGTGCTTCAGGCAGTTCCCCCGCAGGGCTGCATCACCCAGCCTCACTGCAGCTTTGGTCTGAGCACCCAGCATGAGCACTTTGCATCGCACAATCCGCATTGTGCCATGCAACACCAGCAAGCACTGCCTGAAATACTTCAGCTCAGATTCAAGACTACTGTCTGCCATAAACTGCAGTCATTTTACTGTTCATAGAAAGTTCCCCTCTTCTGGGAACAATGGTTTCATTATGGGGAGAAAAGACTTTTAATACTAACCACCATTCTTCAACATGCAAGTTTCACACATGCATGTTTATTAACATGCAAATTTGCTATTTTTTTCGTCTTTTTTTTTTTTTTTTTTTTTGAGACACTGTCTCTCTGTAGCCCCAGTAGGCCTAGAACTCACTATGTAGACCAGGCTGGCCTCGATCTCACAGACTCTGACTGCTTCTGCTTCCAGAGTGCTGGGATTAAAGGCATGAGCCACTATGCCTAGCTTAAATTTGCTATTATCTTTAATAAATGTTAAAATTAGTTGTATATTGAGGAATTGTTTTAAAATAAATTCCTTCATGAGGTACTATCAGTAAATGCTTTGTCTGTACACCTGTTTTATATGTCTATATACTAGGGGTTGTATAGAACTTTCTCAGGCAAAAAGGGATCAGGAGTGGGAGTTTGAGAAAGCCTGTGCTAGAGGTTGAAAGTCAGCTTTCTTAGCAAGTTGCTACAGTCCCCTGACAGCCTCCAGGGTAGACCCATGGCTCATCCATTTTCATTTTCTGTGGTCTGCCTTCAGGTGACACTTAAATAACTGCACTTGTGGTTGCTTATAAAACACATTCCTGTTGTAAAACCATCATCTCCACTAAATAGCTCTTAGGCAAACATCGGATTTTCCTGTAACTCAGAGGTAATCAATAGTGAAGTTTACACTTGTATTATCTATTTTTTGTGGTTATATGTATTTAACTAAGAAAATGTATATTTAAACATTTATTTGTAGAATAGAGGCACAGCACTTGAAAATAATTTAGTTTACAAAACACTTCCAGATATTCTATCCAA
Organism: Nannospalax galili; assembly: GCF_000622305.1. Classification (NCBI taxonomy): domain Eukaryota; kingdom Metazoa; phylum Chordata; class Mammalia; order Rodentia; family Spalacidae; genus Nannospalax; species Nannospalax galili. Next base: position 1,017,323 of record NW_008350329.1, read on the forward strand.
ATTGTAGATTATTAGTTCTATCTTCTCAGTTATAATATTTAATTGCAATAAACTTTTTGCTTTATTCATATTCTATAATCAAGATTAACGTACTGGCTGAGTCTCAGTGAGTGTGTTCATCAGTATTACTTCTTCAATGTATTTCCTAATACTTTACAAAAATATTCAAGATATAATTATTTCTATATTTTAAGAAAATAGTGGACTTTCTGTGAAGATTTCATATTTTCTTTTTACTACCGAAATACAAATTTTGTATTTGTATGTTTTGTGACACTGAATATGATGGATTCTCAAATGCCATTCATCACCATTCATCACCATTCATCACCATTCATCACCATTCATCACCATTGATATGTTTATTTCAACCATTTCTTTCACAGTTGTCCATTTCTCCACCCAAAGACTGTGTAGCCACTTGATTGTATTTTTATCTGTTTTTCTAAAGATTTCATTTGAACAGTGTCATTAGAATTTTAAGAACTATTCAATCTCTTAAAAGAATATATTTCATAAAGTAATTCAGAATTCAAAATTTACCTGCAAATGACTTACTAATTGAAAGTCAGCCTGTGTTATACATGAATTCAGGGACCCTGCCCCCTCTAGTTAGACAACCCATTTGCAGGCCTTCTGCAGAGCCATGAAAGCAGTTGTCTCCTGATTTACCTGTATAGAGACTCTCTAGCAGGGCCACTGTTAGCCTTCAAACAAATTAGATAAAGGAGATTCCTCAGGTAGAGAAAGTATTGGATAAGCCTGACCAACTCAAAAGGGTCCACCTCCCAGAGCTCATCCTCCCAGTCCTCACCCTCCCAAGTCCTCACTCTCACTAAGCAGGAGTCCTCGAGAAACAGACAAAGGTGATGATAGACTTGTTCCCATCACTGGGCCTGTTGGTGGAGTTATGATAAAATAGTACTTTTTAATTACTTTTCTCAGCAGTATGTATTTAGTATGTAGACCAAAGATTTGGGGCAATCATTGTGAGCCATTCTTGATTCTGTTTCTGTCACAAGAACTTGGATAAAAACTATTTTTCACTCAGTCCTCAGGAGGCTGAGATGGTAGAATCTCCAGTTCAAGGCTATCCTGGCCTACATAGTGAGATCCTGTCTTAATTTTTAAAGTTATTTTCAAATGTATGTATAATTGTCAAATAATAAAGTAGAAATTATTTAGGGGTGTTTGGAGTTTTTTGTTTGTTTGTATGTATGTATATTTGTTGAGACATGGTCTCCCCATAGCCCCAGCTGGCCTATAACTCACTATGTAGATCAGGCTGGCCTCATCAATCTAACAGAGAGCTGTCTACTTCTACCTCCAGAATGCTGGAAGTAAGGGCATGAGCCACCATACCCAGCTTAGAAATTGATGTTGAAAGCTGACTAACATCACATTAGGACATGACCACTGTATAGTCTCATGATTCACGAATTCTGAAAGTAGTATGTCAATGATCATCAAGATTTCCATTTATGATAGGCTGGACAATTATCTCCAACTGTCGCTCCTTGGACTTCTAGAATACTAAATTATTTTTAAAACCTGCTTGAGGGCATTCGAGATTCAGGAGAGGACCAAATACAGGGCAGTAACCCAGCCTTCTGCCCTATTCCTGCTCTGCAGTCCCCAGAAGATAGTGTTTTTGACAGCTCTGAGGAGTTAGACACTGGGCCCCAGTACCTCATCAAGGGTTAAAACCTAGCACACCTAAGTTTGGGGTCAGACCTAGTGACAGCCTAAAGTAAGTCAGCTTTCACATAGCCTTCAACAGTGCATACACACTGAGCAGCTCAGAAACAGCTCAGAGATTTTATTATAATTGTAATTCTTCTCGTTACTGTGACCAAATATCTGACAAAAGCAATTTAAGGGGGCTGGAGAGATGGCTCAGCAGTTAAGAGCACTGGCTTGGTTCAGTTCCCAGCACCTTTATGGCTGCTAACAATCATCTGTAACTCCAGTTCTAGGAGATCTGATGCCCTCTTCTGCCTCTTTGGGTACTATATGCATTGTGCACTTGTATGCATGCAAGCAAAACACTCATACACATAGAGTAAAGATAAATAACTTTTTTAAAAACAACTTAAGGGAGGAAGAGTTTATTTTAGTTGCCAATTTGAGGGACTATGGCCCATCATGGCTAGAAAGGGGAAGGCAGCAGGTGCTTCAAGGCTGCTTGTTCACATCTCAGAGGATCAGGAAGCAAAAAGCCCGGTGTTGAAGGTCATCTGTCTTTCTCCTTTTCCCAGTTTTATTCAGTCTGGGACGCTACTCCATGGGAGAGAGTCATCCATATTCAGGGTGGGTTCTCCCCACTTCAGCTAATCCTATCTTTGGAAAAGCCCTCACAGACACACAAAAAGGTATAACTCATTAATGTCCTACATGTTACTTAATCCAATCAAATTGACAATTAAAATAAGCCACCACAGTGCCTAAACCAGGGCTTGTGTCCCCTAAGAGAGTGCTAGAGAAACAAAAGATGACCTCTTAATGCCTCAAAAATAAAATGTGTAAATACAGTACTTGTCATGAAAGAAAAACTGAACCAGGTATCCAAGAAAACATCAAAAATAAAACCCAGCAAAATTGGTAAGCAACAAAAATAGAGCCATGAGTACAAAGAGGAATGCTGGGGGAATTACTGCACCAGATCTCAAAGTATACCACAGAGCTATAGTTGTAAAAACAGCATGGTAATGTCACAAAAATAGACACATAGATCAATAAAACATCATTGAAGATTCAAACCCAAGTACACACAATTTCAACCACCCAATATTTGACAAAGGTGCCAAGAACACACAATGGAGGAAAGACAGTATCTTTAACAAATGGTACTGGCAAAACTGGATCTCTATCTGTAGAGGAATGAAACTAGATCCTACCTTGCACAAAAGTCAACTCCAAAAGGATCAAAGACCTCAATGTGAAACTGGAAACCCTGAAACTATTAGAAGAAAATATTGGCAGTAACTTACGAGATATAAGTGTAGGAAAGATTTTTCTAAATCAGACAGAAATTGCTCAGGAATTAAGGTCAGCAATCAACAAGTGGGACCTTATTAAACTAAAAAGACTGTACATCAAAAGAAACAATCAAATAAGTGAAGAGAAAACCCACAGAAGGGGAAAAAATCTTCACCAGTGACACATCTGACAGAGGTTTAACACTCCAAAGAACTCAAAAAACAAAGAATCAAGAAACCAAATGACCCAATGAAAAGATGGGCTAAAGATCTAAACAGAGAGTTCTCAAAGGAAGAAATAAAGATGTCTAGGAAACATCTCAAAAAGTGTTCAACATCCTTAGTAATTAGGGAAATGCAAATTAAAACCACCCTAAGGTATCACCTTACCCCAATCAGACTGGCTAGGATCAAGAAAACAAATGATACCAAATAATGGTGTCTTAGTTTGTTCTTCATTCCTGTGACAAAACACTCTGACCAGTACCAACTTGGAGAAGAAAGGGTTTATTTGTCTTACATCTCCCAGGTCACATGCAGTTCATCAGGGAGCCCAAGGTAGGAATTCAGGGCAGGAACCTGGAGGCAGGAGCTGGAGCACAGGCCACGGAGGAACACTGCTTACTGGCTTGCTCCCTTGGCTCTTGCTCAGCCTGCTTTCTTATGTAACACAGGCCCATCTGCCCAGGGGTGGCAAGTGGGCTGGGCCCTCCCACATCACTCAACAGTCAAGAAAATGCCCTACAGATATAGCCACAGGCCAGTCCAATAGAGGCAATTCCCCAGTTGAGGCTCCCTCAACCCAGGTGTGTCAAGTTGACACTAAAGCTATCCAGCACAGATGGCAAGGATGTGGAGAAAGGGAACGCTCATTCACTGCTGGTGGGATTGCAAACTCATGCAGCCTCTATGGAAAACAGTATGGAGAACTCTAAAAAACTAAAAATGAGCCAGGTGTGGTGGCACACGCCTTTAAACCCAGCACTTGGGAGGCAGAAGCAGGCATATCTTTGTGAGTTGGAGGCCAGCCTGGTCTACATAGTGAGTTCCAGGATAGCTGGGGCTACAAGGAGACCCTGTCTCAAACAAAAAAACAAACATAAAACTTAAAATGAACCTACCTTGATCCAGTTATAGCACTCCTTGGCATATACCCAAAGGACTCACCCTGTGGTAGAGACACTTGCACAACCATGTTTGCTGATGCTCTTTTCACAATAGCTAAGAGATGGAAGCAATCTAAGTGTCCCTCAAGTGATGAGTGGTTAACAAAAATGTGGTTTATTTACACAGTAGAGTTCTATTCCACAGTAAAGAAAGATGAACTAATGAAATGTGCAGGTAAATGGATGGATCTAGAAACTGTTACACTAAGTGAAGTAACACAGATGCAGAAAAACAAATGACGTATGTTCTCCCTCATATGTGGGTCCTAGCACCAAATCCTTTTAAATTCCAGGTCCTTTTAATAAGATGACACTATACAGCAGTTCCCTTCTGCATGAAATAACTACCATCATCACGACTTCAGCAGTGCCTGACTGCTAAACATGGTCACAACTGGGCTTGTTGACAGTTGTGCTTATTCATTAAAGGACAGCCAAGCAGGGTCATTGGACCCTTACCAGATGATCCAGCCTCTCTTCCCAGCCAACTGTATGTAATTTGACCCTAATCACACACGGCCTCCTGGATTTGGGGAGGGCTAAACTATACATCTGGGGAAGGCTAGGAAGAGAAGTTATGACCCATGCTGGGTAAAGGCTTTCCAGTGTGCGTACCCTAGGTCATACATACACCTCAGTAACCCCTGTTATCTCAGTAAGTAAGCTCAATAATTTCATTGGTTCCCCAGTAAAACTTTAATCAAATTTTGGCTTGACACTAGACCCTTAAAAAGGAATAAATAAGCTTTGCTTAGCATCCCCGGGAAAAGAAGTCTCACAACAGATGGAAACTTTATTTGTTATTGCTATTATGTCTCATAATTATTTAAAGAAAAGAAAATGAGAATGTAAAAGATGTTAAAAGGATATGAGAATTGAGATACTTTCCAAAATAGAAAAAAATGAGAAATCCTAAGCAAGTGATGAAGGTCTGTGTAGGTCTGTTATGATATATAAAGGATGAGACAAAAATAATATACACATAATCTTAAATTTTCTATGGTATAGTTTAATCAACTAGTTTAAGGAAATATATATATATATAGCCAAGGTTAACCTGAGAATATTTGTTTTTTTACCCAAGCCTTAGCTACATAGCACAAGACAATTAAAAGTATCAGAATGCCGGACGTGGTAGCACACGCCTTTAATCCTAGCACTTGGGAGGCAGAGGCAGGTGGATCTCTGTGAGTTTGAGGCCAGCCTGGCCTATAGAGAGTTCCAGGTCCACTGGGGCTACAGGGAGACCCTGTCTCAAAAAGACCAAAAAACAAAAAAAAAAAAAAAAAAAAGTATCAGACTGGTGGAACTAACCTTATTGGATGTTTAACAACCATAGTTTGAGGCCTGTACTAATGTGGTCAGAGGGACTTAAAGGACAGTTTTTGCCCCATAATTAAAAGTACCAGACCGGTGGAACTAACCTTATTGGATGTTTAACAGCCATACTTTGAGGTCTATACTAATGTTGTCAGAGGGACTTAAAGGACAGTTTTTGCCCCTTGCCCTCTAAGGTCACCTAAGTTCCAGGTGACTATGGAACATTTCTCAAAATGTCCTGTAACTGTGGTGAGTCACGTATCCTTTTGTTCAGGGAAGACATGGAGCCTCCACAAGATAGTCTTGAACCAGTGTCCAGTCTACAAAGAGGAGGGTCAACTCAGAGGAAACATCTCTTTCATGCTTCCAAGTGAAACTAGGCATGGTTGAACAGGACCTTTGACTTATCTTCACATAGATGGAACTGGTAAAAAATAAATAAATAAATAAAAAATAAAGGAGCCAGGAGCTCCTCCCAAGCCCATGTGACCCTGAGGAACAACAGATCCTCACACGACCTTAAGTGTAAAAAAAGAAATTGATTTATTTGGGCCAACTGTATATCTTAAACACCCAAAAGGAAGGTATAACCAAAGAGTAAAGTCATCAGTATATTTCTTTAAGAGTTCAAGTGATTACACTTCCCACACATTAGGCTTAAGTCCATATAAAAAGTTATTTAGACAATTATTTCTCATTGATGTGAGAGTGCTGCTCAGATGTAAGAAAGTACTGCTCAGAGGTAAGACTTCAAATCTTGGTCTCCAATACTTTGGTGCCCACCTGTAGCTAAGGGAGACAACCAGCTATTGTTCTAAAATGATGGGTAAATTTGTTTTCTCCCCCTATCTAGAA
>NW_008350329.1:1023798-1033184 GCF_000622305.1 Nannospalax galili
AATGGACTCTGATATGAACATTTGAAATTTGCCCTGTTCTGACTTTTTTCTAGTTCCCTGTCTAGAACTTGTAATGCTAATTACTCTTGTTTTTACTTCTCCTTCACATCTCCTATTCACGACTCAAGGACTTTCTTTTCCCCTTAGATACAAGAGTTGTGCAATTTGGGAGTCTTTTTGATAGACCCACTGAAGGGGTACCCTAATTGCCTCACCCTGCTTCCCTGTTCAGCATGCAAGAAGCCACGGTCTGCGTCCCTGTTCCCTACTGGCAATTTAGGTAACCTCTTCAGAGTATGGCATGATAAGAATAGAAGGTAAGAATTGGCTAGGCAGTTAGGGTAAAAAGACCCCAAAGAAAAGTAGGCAGTTTCTTGGCTAAAAGTCAAAATATCCTTGGGCCTCTTAGCAACATACTCTGTTCCAAGGCCAAAAATGTCAAAAGTATTTGGGAGTTTGTATCTAATCCTTAAAAGATTTTAGGGTTATCTCTTCAGAGGGGGGAATGCTAGAATAGCCAAAAGCCCCATAAAAATAAATCAATCAATCAAAGAGAAAAAAAAAAAAAACTGCAGACAAAGCAAGTGTAGACAAAGGGACTGTTTTAACAGTTAGTTTTTTGCCATTAAGAAAAGACTGAACTTTACACTGGGACAGTAGGAAAGATTCTAGTAGGAAAGAAACCCTCCACTCATCAAAGGCCCCAGGGTATAAAAATGCAAATATATTTGAAATACTTCCCTTTAAAATGGAGCGCAGCTGAAAAAAGAGAGCTTCAGGGGCGCTGAGCCCTACTGCATCACCTAGAGAAGTGTTGTTCTAGATTCAGCCACCGGGAAGCTCAGAGACCACTCCGGCTATGGCAAAACGTAGTGTGATCCATATGGTGTTGGTTTTGAAGGCAAGCAGAATGCAAGAGTTATAGGGTCATGGAAGCTTGTGCAAAGGCTTTTGAGAAAGTCTAGGAGACCAGGCAAAGTTTAGCAGAACTGGGCTGTGTGAAGCTGTGGCTGTGAAACGTCAGATGCAATAGAGACCCAGGGATGCTGGAGATGTCAGAATGTGGGAGTTTCGTGACAGATAGTGCAGGCTCTGAATGGAAGGGGCCTAAGAGAGGCCATGCTTGCTGCTGGCAGCGGAGCCATAGAGAGAGGGATGCCCAGCCTGTTAGACTCCACTGATGCCACCATATGCCTCAGATAGCAGACATAGTGCTACAAGATTTAACGTTTGCCCTCATGGGTTTTGGTCTCGCTTTAATCCTTTCTTTCCTTGTTATCCTCCTATTCCTTCCTCTTGGAATGGGAATGTGTACTCTGTGCCATTGTATGTTGGGAGTGTGTAATTTGATTTTTGGTGTAATATAGGCTCATAGTTAAGAGATCGTTTTGAGTCTCAGAATAAACTTTGAGCTTTGGACATTAAAATAAAAAAATGAAAATGTTTTACAAGCAATTTGTGCTTTTCCAGCAGTGCAGGATTTGGAAAGCATTCATTATAATTCATCACATTCGCAGAATAAAAGGAAAACAAAAAAATATAAATAGCTCAATACATGTAGAAAAGCATTTGATAAGATTCAATCTGCATTAATGACATTAAGAAAAAAAATACATCGTAAAAACCTAGAAATGGAATGCTTAAATCCAATAAAAGTTAACTGTGAGATCTGACGTCAGCATCTTACTGAAGAGTTAATATGTGTAGGGCTCTCCATTTAAAATAGGATCATGACAGAGACAATCATTTATTGATGTTTCTTTTAAATATTGCTCCAAGCTTTAGCCAATGCAGTAATGCAAAGAGGAAGGAAGAAGAAGAAATAGACAGCAGGAAGGAAGACATTACATGTGGATACTGTAACCAGCTAAGTAGGAAATGCAAAAGAATGTGCAGATAAACTTAAAATTAGTTACCAAATTTAGCAAGGTTACTGGTTATGTAAAAGTCAATATTTTAAAAGTTGGTTGTAGTTCTATATACCAGTAAGTTACTAAAAAACAAAATGAAAAAAACATAAAAGCTGTCATAGAATCCAGCTATGACAGAGAACATGTGACATTTGTCTTTCTGAGTCTGGGTTACCTAACTTAGGATGATTGTTTCCAGTTACATTCATCTACTTGTGAAATTCATCATTTTGATGTTTTAAGAGTTGAATATTACTCCATTTTATATATGTACCCCACTTTCTTATCCATTCATCAGTTGATGGACATATTAGGAAGAGGCTTCCTGGGAGGGGTGGCAGTGGTAGTAGAAGGGGACAAGGGGAACATTAGAATGGGAAGGGTTACATGGGATGGGGAATGAAAGGGCAGGACAGACGAAGGAGTACAGGGAGGGATGTAGATATTTAACTTCTTTTAATATCTTAATTATCAATTTTTTCAAAAGAAACCAACAAAAAATGCTAGTAATGATGATGATGATGGGGTGTGTGTGTGTGCGTGTGTGCGCGTGTGTCCGTATGTCTGTGCGTGTGTGAGCGCATCCATGCGTCCGTGCATGCGTGTGTATTGAGAATTTAACCCAGGCTATATGCATATCCAATATTACTGTGTTTGACACTGAACTGTACCTTCAAACTGTAATTTGACTTCATTGATGAAATTAGAATCTGGTTAATTAGCATAAGGAATATTAGAAATGGGCACTTGGTGGTTCTATTAGTGATCTCAATATACCTGTGCTGGCAAATGTACTTTGGAGATACTCCTACCTTGCATAGCATGTAGTGTAGGAATTTAGCAAGTCTCTGTCTTTGCTCTGAGGTGTGGCTCTCACATACCATCCTTAAGCAGCTCTGTATCCGAGAGATACAGTCTCTCATTTTTGGTTACCAGAATCTGAGTAACTGACTTCTGATACCAGACTGTTGCTTCATTTGCTGCAGGGGATTCTTTAACTATGGTACTACGGATAAAAAGCTCAAACTTCACTCAAGGTCATGTTAAATATGTCATTTCACTGTTTTACATCCATTTGCTAATAAATGTTACAGAAGAATTTGGGACAAAAGATGCCATACAATACTGAAAGTTCTGACATATGATATCATCAAAAATAACTAGGACTCAGGCATGGTGGCACATGCCTTTAATCTCAGCACTAAGGAGGCAGTGGCAGGTGGATTTCTGTGAGATGGAGGCCAGTCTGGTCTACATAGCGAGTTCCAAACCAGCTGGGGCTCAGGGAGGCTCTGGTCTCAAAAAACCAAAACCAAACAAGCAAATAAAAATAGGAATAAATCTAACAGAAAACGTATAGAATCATCAGACAGAAAGTTGTTATTGATGAGGTAATTAAAGGCGATCTAAATAAATACAAGGAAATGTCGTGTCTATGGATTGGAACACTTTTACCATCTGTAACTCAAGTTCCAGGGGATTCGGGAGGACACCCTCTTCTGTCCTCCACAAGCATTGCACATGACACAGGTGCACTTACATACATGCATGTATAACACTCATACACATAAAATAAAAATAAAAATAAATATACAGTCCCAACAACAATTGATCCAATAGGGTTTGAGCATGCAGCACTTGAAAAATGACTCTAAGATTTATATAGAAATTCAAATAGTGAAGAGCTAGGGCATCCAAAAACAAAGTGGAATTTTGTGTATTCTATAACAAGACATCGTAAAACTGCAAGTAATGAAGATGGTGTGCTATCAGTTCAAGGCTAAATCAATAGAACCAGTGAAACAAATCAGAGACTGCAGATACATGTCACATATATACAGACACGTGATTTATATAGACAGGGAAAAGGGGGGAAATATTGGCCTTTTCAATAAATTGAACCAAGACAAGTAGCTATCCAAACAAAAACTTCACCTCTACTTCATACCATACACAAAACTTGATTCCAGGTATACTATTGATCCATCTTTATAAGAAAAAGTAGTAATGGCTTTAGAAGACAGTACAGAAAGCTTATTTAATGGTTTTATACTAGGCATCCAAAAAAAGTAATAACAAGAAAAACTAGCCAGGCATGGTGGTGCACGCGTTTAATCCCAGCACTCGGGAGGCAGAGGCAGACAGATCTCTGTGAGTTCAAGGCCAGCCTGGTCTACATAGTGAATTCCAGGACAGCTGAGGCTACAGGGAGAACCTGTCTCAAAAAGACCAAAACCCCCCTTTTTATTATTTTAATAATTATGTGTCTGTTTGAAGGTATGTGCACTCGGGTGCATGTTCCTGAAGAGGCCAGAGATGTGGAATTCCCAAGAACTGGAGTTACAGGTGGTTAGGTGTGGGTACTGGGAACTGACCTTGGGTCCTCAGAAACAGCAGTGGGCACTCTTAACCACTGAGCTATCTCTCTCCATCCCCATGCCTTTCCTTAAGCATCAGAAGAAGCTGGGAGGACATGGAGGTGCAGGCGTCCCACTAACCTGGTGACTCAGGCATTCTGCTGTATTTTTGGCTTTCTGGAAGGAAGCACATACTCTCAGTCAGAGCGGAACCATCTCCCGTGCCAGAGTGGAGATGTGAGGAAAGCAAAGGCTGGGAGAATGCCTTTGATTGACAGCTTCCCCACCTGGACCAAACCCTATGCTGAGAGGCTTTCTGCGTGGTTTTATGGATTCTGCTCCACAACCCTTCAGAAATTAGTATTTTCTGTTTTCCTATAAAGTAAAAATGGAAGATTGGGAAGGTTAGATCTTAGATCAACTAAGTCAAGGGTTGATGCTAGAATTCCAATGAACCCTTGTCTCTCCACAAAACATGCTGCTTTCCTAATAGTATAGTGGTTGGGTAAGACAAGTCTGCATTGTATGAAATAAGCCCCGATGATGTTGGTCACTGCAGTCCTTGAACTACACAAGGTACTGTGGCTCAGGATATGCCCTGGATTACCTACAAATGGTTAAGAAAAAATATGCCAGTAGGTTAAAAAAGGAAAGGTGGAGAAAGAGGAAAACCAAATGACCAAAAACATGACAAAAGGCTCAGTGTGCCAGGGTTCTCCAGAGACTGAACCAACAGGACGCACACACTACACAGAGAAAGAGATTTCAATGAACTAGCTCACAGGATAGTCAGGAAGGCAGGTCTGAGATCTGTAAGGAATGTTGACAGACCAGAGACCTCAGAGAGAGCTGATGTTTCAGTTTTGAGCCCAAAGGAAGTTTAGAGGTTGAATTCCTTCCTCTTTGGATGAACTCAGTTTTCCCTTTTAAGGCTTTCAACTGTGGAACTCTCCTCCGTGGGCCCCTCCCCTGGACTTCCTAGACCCTGCCCCTCTTTAGGACTAACTGCTCTTTTCGCTTCTGTAAATCGCTTGGCTTGAGGGAACCAGAGGGACAAACTGCACCATCTCCATTTTGACTGCTGATTCCTCCATTTTTGTGATGGCTCGTGGACATAGACTAGGCAAGCCCAGGCATGTCCAGAGGGCCCTGGTAGGTTTGAGGCCTTATAAGGAATAAACAGGGTCCACTAGCCCTGAAGATAACAGTCAGCACATTCCACAGCCCTGAGGGCCTCCAAGACTGTAACCAATCAATTCAAAAGTATGTTGGCACACACAGGCTCTTTGGACCAATCAAAATATAACTCTGTCATTCCCCTCCTCCCTTTGTCTGAAACCTATGAAAAGCTCCCTCCCCCTGTAATCAGGGCTCTCAGATGGACCTACCACGTTAGTTTGGTCTGAGAGTCTGAGCTTAAGCCGGAATAAAGATTCTTTGTTCTTGCATGCTTTCTGGACTCCGTTGTAATTCTTGGGGTCAATCAGGGCTCTCAGAGGAACCTACCACGTTAGTTTGGTCTGAGAGTCTGAGCTTAAGCCGGAATAAAGATTCTTTGTTCTTGCATGCTCTCTGGACTCCGTGGTAATTCTTGGGGATCCGTTCTCTGGGCACAACACAACTGATCTAATATGGCCCACCTCATTACCAAGGGTAATCTGCTTTACTCCAAATCCACAAATTTAAATGTTGATCACATCCAAAAAAATTAAAAAAGCCGCTTCACAGAAGACTCTAGATTGTATGTGATTAAAGGATTGTATACCATTGCCTAGCCAACTGACATCCTAGCCATCATGGTCACCCTCCTCAAAAACGGAAACACTCCAGTTGTTATGTGCATCAGTGGTTCTGTCCATTTTGCTCCTAGGCAGTACTCCATGATACATTTGCACCATATTTTGCTTAACCATCCCCTTGGCTGGACTAATTTTTATATAATGTTTGAGATTCAGGGCCAAGATTCTGTTTGCCTATGGAAGTCCAGTGTTTCCAGAACCATTCATTAAAGAGGCTTTTCTTTCTGTGTGAATCACTTTAACACTTTGGGTAAAAATGAGTTGAGTACATTTGTGTAGGTCTCATTCTGGGGTTTCAGCTCTGCTGCATCAGTCTATGTCTGTCCCTCTGTCCCTCCCTCCTTCCTTTGATTACTATATCTGTGTAGTAAGACAGGCTGACTCCTGATTTACTCTTATTTTTCAAGATTGTTTTAGCTCTTTTTTTAAATTTTATTTTGTGTGTACGAGTGTATTGCCTGCACGTATATAAATGCACCCATGTCGTGCAATGCCTGTGAAGGACAGAAGAAGCTGTCGGATCCCCTGGTACTGGAGTTACAGACACTTGTTAGCTGCCATGTGGGTGCAAGAACAGCCAGTGTTCTTAACCGCTAAGCCATCTCAGCACCATTTTAGCTCTTCTTATACTTGTGCTTCTCCATGTAAATCTGAGGTAAACTTGCCTATAGCTATAAAACAATTTGCTGGGGTTTTAAAAGGTGTCACGTTAAACTCATTGATCAACTTGGGGAGAAATGACATCCTGCAATGTTTAACATGATACATCGCTACATTTAATTAGATCATCCTCAATTTTCTTCACCACTGTTTCATAATTTCAGCATGAAACTAACAAACTATGTTTAAAAAATTGTGTGCATGTCATTTTTGGAACTATTGTAAACGATGTTATTAATTTGAGGTTTGAAGTTCATTATTAACATTAAGGATGACGTTTATTTTTTGTGCTACCCTGATGACCTTATAAAAACCTACAAGATTTTGAAAATTCCTCACATACTTGTCAGTGGCAAATAAAGGCGATTTTATGTCTTCCTTTGCAATCTGAATGTCTTTCTCTTCCTAGCATTGTGTCAGTAGCCTGAACTATGCTGAATGAGAGAAGAGAGAAGTACAACCCTTTACCCCAATCTTAGGGGAAGCCTTTCTATAGCAAGCATGATGTTATGTGTAGATTGTCATAGACCACTTTCCTGCCCTGTCCAGGTAGCTGTTTGGAGGTTTAAGTAGCCCTTCATCCAAGAAAGGGGAGCAATGAACCCAGGTTGCTCACCATGTGCCATTTCTCAGGTACAGAGCTTCCCATGCTGCCTTCCTTTCTGCCTCTGAGTCCCCCGCTGCTTATCCACTGTGTTCAGTCCAGGTGGGAGGTGGAGAGCTGTCAAAGGTCTAGACAGGACAGGCTCTCTGCCTTGTTGGAACACTTACGTCACACTGATGCTTTATACTTGCTGCATGAGGGTAAAAGACACAAAAGGAAATGGCTAAAAAAGATTAGAGAGTCCTAGCTTGGGGCGAAACATTTCTGTATTCTTACACATAACTGTGTTTTTTATACTTAATATACATGTGCCAAGCCGCCTCTTCCTGAGAGCTTGACTTGAGAAAGTTATCTGTCTAGTAGCTCCTCACAAATGCAGACTAGCTATCCACACTGGACCATCTGACTGATACCCCTGCCAAGTCTCAGACCTACTCAGCCTGTCTTGCCCCAGCATCTTCTTTATTTAAATATGTCACTCCACTTTTCAGTAATTCTTCCGATGTCCTCTTCATACCCTCCCTCTTGCATGGCTCTCTGATAGCCATTTGCTATTACTGTTTATTGACCATTGGTGGCAAGTTGTACACATAGAGGAGGGCTTGCCCAAGGCCTGCTGCTCTTAAGACCCTCATCTGCCTAAGATGAACCAAGAATAAGATCGGGGACTCAACAGTTCGGTCTGGGCCTAAAACTGAGAATCTCTTCACAGTGAGTCAGATAACATAATGTGACACAGTGGACAGACTTGGTGAAGTACCAGAGTGAGGGCTGAGGCAGCTATTTGCTGATTCCAGAGTCACCTCATTCCTATTACTTTGTTTTCCCTACTAACTGAGAGCTGGCCGACTGTCTCCCCTTCTTTCTCTTTTTCCCATACCCTCTCGGCTTGGCCCACCAATACCCCATGTTCCTCACTTCCCTGTGCCATGTTCCCCAGACTTCAGCTGTCTCCTCTTTGGGGGACAGGGGTGCAACCCTCCTGCATCTCCCTCACGGGCCACTCCATTGGGAGGCAGCTGCTCAGTATCCAGCTCATCCCAACGCTGCTGTGTGGCAAAAAGAATCTCAGAAATCAGAATCATCTAAGTGTCTGTGACACACCCAACCCTAAGTGACACATCTACAATAGAACCTCTACACCTAAGGCTCACAGAACATAGTGGAATCAGGGGGAGGGGCTGGGGTGAGAAAATACTAATGCACCTCACAACTCTCATCAGCAAAGCTTCCTCATGCAGCAGAGGGTGATTAACACAGAAAGCCACAACTGGCCAAAATGTAGAGAATAAGAGACTAGAGAGTACATGTTCCTGAATAGAACTCCTATTTTAAACCTCCACCACCCAGAGCTCAGGGACCATTGTGGGAGAGGAGGCAGAAAGATTGTAAGAGCCAGGGGTGGTAGATGACCACAAGGAAACAGAATCTTCTAGGCTTCTGGGAATTTGCTCATATGAATTTACAGCAATGGTGACAGGACGCACAAGACCCAATGCAAATTCAATCAGACAAAACTGCAGCATAGAATTGGGGAAATGGGCAAGAAGCCCCAACCTTAGCCAAGGGAACTATTGGCCGCTGATCACTGCTGGGTAAGGGAGAGCTGGACTTCTTTAAAGGGAGTGACTCTAGATAAGGTAACCAGGCAAATGGGCAAGAAGCCCCAACCTTAGCCAAGGAACTATTGGCTGCTGATCACTGCTGGGTGAGGGAGAGCTGGACTTCTTTAAAGGGAGTGACTCTAGATAAGGTAACCAGGCTCCAGAGGAGAGACTCACACCAAGGGACATCTAGGGACACAATCTTGACTGGTAGGCCTTAACATATATGACAGACTACATGAAATTCAGTAGGGGATGGTTATGGGGAGGCACAGATGGGGGAGGGCATCTAAATATGATTAAGATGTATTGTATGGAATGCACAAAAATTCAATTAAAATATTTTTTAAAAAAGGTTGGAGAAGGTGGTCCCCAAGCTAGAAACTACCAGAATAGCAGGGACTTAGGAAAGCAAAATATGGGGGTTAGAACTCTTATACCCCCACCAAACT
>NW_008350329.1:1033936-1053635 GCF_000622305.1 Nannospalax galili
TAACAGCTTCAAAAAGAGAAAAAAAAAAAAAAAATCAGAAGATCTGGCTTTTCTTTTTAACCAAACGGGTTAAAGGTGGGCAGCACTCAAAAGGGATCAGTGCTAATTACGTGGAGAGGAAGTCCCTAATGAATCTGACAACAAAGCTCTGAAATAAAAAGAAAGAAGAAAAATTCAGAGTACTGTTTACGTAACCTTAGGGGCTGAACACAGAGAACTCACAGAACCTGAACAGGAAAAGAAGTAAAAAGGAAGAGAGTTTGGCAGAAGGTCAAAGAGAGTGAACGGATGTAGGGAGACAAGGGCAAGAACTGGGGTGGGCAGAGCTTTCATGTTAAAAGAAATTTAATAAAACTAAAAACTTGATTGCTGAAGAGAAGATGGAAAGGATGGAGGGGAAGGGGTTAGCACGGAAGTACTATTCTACCCTGCCGTGCACCCCAGGCAGAGCTTATGCAGCTAGTGCGGGCTCCTGAGGTCTGCAGCCCAGGCACTAGGCCAGCAGCACCGAAGCCACCCTCTTCCCACCACCTGGTGCCACTAGGCTAAACTGGAGGTGAGTCCACCACAGAAAATACCCAAAGCCAGTGTATGCAGGTGGCCTGGGGGCTATGTACTTCCTCTGCAGGGTCTCTGAGCCACACTGTGCCTGAAATGACAGGGACCCTCCAGCGGCAAGCAGTGTGAGGAAGAAATCCTAGGACTGCTGTGGTCTGAACGAGTGAGTGCCCCACCAAGATTCAGGTGTGAAACCCAATCCCCAGTGCTGGGGCTATAGGGTCTTTAGCACATGCTGGGGCTTTGAGAGGGCAGAAAAGAGCCTGGTTCTTCCCTTTCACTCTTTCTACTCGTTGAGGCTGTAGTGTTTCTCTTTCCTCCTATGTGAAAACAGAGTAGGAAGCCATGGGTATAAGAAAGGAGGAGTCCAGATGCAGAATAGTGCTTTCTGAAGAACCATGTCCAAGGGACAACAAATCTAAGACACCATGATGCACATGAACAGCTATGCAATAAATGCTCACTGAAGAGATCACCCAGTCTCTCAATAGTGTGAGAGCAACTGGAGTCCCTGGCAAGTCAAGAGATGGCTGGTATATCCTTAAAAGATGCAGCCTAGCCTGTAAGAAAGAGAAGAGGCTATTTGAGAGGGTTGAAGCTTCTCAGCTAGGGAGAGACAGCACAGCCCTCCACTGTATAAGGATTAGATTTCACTTGCCTGGACTCCTGGCAACAAGAATAACAATGAAAGGACTGAGCTGATGGAGAATGCACTTGGTGGGGCATCCTGTAGCTGCTCCAGGGAGGAAGGAGATGCAGCGGAAACAAAGGCAACCCAGGTCAGGTGGTGGTAGTGCAGCTCCTACTGTGGGCTGCCCAGTCATTGCTTCTGGTCATTGATGCTGTTGGTGGCCCCACAGGGCAGGCTTGAACAAAATCCCATCTTGTTACTACTTGAAAAGTTTTATCCTTGGGAAAGGAGTCACCACTGAACTGCTTGCTTCACAGGGTGCTGATGGCGGCCACATTAGTAATTTTCAGAGAAGCAGCGACAACACGGAGGCTTCAGTGTCAGGCACACATGCATTTCCTGCTCTGCATGAAGCCGCTTCACCATTTACAGAAAGCACACTGAGAGGCAGAGAGGCTGAGGCCCTAGCACCTGCATTCTTGAGGGCAGAGGGAGAATGGAACAGGAGGAACTCAGTGTTAACCCTAAGAACAAAGGACTCTATGGATACCATGAATGGAAATACAATAACCTGCCTCGAATCGAACCTTGTTCTGAAAGGAGGTAAGGCTAAACAAATAAATCACAACTAAAGTCAAGATAACCAATCACACATTTATTCTCTATTGAACCTTAAGACTACCCCAAGAGCTGCATGTACGTCTCAAAGGCCCTTGAGATGTACCTTTGGGAAGTAGGAGTGAAGGTTGACCTTACCTTTTATTGTCTGTCTGAATACTTTAGCTCATTTGAGAGCACTATCAGTTACCTCATCTTTGTTCTGAGCTGCTATACCAGAACCCCTAGACTGGTTGATTTATAAAGAACAGAGATTCGATTCTTATAGTTCTGGAGACTAGAAAGCCAAAGATGAAGGCATTAGCGTCTGGTGAGGGTCTTCCGGCTGTGTCATCCCATGGCAGAAGGCAGAAGGGCAAGAGGCCTGGGAGAGAACAAGAAGGACTGAACCCACTTCTGTGACAATAAGCAGACTCCAGCATGTGGACAACGAGCACAGGGCCCTCACAACCTGACCACCTACTAATGGCTCCTTGGAAAAAGAGTCACCCTCTTGGAAAAGTCACTTCCCTGTTGAAAAAGAGTCACCATACAAGGTCACTGTGGAGGGAATTCTGTTTCCAGCATGTAAACTGGGGAGGGGGAGGGCACATTGAAACCACAACACCCCTTCAGAATAGAAGCTTAAGGAGCTTTTGATGTGAGGATAGCTGAGGCCAAAATGCATGAGGTATCGCTGAAGAAAGTGGAAAAGGGATTCAGAACTGGCTAGCTGTTGATTCCATGCTCCTCAGCCTCTGGGGCGCCAGCAGCAGGTGAGTCTCTGCAGGAAGGATATAATCACCTCCCAGTGGGGAAAGCAGGAGGCGGCTGGGCAGGGGCGCAGCTTTTTCGTTCAGTGACAGGTGGCAGGCTACCTATCACAGCTCAGCTGCGATCTAGTGCTTCTAGTGCTTCTATTAGCCAGGAGGCTCTGGTGTCACCTAAGATCTACTAAGCAGAATCTAACAGTACATTTTTAAGCATTACTGGGAAAGCCTTGAGCTCTTCCTTGCCTCAGTGGAAGATGTATTTGAAAGGACAGAGTCCAGTCCTTTGAAGAGGGACCTAAGAGTTGAAGCTCTAGGAGTCAGAGGCAGGAGATGTCAGGCCTGGGAAGTCTTCAAGTGCATTCCAGCATTCATGAATGTGCACTGCTGGAGCTAACCACCCCCTTCTCTTCCCTGGGAGCCAGTTCTCCTCAGCACAAGGCCTTGGGCCTGACCTGAGTCTTACTTCCTAGTACCCACAGCAAAACTAATACTTGCACAATGCTGTTCTACTCCCAGATCCATCTACATAAATACCCAGTACCCTATGTAGTGTATCACCATTAACAGAAAGGGAACTAAAGCCCTGGCTCTCATAACCTGGAAGATGTGGCAGGCTTGGCGCACCTATTTCTTGATTTGAGATTCCATAGGCTCCTTCATTCAATGTTTCCATCAAAGGAAGAAAAATACTTTTGTCTTCAATATCTTTCCTCATGACTTCAACAGTTCCTTCCTTGAAGTCAAGCAAAAGGATCGTATGTCTGGGCTCTGGACCAGGTCAGGAGTGCCTGTTGGGCCTCCAGCGTGAAGAATCTCCACCTTTGGGGCAGACAACATACCTAAGAAGCTCTTGACACCCAACCACCCTGCTGTGATAAAATAAATCACTGTATAGGTATTGACTAGAACATTATGCAGCCATTTAAGCTGAAATACAAAAACAGGAAACTACTGAAAAGCAATTTTAAAAAGTGGACCTATTTCACGTGTGGAAAGTTCACACTTATGTGGATAGAGAAACAGAAGATGTGTGATTTGATGCGACTGAGTGGAGGAGCTGCAGTTCTAAGGTTTTTGGCATTCAGTTATATTGAATGATGTTTTAAAGTATTCGCCAACTCCAAATGGGCAACTATTGAAATGTGGTCATAAGGTAAAGTTGTTTCTAGACAGGCTGATTTGACCATCCCCAACTAGGGATGCCAAACAAAGGGTATAGGGAATTTTTTATTCTGTAAGAACATAAACAAGTTGTATATTCACAGCAACATCTGTCTTTTCTTCTCAAAACCAATACCATTTTAGCCAGAAGTAAAAAACGAGACTCACAAAATAAGGTGCGTTACCTTGAAGGCCAGTTGAGAACAAGTAGGGAGAAAGTGAGAGACATTATTAACAGTTTTGCCCAAAGACAACCTCAAGGGAATTACAGTAACAGCTGGCAGCCCAAACCTACTCTGTGCCTCAGTTCAGTGATTTGATTTTTCCCTTTATCATTTTGTACATACCAGCCCTGCACAATTAACATGTATTACTGTTGTAACTGGAAAGAGAACACATTTTCAAAACTGTTACTTCTGTATTTTACGGTCTTGTTTATTCATTTGCATTTCTGGCTCTGCCATTCCTGATCATTCCCCCATGCAGACAGCAGTAGTTCTGTAAGCCTTCAAGGCACTGTTTAAACAGCACAGTGATTGATTGGGGTCGTCGCCAAGGTGAGCTATGTTATGTGCCATCTGCTCAGTAAAATGCAGAAATGGTTCATTCATGTAATAAAAGTTTTCATCAAAAATAGTAATCTAAGGGCTGGAGAGATGGCTTAGTGGTTAAGAGCACTGACTGCTCTTCCAGAGGACCCAAGTTCTGCTCCCAGCACCCACATAGCAGCTAATACCTGCCCTTAACTCCAGTTCTAGGGGATCCAACATTCTGGCCTCTGTGGGCATTGCACAACATAGAGTGCTCTTACGTACATGCAGGCAAAACAATCATACACATAAAAATAAATAATTTTAAAAAATAGTAATGGGGGCTGGGTGTATAGCTCAGTGGTATAGCACTTGCCTATCATTAACAGTTCCTGGGTTCCAGCCCCAGAACTCTCCTAAATAATAAACACAAAAACAAAACAGTAACATTTCAAAGGTTTTACAATGAAAAAGGAAACCTTTCATGATCTGAAAAATTCACCTTTTGAGCACCTGGCTCCCCAATGACTCCTGACAGCCTGGCATTGCTCATCACATGATTTTCGTGATGCCTCTGTAAAGATCTGCCGTCTGCTGGCAGAAGGCTGGTAGAGGGAGCTGCCACCAGAACACACACCAGGGAGGGAGACACTTGCACCTGCATGTGTTCAGTGCTGGGAAAGGTGGCAGTGGTCGCCTGGAAGACTACTTGCCAACACAAGCCCCACATGCCAGCCTTCCCCTCACTATGGGGTTGGGCTCCTGCCATATGCCTCAGCCTCTCTCCACCACCACTGCGCAACTGGGCTGAGTCTGAGCTGCCAGGCTGAGAGAAGATGGCACACAGCCCCATGTGGCTACAGCTGCCCTGAGGCACAGGACTTAACAGAGCCTATTGACTGCCAGACACAACGAACTAGCTTGGACTCACTTGGAGCGCCTTTTTCAGAAATCTTTTGAATTGTGTAAACTCCTGTGCAGGCCAAGGGAACTTGTGTAAGAGCCACATGCCAGGGTAGATCCTAAAAGCTGCATCTCCTTTGGCTCCAGGGTCGGTTTCAACACCCAGAACACTGCTCCATCCCGGGCAGAGGTCAAAATCATGTCCTTACAAAGTCTCTTGTTAGTAGGAAGGAAAGAACCGTTAAAGTGACTTTGTTTAGATTTCCAAACATCCACTTGTCTGCTCCTGCTCAGTCCTGTTGAATGGACCTTACTGATGCTTAAAGGTAATGTCAAGGCTTAGATCACATGCCCCACCTTCCTCGGCAACAATGAGAAACAGAAGGTGCCAGAGAGGCTAGGCCCCTCACCTCTGCTCTCTCTACTGTCTTTAATGTCCTCTACCCTCCAGCCAGCCTTCTTCACCACTTTGCCGAAGCTCTTACAAAGATCTGTACAGTTTCAGTGCTCATCCTATAGGTAAAGCCCTCCTTGTCAGCCCTTATCACACAGGACACACCAATGACTGGTAATCCATAAACAAACTACACTAGCTACCCTGTCTTCCTGGGGCCCAGCCTCTGCATAGCTCCAGCTCAAGAGGAGTTTTAAGGTAAGACAGCGTAGAAACCTTGTTGGAACAAGTGAGTAACTGATTGTACTTGGGGAAACAAAGGAATTGAGAATATTTTATCACTTCATCAGTTGCCACTCTAGGACCTATGACCCACTTTACTAACATTCCACTAAACTTCCTCTACAATCAGACCTAGAAACTTCTTCTAACCTCGTACAAGGACTTGTTGCTGTGTCCACAACCTAGAAACTTTTAACCTCCTACAAGGACTTGTTGGCTGCTGCAACTGCAGAATTCAACAAACTCCAGCAGTTGACTACAAATGAAGCTAAAGACCTCTTTCAGGTCTCTACAAAAGCTGCACCGATAGGGATTTTATAGACAGGGTTCCCAGCAATGGCTGCTGGAACCACCATCAGTATCCCAAAAGGGATCAGCAAAGCCATGGAAACAAGTTCTAAATAGTGCTTTGGGTACCGCAGGGTGCCACAGGCTGCCACACAGCCACCCTCTGCTGCTGGTCCTGCAGGATCACTGCAACCACATCTGGGCAGCTGGGAATCCACAAGAGAGGAACAGAACTGGTAAAAATAAACATGGAGTATATCCTGGAGCAAAACTAGGAGGACAACACAGCTGATCTGTAGTCAAGGTGAAAAGCAGCATCCAGCCTGAGGTTTCATTATCTCCTATCTCTACCCACCTTTCATCCCCTGCCCCCCGCCCAGCTATCCTGTATCTGCATCATACCCTAGGTCAATGAAGCAGGCTAGCTCTGTCCCCTACTGTTCATACTTTACTATTTCTCTCTCTCTCCCTTTCTCCCTCCCCCCTTGTCTATCTCTTTTTCTTTTTTGTTTTCCTTTTTCTTCCTTTTTTCTTTTGCCACACCCTTTCCTCTTGCTGTTACCTTTCCCAAACCCCAGAGGCTAGGGTCTGGAGAGATGGCTCAGTGGTTAAGAGGACCAGAGTTTTATAGAGGACCAGAGTTCAGTTCCCAGAACCTACTTCCAGCCTCTTACAACTATTTATAACTCCAGAGGATCCTACACCTTCTTCTGATCTTTGTGGACACCCATGCACAGGCATATACAGACACATAGTCACATAGACACTATAGTCCTAGTTTTTTTAAAAACTCAAAGGCTATAGGCTGACTGCTTTTACAATATCTGAGTGTATATTTATATTTACCCTCTCTTTTCGGTCTCCATTAACCCAAACTACCATATCCCCCATGCTGTCAGTTTGCCTCTATGATTTCCACTCCTATGTACGTCCCCAGCTCTGCTTCCCACCCAGCAACCTAATACTAACCACAAGCCTCACCATGATTGCTGATTGTTTGCTTCCTTTTCTTTTCTAATCCTTTCCATTCCTGTTCACAAAAAATAACATATTAATATACACACTACTATCGGGATCCCTTTAATTGCTAAAAAACCCAGTAATTAACAAGTGTCTTTTTTCAGTCAACTGCCACTATATTATCAGAATGGCTTACCTGCTGGATAGTAACTGTTGCTATAAACAGTACTCAATCCACAGGGACAGAAAGGTTTTCAGAGAGGAAAGTATCACCACAACTACACTGCAACATCTCTCTTTAAAGCTAAAATATTTCCATTAAAAGAAAAAATAATGACCATAAAAATTAACCAACAATTTAACCCCAGACTGGCATATCCCAATGTAAAAATCAAAACAATATGTCTCTTCAAAAATTATCAATCCCGTAGCAATGACCCATGATCAGAATGACAGACAAGGGGCTAGAGAGATGGCTCAGAGGTTAACAGCACATAGTACTCTTGGAGAAAAACCAAGTTGGGTTCCCAGCACCTATGTTGAGAGGCCCACAGCCACCCATAACTCCAGATCTAGGGGTCTGATGCCCTCTTCTGGCCTCCACAGCTACTGCAGTCGTGTGCACAAGTCCACACACAAACATACATGTATGTGGTCTTTTATTCCTTTATTTTCAAAAGCTCTTAAAACATTTAGGAGATTATGTATTTAACATAATGTATACTGAAAATGTTTTCCCCCAGCTTCCTAAGTCTTTGGTTTTATTTATGGTATTTTCATTCTATTAAAAGATTATAATATAAAAAATAAATAAAAATTTTCACAAAAAAAAGACAGATGAAATTCTAAATGCAGAAATTCAAAATAATGATTATAAATATGGTCAACAACTCAAAGAAGAAATAAATATTTTCAAAGAGAACACACACAGCCGAATGAGATAAGTACGTTCAAGATATGAAAATAGAATTAAATAAAGAGATAGAAACACTGAAGAGAACCCAAAATGAAACCCATGAAATGAAAAATAAAATAGGTCAAATAAAAAAACTCAGTGGAAAGCCTCAACAAGAAAATGGATCTTGCATGAATATTGGGGTTTGAAGATAAAATAGAGAAACTGGATCATTTGGTTGAAGTCATTGATAATTTTTTAATTTTTAATTTTTATGTATGTATTTAAGAGTGTATTGCCTGCATGTTTGTAAGTGCACCTGTGTCATGCAATGCTCGTGGAGGTCAGAAAAAGGCATCAGATTCCGTGAAACTGGAGTTTGGATGATTGTTAGCTTCTATGTGAGTTAAACTAGAATTGAAGCTGGGTTCTCTGGAAGAGCAGTCAGTACTCTTAACCACTGAGCCAATTCTCCAGCCCCCATTGATTTTTTTTTTTAACGGATGAATGGAACGTGCAAAACCTTTGAGACAACATGCAAAGGTAAATTTTACAAATTACAGAAGTAGAGAAGAATTTCATGCAAAAGGAAAGGAAAAAACTTTTTGGTCTTTTTGAGTGAGACAGGGTCTCCCCATAGCCAGAGCTGTCCTAGAACTCACTTGTAGACCAGGCTGGCATTGAACTCACAGAGATCTGCCTGCCTCTGCCTCCCAATTGCTGGGATTAAAGGAGTGCGCCACCACGCACGGCTAAGAAAATATTTTTAATAAAATCTAGAAGAAAATTTCCCAAATCTAGGAAAAGAGAAGCCTATCTAGATACAAGAGGAACACAGAACACCAAAGAGACAGGGCCAGAAAAGAAACTTCCCCATACAGTTAAAACACTGAATGTTTAACACAAAACAAAGTACATAGAAGGCTGCAAGAGAGAAGAGCCAGGTCACATGTAAAGGCAGACCCATCAGAATACCTGCTGACTTTTCAATCTAAGCCTTAAAGGCAAGAAGAGAAAATATATTTCAAATCAAAACTGCCAACCCAGCTCAATATGTCCAGAAACAACATTTATCATAATTGAGGGTGAGAGAACAGCCTTCCACTATAAAAGCAGGCTAAAGTAATTTATGACCACCAAGCCAGCCCCACAGAGGATACTGGAGAAAATATTTTGGACTGAAGAGAAAGATAAACACACTCAAGTGGCTACAGGAGACAAAAATAAATGATGCTAAGACACTCAGTAAGCAAAAGAGGACTAACAAATTCCCCAAACCACAACATCAACAGGACCAATACACACCTTTCAATAATAACTCTAAATATTAATGATCTCAATCCTGAACCCCCTTTCAAAAGACAGTATAGTCATGCTATTCATGTGGAGCCACACTTCACAGGTAGGAATACCCACCTGCTGACCCCATCTCCAGCCACCTGAGAACACACATGTACATGTAGTCCCGCCCACTTGCCAGCCCCAGTCCCCACCACCTGAAGAGTGCATGGAGCTGCACCTCACAAGTAACAGCACCCAGCTGCCAACCCTGCCTATATCACCTGACAGCTGGTGGAGCTATGTATGTCATACAAATAGCACCATCCACCCTACAGACCCCAGCCCAACCACCTGAGGACCAATGGAGCCACACATCTCCAACAGGCTTCCTGTCTGCAAAACCAACTTCTCAGGATTTACTATCCCTATCCTTGGGTTGACCAAGCTTACTCAATACAGAGTAACTAGATTTGGAGAACCACATCAGAAGGCAGCAGAGGAGACAACAAGCAAGGGATGTGCTGACCCTTGCACAGTGTCTGTTCAGGCAGACAGTAACAGACTCTCAAAAGATTATGGATAAAGCCTGTAGACCTCAATACAAGTTCCGCAAAAGAAAACATGATCTCAAATATCTCACAACTTGATTCTCTCCTGAACATTGTACACACCTACACTGAAGTGGGAAAGGTGATCTGAGCAAAATAAAGATGCAGTCAACAAACTACTTCAGATGTGCAAGTCTCAGTGCAGAAACAAAAGCAACATGAAAAACCAAGACAGCATGTCCATCCCATAAAATTTACTAATCCCATTCAAGTGAACGCCAATGAAAATGACCTGAAAGATTTTCCAGGCAAAAATTTCTAAAGAATGATTAGAACAATGTTCAAACAATTCAAAGAAGACAAAAGCAATGAGGTAAATAAAATAAGGAACTCAAGTTAATTTATTTTATCTTATTTTATTTTTATTTTATTTTATGTGTATGTGTGTATTGCCTGCATGAAGGTAAGTGCACCCATGTCCAGCAATGCCCATGGAGGTCAGAAGAGGCTGTTGGATCCCCTGGGACTGGAATTACAGACAGTTGTTAGCTGCCATGTGGGTGCTAGGATTCAAACCCGGGTCTTCTGCAAGAATAGCCAGTGTTCTGGTTATTCTGAGCCATCCCTCCAGCCCCAAGGATGAGGTTTTAAAGATCATGCCAGTGCAGGAGCAGACACCAGTTGGCCAGCTGACAAGTTTCAAGGCTTTTGTCGCCATGGAGAGTTTCTTTTCTGGTCCTGTCTATTTGGTGTTCTATGTGTTTCTTGTATTTGTATGGGCATGTCTTTCTTTAACTTGGGGAAAATTTTCTTCTACGGTCCTGTTGAAGATCTGGCCCATACCATTATCCTGAGATTCTTCTCCTTCCTCTATGCCTATGATTCATAAATTTGGTCCTTTCATGGTATCCCAGATTTCTTGTATATTCCATTTCTACGTTTTCTTAAATTTTTCATGATCTTTGCTTGAACGGTCCAATTCATCAACTTTATCATCCAGTCTTGATACTCTGCTTTCCATTTCTTTCATTCTCTTGGTTGAAGCTTTCTCCTGTCATTTCTAATTGGCTTATTGAGTGTTTCGCTCCCTTCTTCATTTCAGACTTTTTCTTCAATATTTCTCTTTTCTGAATTCACTCAGAAGTTTATCCATATCTTCCTTTAGTTCTTTGATTTGTTTGTGTGTTCTTTAAATTCATTGAATTCTTTGATCATGATTACAATTGTTTTTTTGAATTCTGTGTCCTGGCTTATCTCTAGGGGGTTCTTACTGTAGAACTCCTTTATATGACTGTTGGTGCTTGGGGGTGGGGGACATATTATTTGGGTTTTTCATGTATTATTTTTTCGTTGTGACTATAGCATGTGGATTTCTTTTGTTGTTTCTGATTTTGGTGTAAGACTCAAGCTTTCTTTTGTTGAGTTTAAGTCTGTTTCTTTTGTACACTTGATGTGCCCTGTTGTTTTCTTATTGGGTATGAAAAGCAGGTTGATCTAACCTTTGGGTTCTCTCTTTTGATTGCATATTGGAGGGACCAGATGGCTCTAGTCCAGCTACTCAGGAGTTTCCTCGGAGGCCCAAGTCAGGTCAGAATCAGATATTCTCAGGTTTCCTCCTATGGTCTGGGTCCCTCTAGTCAGCAGGCACAGCACAATTTTGGAGGCTTGCTAAATGGAGGCTGTATTCAGGCACTCTCAGGCAGTCTGTAAAGGTCTGGGCCCCTACTAAAGGGCAGGGAAGCCTAACCCTGCAGCAGTGGGAGGGGCTGTAGGTGGCCCCAGTGTAGGGGGATGGGCACAGCATGATTTGGAAAGCTCATCACCATGTGGAGTATAGAGGGCAGTCTAGAGATCTGGAGTGATAAGAACAAAAGTGGACCTGTGCCCAAGGCTAGGAGAACAGGATGTGGGGTCTGGGGGACTGGAGTTGTTCAGGTTGTGGGGGTGTCAAGGTGCCAGTGGGTGGGATCAGACTTACCAGGGAAGAAGTCTGGTCTAGGGAATTCAAGGCAAGTTGCAGTTGTGGACACCCAGGGGTAGAAAGCTGGTGTCAGGAGTGCAAAGGCTAGTTGGGAGTGGGGACAGCCTATGAAAACTCTAAGAAACTAGACTGAAAAGTTGAGCAGGTCTGAGTGCAGGGAATGAGGGTGTAGTGGGTGGGTCTGGATTAGAAGGGTAATCCAGAGATCTAGGGTGCTAAGAGCAAAAGTGAGCTTTTGCCTAAGGCTAGAAGAACAGGATGTGGGGTCTGGGAGATTGGATTTGCTCAGGTTGTGGGGGAGTCAAGGCACAGTGGGCGGGATCAGACTTACCAGGGATGAAGACTGGTCTCTAGAATCCCAGGCAAGTTGGGAATAGGGACAGTCTGTGAAGGCTCTAAGAAACTAGACTGATGGAATGATCTGGTCTGTGTGCAGGTGATCAGGACACAGCGGGCAGATCAAGACTAATAGGGTAGTCCAGAGATCTGGGGTGCTAAGAGCAAAAGTGAGCCTGTACCCAAGGCTAGAAAGAGAACAGGATGTGGGGTTGGGGAGATTGGATTTGCTCAGGTTGTAAGGAAGTCAGTAAAATATTTTTTTTAAATAAAAAGGAACTTTGAATAAACCAAACCAAGGAAGTAAAGGACCCCTACAATGAAAACTTTAAAGCACTGAAGAAAAAACTGAAGAAGACACTAGAAGATGGACAGGCCCCCTACAGTCATGGATTGGTAAGATAAACATTATGAAAATGGCCCTCCTATCCAAAGCAATCTGCAGATTCAATGCACTACAAATTAAACTTCCAGTACAATTCTTCACAGAAATTTAAAAGACAATCTTCATATGAAATCACAATAGACCCTGGATAGCAAAGCAAAGGGAACACTGCCAGAGGGATTACCACACTTGATTTCAAGCTGTACTACAGAGCCATAGTCATAAAAATAGCATTGTAACATTTCAAAGACAGACATGTAAATTAATGGAACTGAATAAAGGACCCAGATGTAAGTCCATGCACCTACATTTTCTTCCCTAAAGACACCAAAAAAAAAAAAGAAAAGAAAAGAAAAGAAAACACTCATTGGCAAAAAGACAATATCTTCAACAAATTATACTGGGAAAATTATAGAGGACATGTAAAAAAATGAAACTAGATCCTAATCACTCACCCTGCACAAAAATAAACTCCACATGAACCAAGAACTTGAAAGATCTGAGACTCCAAAACCACTTGAAGGAAAAGTATGCTTTAAGACACAGGCATAGGAAAGAACTTTCTAAATAGAACCTTGGTTTCTCAGGAAATATAGCCAACAAAAAATGGGACCTTGTGAAATAGAAAAGAAAACTGTTACTCAGCCAAAGAGACAGCCTACAGAATGGAAGAAAATCTTTGCCAACTCTGCATCTCACAGAGAATTAATATCCATAATATACAAAGAACTTTAAAAACAAAACATCAAGAAAACAAGCAACCCAATTAAAAATGGGCTATGAAACCTAACAGAGTTCAGAAATACAAATGGCTAAGAAATATTTTTGAAAGCATTCAACATCCTTAACCATCAAGAAAATTAAAATTAAAACTACTTTGAGATTTCCTCTTACCCCAGTCAGAATGGCTAAAATAAAATTTTTTAAATTACTACAAATTCTGATGAGGATGTGGGGAAAGGGGAACCTTCTTCATTTACTGTTGGTGACTATAAACTGATATGGCCACCATGAAAATCAGTGTGGAAGTTTCTCAAAAACTAAAAATAGATCTGCCATGTGACCCAGCTATGCCATTCCTGGGTATATGCCTGAAAGATTCTATGTCCTGCTACAGAGATACTTGCATACCCACAGTCATTGCTGCTCTATTCACAACAGCCAGGAAATGGCAACAGCCCAGATGTCCATCAACTGGTAAATGAATAATTAACATGTGTATGCATGGACATGAAATTTTGTTCAACTGTAAAGAAAAATGAAATTATGTAATTTGCAGGAAAATGGATGAATCTGGAAAAAAAGTATACTGAGATAACCAGACCTGATCAACAAGAGGTCTTGTTGCGTTCCCTCTCATATGCAAATCCTAGGTTAGAATTCTTAGATTAGTATGTTTAAATTAGAGTGCCTATAAAGGCCAGAAAGCTAGAAATGGACCATTGAAGGGGCCTCAATGGAGGGGAGATAGCAGAACACATGAAAGTAGAGAAGGGCATTATGGGGATTGGAAACGTTTAAAAAAGGATAAGAAGAGGAGAGAGTGAATGAAGGGTTAACCAAGACTAGGGATGTAAGGAAAGGCCCTATGGAAGCCTACTACTTTGCAAGTCTTTAAAAAATATAATTTTTTTTCTCATTAAACTTGTCTTAATGGGTCTCAAAATTATGTAACAGATTTTTGGTCAAGTAGTTTCTATTAAAAAGTACTGATTTTAAAAACTAATAACTTAAAATTGCCAGACACATAAAATAGGCCACAAAATATTCTCCTTTCCTTCTGAAGGTTTTAGAATGAATTGTTATCATTAACCAGTCTTTTACTATCAAACTTAAATGGCCAATTGAGACAAACAGCTCTGAGACCATTCTTCTACCACTGATTAAGACTGGGGTGGCAGGTATGAGGGATAATATTCGTTTAGCCTTCTGAGCTTTCTGGGCGGACTTGGCGACCTGGCCAGCTCCAGCAGCCCTCTTGTCCATGGCTTTGATGACACCCACAGTAACTGTCTGCCTCATGTCACGAACAGCAAAGCCACCCAGAGGAGAATTATCAGAGATACTTTCACCACACATGGGCTTGCCTAGAATCATATCAACAATGGCTGCATCACCGGATTTCAATAATTCAGGGCCATCTCCAGATTCTTACTAGAATGGCGATCAATCTTTTCTTTAAACTCAGTGAACTTGCAACCAGCACTTATGTGGCTTGGATGGTTCAGGATAATCATCTGAGCAGTGAAGCCACCTGCTTCCATTGGTGGGTCATTTTTTCTGTTTTAAGAGTTTGGATAGAGACACTCTGAATAAGTGGATAACGTTCCTCCCCAAAACCAAATGCTATTAAATGAAAATGCCAGTGCCAGGTGTGGGATACCTCCCTATGATCTGCTGGCCAACGAATCGCCAGAAGTTCCCCCAAACAGTAAGGCCACTGTCAATGCCCTCAGTTGTCCACCAAAACTAGACTGTAAGACCCCCTTGCTGAAGACAGCACACATTTGAGTGGCAAGACATTGAGAAATCAAGCATGATTTGAGCTAAAAATCCACCCTCTGCTGGTGAATTTTCATAGTGCCAGAAAGTGCTGCACAGAAAGTGCTGTGCAGACTGCTAGGGGATAAAAGTTATCATGGCTATCTCAGTTTGTAGAACCCATGAGCTGCAATAATGGCCTGGCTAGAAAGACTTTCCCAGCAGCACAATAGTGGCATGACTAGTGTGGGAGTAATCAGCTGCTCTCTGATTTGATTTGAGACCCACTCCACAGCAAGGAACTCATGCCTAGTACTGTAAACCTGGCCAAGAGTCCCTGGCTAGGGATATCATAAGGCCTAGGGGAGAACCTACTGTTTTGCTAAATGATCATGGTGTCAACCTGTCTTCTAAATACTTATCTTTATACCATACATTAGTGCTATGCTCACTCTATATCAGAGAAGCTTCTTTCTGCATTGGGCAGAGAGGTTAATCTAAATATAACTGGTCAAAGTGTGGAAAACAAGTAACTGTGGAGTGTTTAGCCCTAAATGGGATATTTTTATCACTCCCTTCAAGGCTAGAGACAGAAAGAATGTAAGAGCCCGAGGTTGGGGAGGAGTGCTGCAAAATGGCCTTCTGGACATGACAGGGCCACCACACTCACGAACTGACTGCAGCTGTGGTCGCCTGCACAACACCTACACAAGAGGAGATCTGTACTATACGTGGGAATGGGGCATTTGAAGCCCCATCACACTCACTGAGGGGCTATGGGAAGTTAATGGGTGCTGGGGAAGGAGTGGAGCCACTGATTCGTTACCCATCTTTCCATAAATAACCCCCCCACAATCATGATTATGCAAGCACCCCTAATTAAGTTCAGTGGATGAAAACAAAAGACATCAAAGTAGGAGGGGGCTTGTTAGGAAGAAGGGTTTCAGTGGGAGAGAAAGGGGGATGACAGAGGGTAATAGGGGAGTGAAAAATGCTCCAAACTCCATATGTATATATATGAAACCATCAAAGAATAAAAAAAGAAAAAAAATTCGTGAGCCAAAGATCAAAACCTGTCACATTATTCTCCAAAGGAGTAAAACCAAAGAGCATTGGGCTCTAGACTGAGCACAGAAGAGGCTCTTCCAAGGTAACCTGCATGTGGTATTTGCTCCCTAAGTAAGGAAGCAAAATCAGGACAAATTCCCCAGAATTGGTGCCCAGTGCTTTCTTGGCTGAGAGGGCAGTCTAGCACAGAATCTTCTGCGGTTACAGGGATAGACTCACTGTGTAGACAAGGATAACCTTGATCTCATGAGATCAGCCTGCCTCTGCAGTCTGAGTGCTGGTTTTACAGGTGTGTACCACCACACCCAGCTATTATTGTTATTTTTAATTATGAGTACTTGTATGTATCTATGCATAGTTATGCTTATGTGAGTGCTGGTGCCTGCCCAAGCTGGAAGCACTGGATATTCCCGGAGCTGGAATTAAAGGTGGTTGTGAGACATGAGTGCTGAGAACCAAACTTGGGTCCTCTGTAAGAACAGCTTAGGCTCTTAAGAGCTGAACCATCTCTCCAGTCTCTGTCCTGCATCTCAACTTCTAGGTCTGTTTGCCAATATAAGTTACCTTGTACTTTCAAAGCAAAGTTATTTACTTACTAGCTCTGTAACAGAAATCTCCACATGGCAACATTTCATTTTCAGTTTTCATTGATGGGGAGCTTGACCTGCCTTGACAATTCTAATTCTGAGGCAATGCACTGATTTTAGAGAACAGTTCCTACTGCAAAAACTTGTTTCTGAACAACATGTATCCTGTCACTTAACTAGTGAGTATGAGATCCGGAAGTCAAGGGTATTCTATTTCCCCTGTAAACCAGAATGCTCTTTACTTCAGCCACCACTCTCACCAGCTCAGGCAAAACCCTGGAGTTTTGTTTCTAAGACAGAAAGAATAGGAAAGAGTAATAGCAGGAACTTCCACATTCATGCTAAGGGGGCAGCAGAGAGATTTAGATGGAGCAGTAACAAGTTGGTGCCCATGTGTATCTGTACCCCATCCTTGCATAGGAGGAGTGCATGACTGATGTGCATCATGTAGGCTCTGAAGGACTCAGCATTCATCGGTGGTACAAGGATTCACTTAAATATCCATTTACCTAACACACTAGCACTGCCAAATAAAAAGAGTAAATCACCACAGGAAGGGGGTGTGGGACATGAAACTGAAGACAGTAGCTCCAGCCAAACCGGACAAGAGAAACTGAAGAAAGTTCATTCCTGATCCTGCCATCCTCAGATTTCTTTCAAAGTCCTCTGTTTTTCTCTCCTACTCCTCCTTCTCCTTAAAGACAGTAGCTCCAGCCAAATCGGACAAGAGAAACTGAAGAAAGTTCATTCCTGATCCTGCCATCAGATTTCTTTCAAAGTCCTCTGTTTTTCTCTCCTACTCCTCCTTCTCCTCCTCCTCCTCCTCTTCCTCCTCCTCCTCTTCCTCTTCCTCCTTTTTCTTCTTCTTCTCTCTCTCTCTCTCTCTCTCTCTCTCGGCAGCAGAGACAGGGCTAACCCAAGTACTAGACTCATTGCAACCTGAGGATTGAGATATGGAGGCTGACTCACTTAGCTACCTCCTGGCTTTAGTTCATTCAGTATTTCTAGGATCTGAATTCTGACCATAATTTGCAATAAAAGTCTCTGACAAGCAGAAAAAGCAGAATTTTTACTGAGTGTGAACCCAAGGGAGAGAGAAGCCCTTTCTATGTTGTCAAAAGAATGAATGAGAGAATACGATCATCCAGAGAGATGTGTGTTGGGGTGCGGGGAGTTCCCCTTTCAAAGGTTCTGAGCAGCCAGCTGTTGACAAAGCCAGACATTATAAAGAGTCATGAGCAGATCCCTGTTTTGGTTGGCTGTACTCCACAGGCCTTGAGCAGGCTTTCATGTACCCTTCCATGATGGTTCATGGACGCTCAGTTGACTAACAGTTAATTCTTTATCTGCCACTGGCCATGCAATCATGCTGAATGAAAAGCCACCTCCACACTCATCCACAAGTGTATGGGATGTCCAGATGCCATCTAGCTGGGAGGCCAGATCATCAGGAATGAGCTCTGCAGGAGGTTCAGCCACCGTTACCCATATCTCCCCTGTTCGCTTCACAAGGCATGTTCTTTGCATGGGAGACTGCTGAAATTTGAGGGCACAAGTAGACACATAACATGTCACAAGTAGACACATAACATGTTGTCCCTCTAATTGAATACGCTTGATCAAAATAAGTCCTACATCTAAGCCTAAAGCCAAGAGGTAAGACGTACATTTCACCTCTGGTGCAGGAACTTCCAAGTCATGGGAAGTTAGGCAAGGGTGAGGTGGGAACAGTGAGGTGGCTTGCCACACCTGTGACAAGAGCAGGACTAGCCCTGGTACTCAGAGCACTTTCTACGGCTGCTATACATGTTCATATGTGCTGACACATTGCTCCCACTGCAACCCTCCAAGTCCTATTGCCATCTTTATTTGTAAGTGAGCAAGGCAAGAAGCAATGGCATTGAGTGACACAAGTCTACCAGCACCCCTTGCTGTTTAGACCAAGGGCCCTGGGAACAGTTCTGTGTCTCAGCTTCCCAGGATGCTTTGGTCTTTGCCAGAGTACCAGAGGAGACCCCAACCCAGGCTAGGGCTGGCAGAAACATGCTGTTTATAAATTTTGGTGCTAAGGACCAAGGAATGGTCAGAGGAACAAAATTGCCTCTATTTTTCCAAATTCACCAGAGACTAACTGTGCCCAACATATAAACTAGCTCAGGAATGTGGTTCTATTTTTGAACATGACCTAGATATCTGCTTGACAACAAGTACTTTCTGTTTTGTCTAATGGATATGAACCATAGGTACTCAGGAAAGGCCCACGTTGATCGAGGAGAGTCCAAATTACAGGGAGCACAGCCTAGGCACATCTTCACCAGGTTCTCGACTACAGAACTGCCATATAGACTTCGCCACAGCAGGATGCCTTGTCTGGTTTCCACTCAGGACCCTTGTATCTTTCAGTCTCCTAGCTCAAAACAAAGGCTACTTGGATAGCTACACGGAAAGAAGCTGTCTTTTTTGTATTGAGAATTTAATTGTTAGAGAGTCTGGTGGATTCCAACAGTTCATTTTAAAAATCAATTTTCTTTTGAGCTGGAAGACTTATTAATCTATAAACAATACATATTAAGCTTTGTCCTTAAGGGTTTGGAGCGATGACTCAGCAGTTAACAGCACTAGCTGCTCTTACAGAAGACACAGGTTTGCTTCCCAGCATCCACATGGCAGCTAACTACCATCCATAACTCCAGTTCCAGGGGATCTGTCACCTTCCTCTGGTCTCTTTGGACATTACATGCATGGATGTACTTACATATATGCAGGCAAAACACTAATACACATAAAATTTTTCCTAAGTTTTAAAAAAGTTTGCCTTTAAGATACTTGTATTCTAGAAAGCTTGTTCCATTATCCACTAAGGTCAGCACTGGAATATCTCTGCTGTTCAAGAGTGGGAACAAAAGCTGGGTGTGGTGGCACATACCTTTAATCCCAGCACTCTAGAGGTAGAGGCAGGCGGATTTCTGTGAGTTCAAGGCCAGCCTAATCTACATACTGAGTTCCAGGCCAGCTGGAGCTGCATGGAGACCATATGCATGCATACATATATATATATAT
>NW_008350329.1:1053737-1066294 GCF_000622305.1 Nannospalax galili
GAACAAAATGATTGCAACTTATTTTTGAACTTCAAACTTTAGTTGGAAACCTGAAATGGGAGTGAACGGAAGCCACTGAGAAAATACATTAAAACTGACATTCGTGCATGCTAAAGAATTTCTTTGCTCCCAACTTGCTTGAGAGCACCTGTCCCCGCTTTTCTAGTGAATTATTTGTGCATTATTCAATCATCAGTATCTCCAGTGTCCTAAGCTAGCCCATGAACTTCTCATAGTAGACAGGTGTACCGGTAAAGGGAATCATCCATTTTACCTGTAAGAAAAGAGCCTCCTGTGCTGCTGATAAAGTGCATTTTTGTAAGAACCTGCCATGAGCTTGACTTCGACAAAGGAGATAGTCGTGCTGGTGTGGGAGGTCCACTCTGCAGTGTGGCTGTGGTCCCTTTGCTCTCCTGTCAAACTGTGAATAGGTTGAGATTTATTTGTTTCTTGATCACATGAGCATATGAGAATATGTTGGTTTGGTTTTGTTTCCATTTCCAGTCAAATAGGAAACTAATATTTTTTTCCCAACACAACAAAAAAGAAATGCCCATTTTCTACACATCCTGAGAAAATGTGTTACTAACAGACGTTTCTCTGTCAGACGTTTCTCTGTCATCCACAACTAGCAGCTGGAAGGCCTACACTGCTGAGATTACTCTTTTTCCCTTCCTCTCTAAATCTCACACACACACACAGAGAGAGAGAGAGAGAGAGAGAGAGAGAGAGAGAGAGAGAGAGAGAAATTTTGCCATGTTGAGAGGAAGCCAAAAGGCATTCTGCCTGCATGTATGTGGAACTTTCCCAGAAAGGCTATTCCTAGGTCTTCTGGACAGCAGTGTGCCTTTCCTAAATCAGAGGCAGCAGTAAGTGGCCCAAGGCAGACATTAGTCTGTGAGTCCTCCTGGCCTCACTGTAGACACTAAAATCTCTCAGTACATGTTGTATAGGCAGAAAAAGTTCTACTCAAAATTTCAGAAGCACATTTCCTATGGACCTGTGTTTCCAAGCTGTAAGACCAAGAGTTGTTGTTTGACCAAAATAGTAAAAGGAGAGACTCATTTTTAAATGCATATGTAGGGGCTAGAGAGATGGCTCAGCAGTTAAGAACACTGGCTGTTCTTGCAGAGGACCCAGGTTCAAATCCCAGCACCCACATGGCAGCTAACAATTGTCTGTAACTCCAGTTTCAGGGGATATGATGGCCTCCTCTGTCCTCTGAGGGCATTTCACAACATGGGTGCACTTACATACATACAGGCAAAAATATTCATACATATAAAATTAAAAAATAATAAAAAATGTTAATGCATATAGAATCATTTTAAATTCAGACATATACTTACCGATCTTTGAATGTGAGCTAGGAAATGGTACCCTGACCTACAGCCAAGCTGGGCCACTGAGAGTCCTCCTGCTCTCACTTACCACTGAAGGTAACGGGCTCTGTCTTAGGGACCTTGTTAATGGCTAGGCACATACTAGAACCCCATATCCCACTGAGGCTGTTCTTCCATCTTCCACAGTTCACATTTGCATATGGATTTTAACTAAAATCATTGTGTGTTTGGCTCTTGGAAAAATTGACACCCCAAAAATCTACTGAATGTGTAGCAAATGTCAATAACCAGTATTCCCAGTTTGTTTCCTGCTGCCTACCTATGCCTTCCACAAAAGAGCCATGAGTGGTCATGTGACCACATAGGACCAATGGAACTGGGGAAGCCACTTCTGGCCCAAGGATACTTGCTTATACGACCTCACACTCCCTCTGTTTTGCTCAGCTAGACTCATCAGTGGGATGGAACAGGCATAGCTGTGCTGGACTGAATCGGACTGTGACTTGAACAGAAGTCAGATGCTAAGATTTGAGTTGTGCTCAGCTGTTCCTGAGGAAATTATGACAATGGCTAAAAGTGAGAGAGGCCTGGTGCTCACAGCAAGGGACTCCAGTCTGGCAGCCTGGGGCTGGAGGTGGCAGTGGCCATTGGAAGCTGGATTCCATGAGGTAAGACGAAGCACTGGTATGAGAGCTGGTATTCCTACATTTAATTTGAGGACCATGAGCAATTAATACTAAGACATGATATGCATGAAGTACCAAGCAAGCAGGAAGAGACACTTGCAGACTGTGCCAGCAAGGCTTCAGAAGGGTGGCAAAGGCAACGAATGGGCTCCAGCAACCCGGATTGGAGGACCAACCATGGGGGTGATCCCTTAACCCATCTCCTTCCTCTAGATCTTCCTCTCCCTAATCCAGTGCGCACTATTACCAAACTAACCTCCCTAAGACACAGACCATTTCGTTCCACAGTTCGTAAGCTTTCTGTACTGTGTCTCTGCCTGTGCCACGAGTCATGCTATGATTCCAGAACTAAGTTCCTCCAGGCCAAAGCATATATTAATATTCCCTTTTGTCCCAGGGGGACCCTGCATGGTGCATTCTGGGTCCTAGGTACCCCTTAAATTCTTCTTGAATTAGATTGGGATAAAGATGTCTTGATTAGAGGCTAGGGGTCTGAAAGCACAGGACAGCTACAAGAGATTATATGAAAACCAATTATCCAGGAGGCAGTGGAAGAGGGAGTGAATGGAGAATATAACCCTCTGAATATGTGTGAGAACCAGGCAAGCACAGAAGTTAGAGACAGTCATAGCACAAGGCCTGCCCATAGGAACCCTGGGAAAGTCACTGTGAGAGTAAAAGAATCAGGAACAAAGAAAGCTAGGCTAAGAAACTAGACGATGAATTCAGTGTAGATACATCAGATTTGAAGCTGTTGTGGGATCTGCAGGTTGAATTGCCCCCTACTAAGGGAAAGGGAAGCTCAGGGAAGAAAGAAAGGCAGAATCCAGAAATGAGAGGATCTCTCCAAGAAGATGGAGATACAATTGTGAGTATGGACTTTCCTGGGGGAGGGAGGAGAGTCACAAGGCCCAGAAAGGCCTTCATGCCACCTCCTGCCACCTACCACTGTGTCTTTCCCAAAGATGGCAGCTTCTCCCTTACCCCACCTCTGTTCTCAGAGGGCATGTCCATGACTCTGAGGGAGGAGAGTCACAAGGCCCAGAAAGACCCTCATGCCACCTCCTGCCACCTACCACTGTGCCTTTCAGATGGCAGCTTCTCCCTTACCCCACCTCTGTTCTCAGAGGACATGTCCATGACTCTGACGATGCTGCCCAGGCTCCAGTAAGGAGGAACACCTGGAGCAGTCTTTACAACCCTGCCTGCCAGCCTGCCTGGGAGCTTTGCTTCTGGAGGTGACAGAGCTCCTAAGAATGTGCACATCTGACACCTCTGGGCAATCCCAGTGCTGTGGGATTCCTGATGGAGAGCTCTGGAATCCAGGCCTCTTCTCCCACCAGCCCGGAGCAGATGAAGCCGAGCCTTCAGGAGTGCCTCTGCTCAAGGAATAGGGCATACAAAGTGAGCAGTGTCAGCTGCTGGGCTTCAGGTCTTACTACCAAGATGATTTTCTGTCCTTTTACAAAAATGGGCAGATCTCAGCATGTCTTCAGAATGAACTCCATTAGGACGCTTACCTGCCCGTCTTTCTTTGTCCTCGGCCTGCTCCACCGTCCTCAATGCCTGCCAGTCAACAGCTGTGCAGGTGTAGGGATAGCCGTTCTAGGTCAGACAAACGGCTCTGCTACTGCCTCTTCACAGGAGACTGGAACTCCCCACCCCGAGTTTTTTCTAAGATCTTGGGTAGTGCCTTTCTCCCATACCGAATACAGTTGCTTGAGTCCCACCCCAGGAGACACGGGTGCTTATTTTAGGCCTTTGTTCAAACTCACCACTTTAAAGGAGGCATCATTCACTCCCTTACCCTTCGGGAAATGGATGAGAACAGAGGCCCTAGAAGTGAGAACAGCCACGTGGCCTCCTCCATCTGCACCTGTGCTGCTGTAACTAAATGAAGTGTTCTTACTTATTCCTAAAACAAACAACAGCCAAATAAAATAAAATAAAAACAGATGAAAACACTCAGGTATGAGAGGAGTCCCAGGACCTCAGCGTGGCAGTCAGGACTACTGCTGTGCCTGGCTCCAGTGGGAGGTCCCTCTGACCCTCCTTTTCCAGTCCCACTCTTTAACCCACCCTTTCCTTACACACAGCCACCATGCTGGACAGCCAGGGTACTGACTTTCATCTCCCTGAGGGTCAGGCCTGAACTTGCCTGTCTTCACAGGAGAGTGGCCTGCCCCTCCGGTGACCCCAGCTCTGCAGCTGACAAGCCCTCTCCTCGGGCCTGTGCTCACCACACAGTGAGTGGGAAGAGGTCTTGTTCTTTGTAGGATTGTTGCATGATGCCGGAGACAATGCCCTGCAGTTCAGTCTCAGGTGCGTGGTTTCCTGGCTTTATTCCATTCACAGCCTGTCATTTCCTGTGTGGATCTTACACTAGTGAGCCACTCATGTAACTGTGAAACAGATGAGCCCCTCTGCAGACTGAGGACATCAGAAGCAAAGTCTACACCAGCCACAATGTTGGAATTTGCTCCTTTCTCCCCCAGATGAAGTGCTGTCCTCAGACTTACCCCATAGCAACACAAGCTAGTCAGTGGAGCAGGCCAGTTGTCTGGCTCTGCTTCTTTAAAAAAGTTTTTTAATTGTTATTTTAATTTTATGTGTATGAGTACATTGCCTCCATGTATGTAAGTGCACCCGTGCCATGCAATGCCTATGGAAATCAGAAGAGTGCGCTGAATTCCCCTGGAACTAGAGTTATAGACAGTTGTTAGCCACCATGTGGGTGCTGGGAATCAAACCCAGGTCCCCTACAAAAGCAGCCAGTGCTCTTAACTGATGAGCCATCTCTCCAGCTCCCTGGCTCTGCTCTTTATAAGATAGATGATTTGAAATATAACTCAGACTAGCCTGTCTGATCCTCAGTTTTCTCACCTTTAAAATGGGTTGAAATGATTACCACATGAGAGTTATGTGAGTTAACTCATGCAAAGCACTCAATGCCTGGCTAATGAGGAGTACTCAGTTAATACTGTTTTTATTTTGTATCAAACATGATTATTTTCTCTGCTTCAAGGCCTGACTTCTGTGTGTCTTTTCTGATAGACCATCCCCAGTTTCTAAAATTTGGCCCACCTCATGCTTTTATGGGATTTTATTTGTAGCCCTCCCTCAGCTCCTAAGCCTTCCCTATCTAAACGTATTGTTTGTCTGCTCAGCTTCCCTTTGCAGATGCCGTTTTCTGCCCTGATTCTAGTCAGTCCTACTAGGCTGGCACTTCCCTCAGAAAGGCACTCTGGTTTTACTGCCTCGTTTGGGGGGTACTTTGCTGAATTTCTGTGCTCTAATTCCATGTTCCAAGAATCATTTCTGGTATAAGTTTTTCGTTTGATTGATTTGGGGGTTTGGGTTTTTTGAGACGGTTTCCCTGTAACCCCAGCTGACCTGGAACTCACTATGTAGACCAGTCTGGCTTCAATCTCACAGAGATCTGCTTGTTTCTGCCTCCCTAGTGCTGGGATTAAAGGCATGTACCACCACACCGGGCTTCTGTTACCAGTTTTAATCAAGTAGGTACACAAGCATATCTAAGCCATACCATTAACTACATTAAGTATAGTAAGTTAAGTACATGTACCATACAGTAGCAGGGAGTGCCCATACAACAATTCTGGTATTTTATGTGTATAAGTGTTTTGTCTGTATGTATGTAAGTGCACCATGTACATGCCCAGCACCTCTGAAGGCCAGAAGGGGCGTCAGATCCCTTGGAACTGGAGTTACAGTGGTTGTTAGCCACCATATGC
This sequence comes from Nannospalax galili, assembly GCF_000622305.1. NCBI lineage: Eukaryota > Metazoa > Chordata > Mammalia > Rodentia > Spalacidae > Nannospalax > Nannospalax galili. Next base: position 1,059,522 of record NW_008350329.1, read on the forward strand.
ATGCTAGAAACCTAATCCAGGTCCTCTGCAAGAACAGCAAGTGCTTTTAATCATTGAGCCATCTCCCCTGTGCCAGCATTTGCATTTTATTGGGTACTATATGTAATCTAGAGGTGATTTAAAGTATATGAGCGGAGTACACAGGTTTCATATATCTACTATGCTTTTTTATATAAAGGACTTCAGCATTTTATACAAAGGACTTAGTATCCACAGGGGGTCCTGGAACCAGTCTCTCAGGGATACTAAGAGACACACCTGCTTATCTAATTTAATGTTTATAGCAATCCTATGACATGGATGTTATTATTTTCATCATTTCTCTGAGGAGCCCAAAGTTTGGTGATATTACATAACTTACTATGAAGGTATGTTGGGGAAATGTAGTTTACCTGGCACCATTTTTTTCCTTTTTATTTTGATTTGAAAGAGAGAGAGAGAGAGAGAGAGAGAACCTGTGTGCCTGGGAGAGACCAGAAGAGGACACTGAATCACCTGGAGCAGGATGTACAGGCAGCTGTGAACTACCCAGTGTGGGTGCTGGGAACCAAACTCGTACCCTTTAGAAGAACAGCAAACACTCTTAACCATTGAGCCCCGTCTCTTCAACCTCAAGCCTACAAACAACAACATTTTTGCAATATAATATAAACTCTATAGGCATTTGGACAATAAGTACATAAAATAGATGAGTTTACTTACAAAATTCATCAGGCAAAGCAGAAGAGCTTGAGATATCTAGTTGATTTTGGCTTCTGAAGGTCACCATGGCCATGGTGGTGGTGGGAACATGATCTTGGATGGAGGGATGGGGCTCAGCTGTCAACAGAATAGCAACTGACTGTGTGGGGTCTGATCCAGTCTAGGGAGTGTATGTGTGTGTGTGTGTGTGTGTGTGTGTGTGTGTGTATGCACGTGCGCACACTTACACTTCTTTGAGCCACACAGTCTGATTAGTTGCCTATAGTTAGTAATGGGGTAATTTCACATTTTTAAAGATTCTAGACTTTTGACCTTCTTTGGGTTACACTCCAACGACATTGGCAGACACTGAATGGAACTCTGTCCCACCTAAGCTCCTCATTCATTTACTAAGGCAGGTAGTGAAGCCTGGGGTGAACATTTTAGATAGACTGTTGAAGAGGCTAGGTGGAAGAGCTAGTCAGAAGCAGGAGAAACAGAAAGTGAGAGGATGTTGAGTGCATCTCTGATGTCCCCACAGGAGGCCTAGTTTTGATCTGGAAAACAGGGAAGAGAACCAAGATTTAGGAACAGATGATGAACTTGGGCTAGATGTGTTTGGTGAGTGTTTAATTTCTAGCATCTCTGAGATTTCATTGCATATAAGACTCCAAGCTCAAAGGATGAGGCCTGGGCTAAAAATACAAGTGCACTAGTCACCAAATCACTAAATTCCCAAAGTTGGAAAACATGAGGGCCCAGAGAAGCACCCTGGAAACAGCACTGGTGAGCAGCATGTGAACTGCCCACAAGAAACCAGGAGTGAGCCATCAGAGAGACAGGAATCACGGTACAGACACATCCAATTTCACCCAGAAATCTGGATTAAACCAGTCAAAAAAGAAAATACCTTGTGTTCTCTCTCATATGTGGTACCTTGATTTACATAAATATATACAATCGCATGTATCTAGAGCATGAAACTAAAAGTGAGGTTGCCCTGGAGCAACCCGACCTTTTTAAAAATTTATTGATTCAAGAATTTCATACAGGGCTAGAGAGATGGCTCAGCAGTAAGAGCACTGGCTGCTCTTACAGAGGACCTGGGTTCAATTCCCAGCACCCCAGGGTGGCTAACAACCATCCATAACTCCAGTTCCAGGGAATCAGTGCCCTCTTCTGGTCTCCACAGGCGTTGCATGACATGGGTACACTTATATACATGCAGGCAATACACTCATACACATAAAATAAAAATAATAAATAAAATGTTTTTTGAACTTCAGGGCTTTATTATGCAACAGAGTGAGCCATGCTGTGCCCACCCACTCCCAAACTTTTAAATTGTTATTTCTGAAGTTCCTGGTAACCCCCTTTATGATCACCACATGGACTTTCAAACAGTATACCCAGGAAAACTCAAGTTTAAACACAGACATTATTTACACAATTCATTCTATACAGGCAGTAAAAATTATACTAGAGTTTATCACTAAACTAAGTTTATTTGTTCCCTTCTTAAATGCCCACTAAATATCTTCCCTGTCCCGGTGACTTCTTGTTCTTAATTTCTCAGTGTACACAATGTCTTTATCCTCCTTCGGGTTTTCTGAACCTTTCGTGGCACCTCGAGTTGCTCTGGGGTTAGGTTCACTACCCAAAGTGGCTCCAGTATTTCTAGACCTCAAACTCCTAATTTCCAGAGATCCTCTTCTCTTTCTGAGCCTTCATCTGGGTCTCTCTACCTTTTTTACTTGTGCTCTCTGCCATGTGTGCCTGAGAGATCACACTCTGTCCTCCAGACCTCAAGCCCATTCTTTCCCTGTTGACTATATGGCTCTAGATGCAGGCTTCTTGACACCATCATCTGTGTTCTGCAGCTCCAGCTCCTGGGAGTTGTTCCTGGTCATCTTCTCATTTCTCATGCTCTAAGCCTCAGGTCTTTGCTGGTCTTTGACGGTTTTCTTTTAGTATCTGGAGCTCAGGAGCACTCTGATCTGGAGTGACCGCACCTTCTGCTTTGGGCTCCTTTCCTCTAGTTTTCACAAGGTAGCTCATCTGCTCTTCCACATGCTCAGCTCTGTTTGTGACCACTGTCAGTGTTTCATTTTGGGGGCTCCAGTGCTGGGCCTCTCTGGTTGGGGGCAGCCCTCTGTCTTTTGGGGCTGGGATGCTCATCTGGTGCTTCCTGCTCTTAAGTCACAGAGTGTGGCCCTCTGGTTCCCAAAATGCTCTCCTCTCTTACAGACTTCCTCTTGGGAGGCAGAGAATCACTGCTGTTGCTTTGTGACATTGCAGGGTCCCTAGTGTCCACCAAGACTCCCACGGGGCTCTCCTTAGGTGCAGTTACACACATGCAGGCAACACACTCATACACATAAAATAAAAATAACAAAATATTTTAAAAAGAATTTCTTACAATGTATCTGATCATAATCTGATCCCCTCTCTCCTCTCTACCCCATCTTACTCCCCCCAACTTCATGTCCTCTGTTACTATATGTCTCTTTTTTTTAAGGCCTCTGGAGTCTAATCTGTATTTCCTAAATGCTCTTGGATACGCATGGGTCTATCCCTTGGAGTCTGGTCACCCTACCAGGCATCACACCAGTAAGGGAACTGACTTTCCCTCTTCCAGCAGCTATCAGTTGCCAACAGAACCTCAGCTGGGTCTGGGTGGGCTTCCTGTCCACCTCCCCCATCCATGATGGGCCCCTTTCTGCCTTAGGTTTACACAGGTCCTACGTATGCTGTCATAAGTTGTCATATGTGCAACTAGCCTGTGGTGTCCAGACAACAAAGTTTCCTGGTATTCACCTATTACTTCTGACTCTTAACAATATTTCTGCCCCATCTTCTGCAATGATCTCTGAGCCTAAGGAGGAGACTGTGTGATACAGGTGTCCCATTTAGGGTTGAGCACTATGCAGTGTCTTATTCTCCACACATTAGTTGTGGGTCTCTGTGCTAATCTCCACCTGCTGCAAGAAGAATCTTCTCTTATGAGAGTTGAGAGTTGCAGTAATCTGTGGGTTTAACAAAGTCGTTATGAGTTAGTTTAAAACTATGTCTGTTTAGTACAATGATAGTAATAGGTTCTCCACTATGGCTGGTGGCTTGTCTAGCCATAAGTTCTTGACCCTGATAACAATATCAGGTATAGACTTCATCTTGTGAAGTGGGTCTTAAATCCAATTAGAAGACAGTTGGTTACTCCCATACCGTTTGTACCACTACTGTACCAGGCATATTCTGCCAAACCAGTCCTTATTGTAGCTCACAGGGTTCACAGCTGGGTAAGGTTGATGATTACCTTTCTCTGCCACTAACATGCATAGCACCCTCTAGTACTACGATAGACAGCCTGTAGAGACGTAGCTTCGAAGTCAGCATCTGCTTGATTTCTTCTTGTTTGCTCTACAACTCAGGTATGTAGTGTGTTCAGCAATAGGATCTTACCATCAAGTTCTGTGGGTAACCAAGAGCAACAGCAATTGTCAATATTGTTTGAGGGTCTATGGAATCTCTCTGGTCAATAACTCCAAAAGAGGGAGCCCATTCCTGGCACTGGACTTTTCATTTGCTAGCCTGTAATGTCTATTAGGGTCACCGAACCCCTGTTATAGGGTAACTACATTTAAAAAACCATATTTTCATATTTTACATGTATATATTGAAGGACGCTTCTATAGTAGGTTTCCATATGACTCTTTCCAAAAGCCTTTAGTGTTAGTTGTACGTCCTCTCACTACTTCTTCTGCCCTGCCTTCCCATTCCCCACCTCATTAAACCCATCCTATCTGTGATTCCCTTTTCCCATTTGTATCACCACATTCTATCTCTCCTCCCAAGAATCACCCCCATGGCCCCTTATTAGTTTCTTAATCTCTAAGGATTTTTAATTAAAATACACCTATCTAAAGATCCAAAGCTAGCATCCACTTATGACAGAACATGTAACATTTGTCTTTCTGGGTCTAAGTTTTCTCACTTAGGATGATTGTTCCTAGTTACATCATAATTTTGTTTTTCTTAACAGCTGAATAATATTCCATTTTGTAAATGTACCATATTTTTCATTTAGTTTATGGACATCTAGGTTGTTTCCATTTCCTGGCTATTGTGGATAGGACAGCAATGAACATAGGTGAACAGATATCTCCCTAGTAGGATACAGAGTCCATTGTGTGTATATGCTCAGGAGTAGTTTGGCTGGATCATGTAGGAGATCTATTTGTAGCTTTTTTAGGAACCCCTCCAGAACTGCAGCACCCATTTGCACTCCCATTAGCTGTGAATAAGTGTATCCCTTTCCCCACATCCTCATAGGCATTTATCATCATTTGGTTTTTAGATCTCAGACATTGTGACTGAGATAAAATGAAATCCCAATGTAGTTTTAATTTTTATTTCCCTGATGGCTAAAGATGTTGAACAGTTTAAAAAATATTTCTCAGCCATTTGTGTTTCATTATCTGAAACTATGTTTAGCTCCTTGCTTCAGTTCTAATTGGGTGGCTTGGATTTCTGTTTGTTTTGATGTTTGGTTTTTGAGTTCTTTGTGTAGTCTAACCCTCTGTCAGATATATAGCTGGTAAAGATTTTTTCCCATTCTGTAGGCTTCCTCTTCTCTGGAATGATGGTATCCTCTGCCATGCAGAAGCTTTTTAATTTCTTGAGGTCCCATTTGTCAGTTGTTGGCCCTAATGCTTATGCTAATCATGGCCCTGTTGAGAACATCTTTTCTGTGCCTCTACGTTCCAGTGTATTACAGACTTTCCCCTCTATCAGATTCAAGGTATCAGGTCTTTGGTTGAGGTCCTTTTTCCATTTGGAGTTGAAGTTTGTTCGGAGTGAAAGGTGAGGATCTAGTTTCATACTTCCACATGCAGCTATCAAGCCTGACCAGTGCATTTGTTGAATATACTGTCTTTTGTCTAATGTGTGTTTTTGGTCCTTTTATGAAAAATCAGGTGACTACAGGTGCATGAACTTAAATCTGGTTCTCAATTCTATTCCTCTGATCAATTTGACTTTTTTATACAATTACCATGCTGTTTTTATTATTATAGCTCTGCAGTATAATTTGAAATCAGGGATTGTGATACCTCCAGTGTTCAAGACTGCTTTGGCTATCCTGGGTTTTTTGTGTTTCCACAGGAAATTTGAGATCGTATTTTCAATTTCTGTGAAAAATTGTGTTTGAATTTGAATGAGTATTGTGATGAACCTATAGATTGCTTTTCTTAGGATGGCCAATTTCACAATATTAATCTTACCAGTCCATTAGCATGGGAGGTCTTTCTAGCTTCTGGTGTCTTCTGATTTTTTTCTTTAATGTCTTAAAGTTTTTATCATGCAATTCCTTTACTTGATTATATTTATTTCAAGATATTTTATGGTTTTTGTCTTTAATGAATGGGATTGTTTCCCTGATTTCATCCTGCTACTTTGTTGAATGAGTTTATTATCTCTAGAAGTGTTCTGGGTGGAATCTTCAGGATCTTTATATATAGAATCATATCATCTGCAAATAAGGATTCTTTGATGTCTGCCTTTCCAGTTTTATCCCCTCTGTCTCCTTCATTTATCTTATTGCTCCAGCTAAGACTACGCCCAACCTTTTAACATTGTGCAAAGACACTGTCACGTACAAAGTTCATGCTCAAGAACTGCACAAGCAAGTTACAAAAACAATTGCATTCATGAGTATCCTGGGCCTTATACAGCCCATAGGCCACAGGTTGAACTCACCTTAGCAAGATGGGGAGGGGTGAAATGGTGAGTGTGGGCTTCAGGAATGTGCTCAATGCACAACATATATTTGAATCAAAATATCCTTAAGTAAAATAAATAAATAATAAACAAATAAATAACAAGATCTGTTCTCAGGTGTCTTGTGGCTTAAAAAAAAAAGCTATAACAGAATAGACTAAAAGGTGTCTATTGGCTTTAGTGATTAGGATTTCCCTGGTAACTTGGGCAAGAATAATTTCAGAATGTTCAGGGAGAGCTACAGTTTGGCAGAGCAAAGAGTAGATACAACCACCTAATTGTGAAATTCAGTTCAGTCTTGTGTAAGACAATGGCCA
>NW_008350329.1:1067282-1150727 GCF_000622305.1 Nannospalax galili
GCCCGGCTTAGAAAGGCCATTATTATGCCACCAAGATCAAGGATTAGATAGATGTCACTGTGCAACCCTTGGCCTACACAGCCTTCTATGCCTGGGAAGAATGTTAAGTGCAGGGACAGGACAACATGCAGAACTCTGAGCCCACAGGGAAAGGACAGAATGACAACAAAGGAAGAGACTGGTAGTAACAGGAATAAACACAATTAAACACTCTCTTGGGACATGTTAAAAACATTCTGTGTGACCCGAATATACCTGCTCTTACTATCTCTCCTAGGGAATCTCTAGATTGGATATGAGTAATATGCTACTTAATTTTTATATCTTACATACTAGAAATCAGTGAAAGTGAAAGGCTTTGTTTGTACATGGGTGTGTATTCATGTTCGTGTGTGTGTATGTACACATTTGTATGTGTATGTGTAGAGGTCAGAGGACAGCCTTAGGTATCATTCCTCCTTGGGTGATATTCACTATTTTTTTTGAGACAGAATCTTTCAATGGGACTTTGGTTCATTGATTAGGCCAGGCAGGCCGACCAGTGAGCCCCAGAAACCTGTTCATCACTGCTTCCCAGCACTACAATTACAAGCACACAACACACCCAGCTTTTTACATGGGTGCTGGGGATTGAAATTGGGTCATCATGATTGTATGGCAAGCATGTTACTAACTGAGCTATTTGTCCTCTCGGCCCATCTAAATGGAAGTTTTAATATTCTCTCTCCAAGTGAATTCCCTTGGCCACCTATGAATGTGTGTTTCCACTTTGAAGACCCCTGGCACATACAGAGAGTGGGCCTTCTTAATGCCTGCAGCTGACCGTCCAGAGACTTTCTTATAATTTGAGCTTCTCTAAGGGGCATGGCTGGAAATTACTGTCACTTGCAAACAAGGTCAGAGGAGAGCCTTACTCCATTTATACTGCTCAACCCAGTTTGGGATTATGAGCAAATGTGTCTTTAGCCTATGTCCCAGCATCTAGAGTGTGTGGCTTAGGGTGGGGCTGAGACCACAAGTTCAGATACTGAGTTTCTAAAGCTAGTGCCTCTCGATGCTCCATGGCTGGATGCTCTGGCAGCAAGGAACACTCACTCTTCATTTTTGTTCCCAAATCAGAATCTTTTCACTTAACCAACACTTCTGTTCCTTGAAAAATCATTTCATACTGAGTTCACCACAGTACAAGAAACATGAAAGTTAAGATCATCCTGTAGCAGACTTTGTTAAACTTTGTTTGTCTAGACAAAAAAATGAATTGCATGCCAGGGTCTGGGTGTTTGTCCTCCAAAACTCTTGTTGAAACATAATTTCTCAAATTATATGCTACTTGTATTTGGAGATTGGGTTTGTGGGAGGTAATTAGGGTCAAATGAAGCCATGGGGGTGGTGCCCCTTGATGGCATTAGTGGAAGAAGAAAGAGGAGGAGAGGGAGGGGGAGGAAGAGGAGGAGGAGGGAGGGGGAGGGGGGGGAAGGGAAAGAGAGAAATAGAGAGAGAGAAAGAGACCTAAGAGCACCCCTACCAGCACTCAATGACATGCTCTTGAACATCCAGTCTCCAGAATATGAGTCAAAACTGGCTGCCAGGGTCAGGGAGCAGCCACAGGACCTGAATGGATTATATGGAACTGAAAAAAGACCAGGGGACTCATGCGGTTTTATTTCTTTACTCTTATTTCTTTATCTGTGCAGGAGTGCGAAAAGCACAGGCAACTCTGTTTTTATACTCATATTCATTAGAACTATAGTTGAATGTTTACAGAACAGTGAATAATGATAAAGAGGCTAGACTACAGCACTTAAGCAAAATATAATGACCAGGATAAAAGTACCACCATAATGTGATAAGAATAGGAGGCAGGAATTGGCTAGGCAGTTAGGGTAAAAGGACCCCAAAGAAAAATAGCCAGTTTCTTGGCTAAAAGTCAAAATGTCCTTGGGCCTCTTAGCAACATACTCTACTCAAAGGCCAAAAATGTCGAAAGTATTTGGGAGCTTGTATCTAATCCTTAAAAAATTTTAGGGATACCTCTTGAGAGGGGGGAGTATTAGAGTAGCCAAAAGCCCCATCAAAAATAAATAAATCAAAGAAGAAAAAAAATAAATTTAAAATTGAGTAATAAAGTTTTTGCTCAGATTTGAGGCCAAAAATGTGAAGAGTGATGTGTTAACATGTAGGTTCAAATGTGGAAATTACTCTGGCTAACACTATGGGAAGCAATACACGGTTGTGCTAGATTTGGGAGTGCTGTTGATTTAATTAATTTACAGCAAAATATTTAGTTTTCATAAGAATTTTTTTGATCTTTGAAATAAAGCATTTCTAGATTTAAAAAAAAAAAAAAAGCACCACCATAACATGCCTTGAGAGATAAAAGTGTCTCCTGAGAAACTAGGGGAGTACTGACATTCGGAGATAACTCCCGAGCAGGCGTTCCTGAATAAACTTTCTCATGAGACAAGGCTTTCCAAGCAAGGTTTGGCTAAATTTACCAAGCATATTTTTAAAGCCATAGAAACACTATTTCACAGCCCCTTCACAAAACCCATTTTCTCAAAAAACTCCTAGTGTATGGTATTCAGTTATAGCAATAGAAAATAGACTGGAGCATTATATATTCCAATTTTTCGTAACAAGACTATGCACATCAATTAGGTTTCTATTAACAGAGACCTGACGAAAGTGACCGAAGGGCCGGTGGCTTTATTATTTCCCATCAACAATGTAGATAGGGCTTGTGTGGAAATTGCACAGACAGGACAGAGCTCCTGCTCTATCGTTAGTATGCCAGCATCACATCACCTTCACACTGCAGGAGGCAGCAGAGTGACTGGAGAAGACAGAGCAGCCTCCTCCTAGATGAGTCATGCCATGAAGCAGCCTTTGGAAGCCCTACACACTTCTGCCATGGTTCATCAGCCGATTCAGAAGAATGTAGTTATACTTAGCTGCAAAGAAGCGGAGAAATGCAGCTACATCATCCCACCTCCGGCTGAGAAAGTCACTACTGAAAATGGAAGCAAGATGCAGTTCTGCCAGCCAAGTTGAATTCCCACTAACGTGCTTGTATCCCTCCATTCTGGATTTATTAATTACTTCTCCTGTTGCTGTGACAAAATACCTGGTAAGATGCACTTAAGGGAGCAAAGCTTTATTGTGGCTCACAGTTTATGGGGAGGCATGGCAGCTGGGACTTCACCTGTGGTGGCAAGATCTGTTATGTCTCAGCAGATCAGAACGGAGAGCTTGGGCTGGAACCTGGCTAGGCTATAACTATCCAGCCCCACACCTATGATTTCCCAAAACAGCACCACCAGCTGATGACCAAGTGTTCAAACACATAAGCCTGTGGAGAACATTTCACGTTCAAAGCACAACAGTGGGTTTCTTGTGCTGGCTACAGTTTTGGAGGGCTTTGGACAGTGAATACATATCCTTGATAGATGAAGAGTGAGGGAGAATCACTGCTCCCAAGAACATATCAGCCTTTATAACTGGAAAAATTCTTCTACCTTACAAATGACCTGCAAAATGTTCTAATAAATGTGATTTTAATCCATTAAATTGTATTTTATTAAATACAACCCAATGGCAGATTGTTTTACCTATTTCCACTATGGATCATAGTCTGTTTACGGTATCCACTGATAATAGTATATTAATTCCCTGAATCTTTAACCCCTTTACCTCAAAGCTATGATTTATGGTAGAAATATTCCTTCTCTATTACAAGAATGAATGGACTGACTTTAGAATGAATATGTCAATATTACATATTTCTAAACTCAATTTTCCCACTTCTTAATTCTTTTGGTTTGGCACAAATCGATTTTATAATAGGCATGTGGTTTCCTTTATTAGAAAAACAGTGCTCTCTGCTGTTGAGCTGTGACAGTCATAAAAAAGATTTAGTATCTGAACTTTTGCACTATCCAAGCTCCAATGTCATTCTCAGCAAAGATTAATTTCAATTATACTTTTACTACATACATAGTGCAGGTAGGTGGGCCTATCATAAGCCAGGCCTGAAAGTAGAGAGGACCCAAGGCCCCAAGGAGCTGCCTTTGTCTAAAAAGCCCCTGGCCCGGAGCTCTTCTTCGTCCAAAGAGGAGGGTTAATTGTGGTTCACTCTTTTCTTCTATTCCTTTTTTCCCTTTTCTTTTCCTTCCTCAAGCTCTGTTTCCCTTCCTTTCCTTCCTTGGGTTTTGCTGTTGTCCAAGTTTGTCTCAAACCAGGATTCTAGTCCTCCTGCCTCAGCTTCCTGCAGGTGTAGGGCCCAGGGCCTCACTAGTACATTCCTTATATACCAGGGTCATTGTTGGCATTTGTGTTACAGATCCAAATGATACTTTCAGTAATGTGTCCATAGTAGGAATCCTACACAAATGAACAGTACTGTGGTCTGAATGTTTGTGCATGCACTAAATGCATGTGTTAAAATTATAATCTCCAACGATAAAATTAGGAGGTGAGGCCTTTGGGAGGTTACTAAGCCAAAAGAAGATAGCCTTGTGAATGGCACGGTGCCTCATAAAAGGGACCCCAGTCTGTTGCCTCATCCCCCAGCCATGTAAAACTCCTGTGACAAAAAAGGTCATCCATGGACCAGAAAGTACAGCAAACACTGATTCTGCTAGGAACCTTGACTTCAGCTTTCCTAGCTTCCAGAAATGTGAGAAAGAAACACTTGCTCTTTAAACCACAGCCTAGAGTATTTTTGTTACAACAGCCTGAGCCAAGGCAGGCTGCTAAGGAAAAGCCAGACTTTTATTTCTTTAGCAAGAAGTTGTCATGACAAAGTTTAAAGAACTAAGTGCAGAACCTCGTTCTAAAATCGTCACTTGGAAGCCAAGTTTACTCTGTCTTCACCTGGAGTTGTCCCTCTGATTTTGCACTGAGCGTATTCACATTCACTTGGTCTTTCATCTTCCTGGATCTGGCTGGTTACGAGCTAAAGGCCCAGGATGCAAAAATACACCAGACACAGCCTCTCTGTGTCCTCATTTGCTAGGGGTAGAAGCCTGTTCCACTTCTAGAAGCTTCCATCATCTTCAAATTATGATTTACTCTGAAGAAAATCCAAACCCCTTGTCTGGTGCCCTCTGGAGCCCAAGCTCCACCTCCCTTCCAGGGAGGAGCCCCTCACCCTCAGCTCCGCCCCCACCTTATGACCACAGAGTTTCTCTCAGTTTCCTGAGCACAAACAGCCCTTTCTACACAGGGCATTTGTACAAACTTTGTTCAACCTGAAACCTGAAACAACCCTCCCTACACACACACACACACACACACACACACACACACACACACACACACACACATATTGCCAGGTACCCTCCTTCCATCTCTCAAGTCGCAACATTCCTCCTCAGTGCTGACCCTGGTCAGTAATAGTAGCCCAGTTCCTCCTGTACCCTCTGCCTCCATCTCTCCTTCTTGCCAATCTCCTCTCCACCGTCCAGCCCATTCTGGTGTTCCAGGCACTTGCTTGCAAATCAAGGCCCTTGCACTGAGAGATCCTTTAATTCATAGTGCTTCTTTTTCTGTTTCCCCAAGAGAACTGCAATAATGATGGGAAGGAACTCCCAGGAGGGCAGAGCCTATGCGTGTACCAGGAACAGAGCTATAGACAAAGATACCTTCTTAGGAGAGCAGAAGAACAGAGAACATGTCATGAGGATCCTGCTTTCCTCATCCCTCCAGGGCAGAGGCATACCCTAGGAAACAGTTCCATTTGGGGGACAGATTACAAAGTGTAAATAAATTCTGTGCCAGACAGAGTTGTGATTGCTTGGTTCTGAACAATGTCCTGAGTGTCCCCCCAGCACCCACCCTGGACATAAAGAAAGTTCACTGGAACCGGAGAGATGGCTCAGTGGTTAAGAGCACTGACTACTTTTGCAGAAGACCTGGGTTCAATTCCCAGCTCCCACATGGTGGCTAACAAACCATCTGTAACTTCAGTTCCAGAGGATCCAATGCCCTCTTCTGCACTTAAACACATGCAGGCAATAAACTCATACATATAAAATAAAAATAAAAAGAAATTTCACCAAATCCTCATATACTGTCTCATGATTTAAGCGTTTCTAGAAAGAATGAAACGAACCCTGTTTATGGTTAACAAGAGGCTGACTTGCTAAGGTGTGTTAAAGCCAGATCAGTGTCAGAGACCAGCAACTTCGTTTTGCTGTATTTGGTTGATGTTTCTTTTTCAGACAGTAATTAAATAGAACACTGTTCTCAGTGGACTAAATCTGCACACACACACACACACACACACACATACACATACACAGAGCACATACCACATACCACACAACCCAGGCATCCTCTGCCCCTTTGTCACCTATCACCACCAGTATTTTATACTGATGTGATACTCTTGGTAACCATTGTAAGTGCCTTGAGGGCAGACATTTTGGCTGTCTCTCTCACTGTGCTGTTGTAACCCCTGGGAAAGTCAGGCAGGTGATGTGCTTGGCATGCATGTGCTAAGTGAAGCAATGAGCACAGTAGCACAGAAGAAGGTTGTTTCGTGGGTTTCAAGGGGGTTTTTTGCTGTTTACCTTGTATGAGATTAGAAATTCTGACACAGATTTTAAATAATGGTGATCAGAATGTGACTCAACTCTGTGTGGGGGTGTGTGTATGAGCATGTGTGTGTGTGCACATGTGTATAAAGGCCAGAGATCAAAGCTGAGTGTCTTCCTTTGTCAGTCTTTACCTTATTTTTTGAGACAGGATCTCTTACTGAACCTGGAGCTCACTGATTTGGTTAGACTGGCTGGCCAGCAAGCTCCATAGATCTGCTTGTCTCTGCCTCCCCAGTGCTGGTATTACACACACACACACACACACACACACACACACACACACACTACAGCACCCAGCTTCTTATATGAGTCTAGGGATCTGAACTCAGGTCCTCATGCATGTAAGGCAAACACCTTACCAACTGAGCCAGTTCCCAGGCCCTGAATATGGCTCAGTTTTACTCCCTAGTTGATTTGATCTGCTAGATCATCATTCCCTCTACCTGATGTATTTTCTACAGGCATGTCCTCTGAATGTCCAAAAGCCATTTGTAAAGCTGTGGCACACTGGAGCTGCGTGCTGCAATCATTTCCAGCAGTGTGCCCCTCCACAGGTTTCCAGTCATTTGCACACTGTTGAAAAGGAGTATAGGCCAGCCTGGGCTAAGTTATGTATCAAGGATATGTTCTAAATTATACCACATTCTCCCCAATACCAAGACACCCATTTGACCAACCATGGTCTGCAATCTTGACTCATGTTCTTATGAAAAAATATTATTGATAACTTTGTATTGTTTCTACTTCATCTTTCAGGAAATATTCAAAACAGAAAACCAGTGAATTTTCAGTTTCTTAAATGATTCAGATAAGGAATAACTTCTCTTGCTTCATTATTTCTCTTAATCAGTTGAATTAACTTGCATACACATTTTGATCTGGATATGATGACTGTGAAAATGTCACACATTTACCTGCTACAGGCCCGCCAAAGCATCAGTTTGCTTTCTAGTATGCATCATTTGGTGCATATTCCAATTTCTCCTCTTCTCCTATCTTTTTTTTGTTTTGCATTGTTTTGTTTATTTGAGACAGGGTCTCCCTGTAGCCCCAGCTGTCCTGGAACTCACTAGGCTGGCCTTGAACTCGCAGAGATCTGCCTGCCTCTGCCTCTCCAGTGCTGGGACTACAGGTGTGCGCCACCACGCTCTTCTCCTATCTTTTGACAATGTCATCTACCTCCCTTTGGTTAATTTAAAATTGTTATTTAATGTCCAATAGAAAACAAAAGTCACAGCTAAAATTAAATCCCCACCCTCAAACATACTTATAAATTATAATTATGCCAAAAAGCCAAAATGATGCTAGAGAGCTGACCAGGCTCCAGTGGATGGACTTACACAGAGGAACAACTGGGTACACAAACTTGACTCCATAGGCATATATGACAGAATATAGGCATATATGACATATATGACAGAATGCATGAAATCTGGGGACATGGGGGTCATGGGGCGTGCAGATAAGGGAGGGGGTCTAAAATATGATTAAGATGTATAAATGCACAAAACTTCAGTAAGAAATATATATTGAAAACATGGGGGGGTCAAAACAATATGCCACAGTAAAGACTAGCCTAGGGGATTTCCTATTTGTTTCCCCAAGTTCCCATTCCTACTTCAGTGAATCTTGTTTTGCTTTGTTTTTTTTGTTTTGTTGTTGTTTTGTTGTTGTTTTCTTGTTTATACAAGGTCTCCCTATGTAGACCCCAGGTGGCCTGGAATGCTGTATGTTGACCTTGAACTCACAGAGGTCCACTTGCCTCTGCCTCCTGAATGCTGGGATTAAAGGTGTTCACCACCACACTGGATTTCAGTGATTTTTGATTTATCACAAACTCACTGTAGGTTCAGCCTGGGCAGTAGACAACCAAACCTGAAATCTCAAGGTACAGTTCTCATTTGGGCACCTGCATTGTCTAGATGAGCTATGTGCACTGGTCAGAAAGCTAAGTAAGTGTGTTTTGTTTCACTTAGAAGTAGTCTGTAAGTTTAGGATCCCTGCCTGAGTGCCCACAAGATAGTCTCTGTTTCTTGCCTAGGCTCCTTACTTTCTCCTGTGTAAGAATGAACATGTGTATTCAAGGCAGAGGGAACAGGATGGAAAGGAAGTGCATGAAAGTCTAATCTGAGGGAGCAGTTCTGGGGGTTGGGGGAGAAGGGACAGAAATGCATACAGAAAGTATGCATTTCAAGTGTTTCCTGGTTATCTGGTCCTGTGGGGGCATATATGGTTATCTGAAGCATATATACTTACCTGGAGGTGTGAGGGGCATATATGGCCATCTAGAGCCATGTGGGGTATGTATGCATCCCTGAAGTGACAAGGGTGTATTTACTTTTCAGAAGTTATATGGGGCATGTGTAATTATAGGATATATATATATATATATATACACATACATACATACATACACACATATGTATGTATATATGTATATTATGTATATGTATATACACATATATATTGGTCTGGAGTTATATGGAGCCTCTATTGTTACCTGGAAGGACACGGGGTATACGATGGTGGTCAGTAAGGTGTGAAGGAGCAGAGAGGAAGAAAGTGACTCAAACCTGGGGTAGCTATGAGGGGGTAGTTGGGGGAGGGGCAGGAATATGCACAAACGTGTTCTAGGCTGCTGGAAGGAAGATGAATGAGCACAGCAGCATCCGTGCCTGTAGCCATCTTAGTGGGGGGCCCTGTAAGCAAGTTCTGATTAATGATATTTTAATGTAAATATCACCTTGCGCCCAAAGGCCCCAGTTGTTTTGATAGAAGCAAGACCCATATACACTCCAAAAGGGGGCGGGGGAATCAATGCTTTTTACACATTCCAGCAGGAACCCTCAAGGGCAGGAAGTTCTGGGGAGCCAGGTGTCCTGGCGGCAGAGCTCGGGGCTGACGTGCCCAGGCTCCAGCCTCTCCAGTGCCTGGCGCCGCCTCTAGATGGTGCAGCTGAGTTTGCAGGATGGGAAACCTCTCCACGCGACAGTTTCTAAAATCGCAGACTGGACAGGGAGCAGTCAAGAGAAAGTTCCTGGAGCCCTTTAAATTGGAAAGTGGAGCTGGCGGCAGAGGTGTGCCTGGTCACTGTCACTGGCCTCGGGGTTGTGAAGCACACGCGCGAGAGGACGCCGGCAGCCACCTGTGAAACCTGGCCCCCTGCGCACGCTACCTGCCTGCCTTCAGAGACTCCTCTGCGGGGAGAGACGCTGACCTCACTCAGGGACCAGGTAAGCCTTGGTCCTTCATTTTTGGTTCCATATATTCTTCAGCTGTGGACGAAACCGAAGTGTCATTGGCTAGGAAGGAGTCTGGGTACATTTTTGAAATGCATGTCATTTTTGGGTTGCGTTTGAACAGGCTTCACTGATTACTGTGTGTCTGAGCTACCAGTTCTCAGAACTGAGATTGTTCCTTTGTTTTGGAGAAAACATTAAAAAACCCCACTCTGCTGTTGGCTTTACTTTGGTTGTTAGAGTGCCAGACTGTGCTGCAGACTGTAATATTTGGGCTACTAAAACAGCACGTGTCTCAGGGAGCATGAGAAATATTTCTCCAGCTCGCGCCTGAGCCTGGCTCCTTAGGGCAAGTTTCATCTGGGACTTCAACCAGGTTCTTTACCTGCCTCCCACCCAAGATACTGTGCAGAGACCACTGGGATCCGGGTTCCAATCAAGTGTGCGATCCAATGCCATTGTCCTGTATTTGGGGAGGAGATGGAAGGAGTGCAGTGGATAGGTCTTTGTGACACTGAGGTTTTCATTTCCAGCCAAGAGGTTCTCTCGATGCCGCGGCAGCCTGGGATAGATGGGCCTGGTGCACAGGGCAGGTTTGGATTCCCAGCACCTGCAGCAGGGGCTCCTGTAGGGCCAGATGTGTAATGTTGGGGCAGATCCTAGAGCGGGTGAGGTTGCCGCTGATGTCTCCCTGCTATGCTATTCTGGATCCACATCACAAGAGGATCTAGGACAAGAGAGGGGACAGATTTGCAGAACGGAAGCCCTGATCAGTCTGGGTGCTGGACAGGCCGTGGGACACATGTCCCCTGCACGATTGAAATGGACAGTGGAAAGAGAGAGGGGGTGTGTTATGGCAAAGCCAGCACCTCTTCGGCCTCTTCAGTGAGTCACTACCCCGCTGCTCTAAAGTGACATTTGGGATGTTTTTCAAACCAAGAGTGAAACAGAAATTTGTTCGAAGTGTCAAAGAGGCATAAGGCTGTAGAGGAAGAGGAAAGGAGCAGTCCAAATGTCTAAGACAGAAACTGTGATTTTAGGTTATGGTTGCTTAAAACCTTTAAGAATACATTTGAGAGAGAAACAAAAAGGAGGGGGAGTTATCAACATTAGGAAATGTCCCGATGACTTCCACATGCACCTTCATCTCTGGAGATGATGGTGGGGTATGTGCTGCACCTCTGCCATCTCTGTCCCTTTGTGACAGCATGGTTAGAGGGTAATCCTAGAAGGTCACAACTTGGGAGGAAAATTAAACTAAACAGAATGTTGCTGAAGTATTTCATGTCTATTCTTTGGCCACTCTGGGGTTTTGCAGCTAAAGAGACATATAGAAAGTCCTTAATCTATGGTGGTTCACAATGTTTTGACTTTGTGATAGTGTAAAATTGCTCATCAGTCAATAGAAATTACCCTCCATGTTTTGAATTTTGATCCTTTCCCTGGCTAATGATATGCAGTTGGATCCTCTCTGGATCCTGGCCAGCAATGGGAAGCCAGCCACAGCACAGAGATGGGAAGGGCAACAACTGACAGTCTAAGGCGTGCTGTGCTGCCCAGCCACAACACGTGACTGCTTAAGCGCATTACATGCGTTTTCGACCTAACATTTTTGAGGTACCGTGAGTTAAGAGCATCCGTGTTCGTGAAGTTCAGCAGTATCAGTATCTTCTCTCTTAGACATCTGTCTTCATGCCCAGCTCAGTATTGCCATTATGAGGGCACCCTACATTTGCTCAGAGAGTGAAAACAGACCTGGTCCTACCCCCTACAAACCCAGGCTGATTCTTTTAAGGAGCATCTTCTAATAAAAAAGTTTCTTAGGTCCCAAGGGACCACATACAGAAGCCAGGTCAGCTGACATTCCTTTCTGGGACTAAGGGAGTATGTTTTGTGGTTTTAAAAGAATGGAATTCATTCTCAAGGAAAGGCCCATGAACCTAGCTTCAAAGACTCAAGCAAATCTGAAATTCAAACACAGGATCTGTAAACAGGATGGCATTTTGGCATTCAGCCTTGCTGCTTAAATGGCTCAGCCCTGGGCTGGCTTGGTTTTCCCTCACCTCTCCTGGCCTGCCCAGGAGCTCTGTGCACAACCCTTAGCAGCCCTTCTCTGGCCTCTGTTCCTTCAATTATCCTGGATGACACCTGCCTGTTTGCCCCTTTGATGCTGTTTTAGGTTTTGCCTAGCTAATTCCACCCACCAATAGCATCGTTAATTAGCCCACATTAAACTCACTTAGCACATTAGATCAATTAGGAAACAAAAGCCCTAGCAATCACCTCCATCTACACAGCTACCAAGCTGTCCGTTGAATTTCTACAGTTTAGATGGGATTTTTATTTGATCTACAGGATCACTATTTTCAAAAGAAAATGAAGGAAGGAGGGCTGGGAAGATGGTTGAGTGGATAAAGGGCTTGCTATGCAAGTGTGAGGACCAGAATTTAGGACTCCAGCACCCAGATAAAAGTTGAGGGAGATACAGACAGGGGATCCTGGAGGGAAGAGTTAAAGCAGCAGATCCTGGAGGGAAGAGTTAAAGCAGCAGAATGGGTGAGTTCTGGATTCAGCATGAGACCACCATGCCTCAGTAAATAAAGTAGAAGCCTTTGAGGAAGACACCCAGACATCAACCTCTGATCTCCATGCACACATTCACACCTGTGCACATACACACATGTGAGCCCATACACATGTGAATATACATGCATGCAGACATACACAAAAAAAATGAAGCAAGGAAAGGGAAATTGTTGTCTGGTCTTTTCCTGAAATTCATTTGTATTGTGTAGAGACATTTTGAACAGCACACACATTAAAAGCACTTTCACAAATGTCTTTCCTATTTTCTACTACAGAACTGGAACTCAGAGAGGTTCCCTGACTTGTCCAAAGCCACATAGCCAATAATGATCACGAGAACATGAATCACTGTTGAACTATGTCCTTAGCCTGCACAGGCATCATGCTGAACATGAAATGTGTAATTGGGATTTGGGGCTAGAACCTGTGTCTTCTGCATGTAAGGAGACCAGCAACGACACCAGCGCCAGAGTACACAATGCAAGGCTTACTACACCACAGTAATGTCACACTCTTCCTCATCTCCTGTCCTCATCACATGGGGGCCCAAGAAACAATTGAAGTTCTGCCCTTGGTGAGCCAGAGAAACAAAGGCTTGGTCATAGGAGAAGGATTAGAGGTTTTCCAGGTTTAGATAGTGAAACAACTATCAAATGCTGGAAAATGCAGGTTGCTCCATAGGTGAGCTTAGTCCAGTAACTAAGAGAAATTTTCAAAATGGCTTTTAGGTTTCAGATATCCCAACTCCTTGGCGTCTGTTAATACAAACATGTGAGACTTGACTGTATTTGACTTTCAATCCTTGTCCTAGGGTGTCACAAGGTGTTACACAGAGTGGTTAGCCTGGTACAACCAAGGCAAGGAAGCAGCTTTCTCTTCAGTTTGGCAGAGTGTGTTTGCAGATCCTTCCATCTGTAGCATCTGCAGTCCTGGTGTTTCCCTTACCCCACCGCACATGAACACTCTATGAAGATATACCCGTGAATGAATGGGATCCCTTGCATCAAAGAAAGGTCACCATTGTCCTAATTAAACACTGGGGGACAAGGGACTGCTCAAACATCAATATGCCCTACATTGCTAAGCAAGCCAGAGCCAGCTGGCAAAGCACTCCTTTCTGTGGACAGAATGTCTGTTTATTATAGAGAGCCCTGTTCTCACAGTGTGAGACACATTGGCTCTCAGGGTGGAACTCAAACTCACTGGTGAAGATCCTTCCACTTTGATTCCTCTAAAAATGACCTTCGGATGCATGACTAGCCAGGAAGCCTTTGTTTTTCATTCCCAATAAATGAGGCAAGAAGCCGAGGAGGAAGATGCATTTGTGTTGTTCCCTGCCGCTGCACCAGCAAGCTTGTTTCCTGGTCAGTAAGCCAAACTGCACCACAGCAGGTGCCTTCACTAGTGAGTCACAGCAAAGTTGGCTGCAATCACAATCACATTAGCATTATCTGTAGTGATGCCCAGAGCTGTAGTGAAGCCAAATTGAGCTGGATGTTTCTAGATCCCTTAAGATCCATACTGCTGACTGAGGATGTTGATCAGTTGGTAAAGCGCTTTCCTAGCATGCACTAGGTTCAATCCCCAGCAACACGTAAAACTGGACATGGTGATATATGCCCATAATCCAGCACTTGGGAGGTATAAGCAGGAAGATCAGAAGTTCAAAGTCATTCTTGTGACATAGTGAGCCTAGGCTATATGAGACACTGTCTCTATCTATCTATCTATCATCTATCTATCTATCTATCTATCTATGCATATGTATGTATACATATGTATGTACACGCACATATATATGTATATATGTATATGTGTGTGTACTGTTAATATACCATTAATATCAAGGTACAGCCCACTAAAAGATGAGACAAATACTGAAATCTGAAAATAACGGACAAGATTTTGCCAAATCACTTTAATCCGATATAAAGGACTTTGTTAGGATAAAAGACATGCAAAACTAGGTAATGAATAGAAAGTATGAAGCCCTCATTTTGGTGACAGTGGGGCCATTACCAAATCTCTTCTCTGAAAATCTCCATGTTGAACTGGTTCATATGGCAATTCTAATTCCAGTTTTTTGAGAAACTTCCAGATGATTTCTAAGTAGCTGTACTAGTTTACACTCCCACCAGCAGTGTGTAAGAGTTCTGCTTTCCCCAAATCGAAGCCAGCATCTGTTCTCTTTTATGTTCTTGACGGTCGCCATTCTAACTGGAAGAAGATGGGATCATAAAGTGGTGTTAGTTGCATTTCCTTGATAGCTAAGAATGTTGGACACTTTGGGGGTGGATATGTATTAGCCATCTGTATTTCTTCTTTAAAGAAGGCTCTGTTAAGCTCCATAGTCACTTTTTAAAATTAGATTGCTGAGACTGGAGAGATGGCTCAGCTGTTAAGAGCACTGACTGCTCTTATAGAAGACCCAGGTTTGACTCTGAGCACCACATGCAGCTAACAACCACCCATAACTCTAGTTCCAAGGAATCTGATGCCCTCTTCTGATCTCCATGTGCATGACATGACACAGATACACTCATACACATAACATGGAAATAATAAATAAAATATTTTAAAATTGTATTGTTTGTATGCTTGATGTTTAGCTTTTTTAGTTCTTTATATATTTGAGGCATTAATCATCTGTCAGATTTATAGCTGACAAAGATTTTGTTCCTGTGCTGTGGGCTGCCTCTTTGCTCCGGTGACAGTTTCCTTTATCGAAGAGAAGTTTTTTGGTCTCATGAGATTCAATTTGTCAGTTGTTGGTCTTATTTCCTGCACTACCAAAGTCCTATCTTTCCACTTTCTTATTTCCTGAGAGAAGAGAGGATTTCAGGAGGGTTAATAATACATTCCTTAATTCATGCAACAAGTATTTTCTTAACATCTGCTGCATGTAAGTCACTCTCCTGGGACAAAGTAATATAGTGGCACCATAGGAAATAAGAGAGAT
This sequence comes from Nannospalax galili, assembly GCF_000622305.1. Classification (NCBI taxonomy): domain Eukaryota; kingdom Metazoa; phylum Chordata; class Mammalia; order Rodentia; family Spalacidae; genus Nannospalax; species Nannospalax galili. The sequence continues at coordinate 1,082,666 of NW_008350329.1, forward strand.
AATGTTCCTGCATTCATGGAGCTTAGATTCTACTTCTGGAAGAGGAACTGTAATGTATAGATATGCATGTAGCTTCAACAGAACCAATGGCCAAGAAAGAGATAAAGAGGGCAGGTAAGAGAAAGCACTTGAGTAGGAGCAGGGACTTCTTGGGGAAAATGGTATCCAGGCTAATAACTAGATGAAGAGATGGAGAAATCCTAGGGACCACAGGATTGGATACCTCAGGCAAGGGGAGCTTGAGATGTCCCCAGGTCCACAGGAAGATGATAACCAAAGCAGAGAGAAGGATGGAAGCCCAGGAAGAGAGGAGAGGAGAGGAGAGCCAGGAGCCAGAGCTGCAAGGCCCAGGACCATGGAGGAACCTGGGCTTTCATCAATAAGGACAAAAAGAAGTGGTACATCAATTCAGAGCTGAAACTGAGCATTGTTCCTGCCCAGAGAGATTCTGGGTCTGCCAATGTCCACACTATACCAGGTTATATCAGGCTATACCAGACTAGTGGCTATAACTTAAGTATCAGACATTGCTGAGCTGCATTGCCAGGCAGCCTCTCCCTGTGAAGGCAAATGGGCTGGTCTGGAGGTCAGAAAAGGCAGGCAGCAAGAACAGAGGTCAGGGTACAAAATGATCCCTGTCCTCAAACGTCTGCTCCCTTGGCAATTCAAACATGGCAGAAGGATCCTTTCTGAGAAAAAAAAAAAAAAAAAAAAACACCTTAAAAACCTCAACTTGAAACACATGCTTATATTTCACAAAGGCTGAAACTAGTTTTCAAGAAGAAATAAGCAATGCAAAGACAAAAGTCACTTATTTTTGTAGCCCTACTGGAGCCAGACTCAGAAGGCAAAAATCACATGATTTCTCTCATATGCTGAACCTAGATTTTTTTTAATATATTTTTTATTTATTATTTTTATTTTGTTTGTATGAGTGTATATTGCCTGTGTGTACATGCACTCGTGCCATGCAATGCCCATGGAGGTCAGAAGAGGGCATCGGATCCCCTGGAACTGGAGTTATGGATGGTTGTTAGCCACCATGTGGGTGCTGGGAGTCGAACCCAGGTCCTCTGCAAAAGCATCCAGTGCTCTTAACTGCTGAGCCTTCTCCCCAGCCCCTACATTTAAAATTATGTGTGTGTGTGTGTGTGTGTGTGTGTGTGTGTGGTACGTGTGTATATATAAATGTGTGTGTGCATAAGTAGGTCATGAAACCAAAGAGGATCGTGAGAAGGGAAGAAGAGAGCTTAAAGGAGGTAGGTAGGGGAGAGGGTAATGGAATGCATGTGACATGAAACCAGAGGGAGGACTATTTGCAGAAAGGAAGGGAATCACCAGAACAAAGTAGAATGACACATATGTATGAAAATGCCACAGGGAAACCATTACTTTGATCACTTCAAACATAACTTTAAGAGAAATATTGTAAATCTGTCATGTTACAAAGACTCAGGTTATTACTTCTCAAGTTCCCTTAGTCACACGTGTTCAAATGTTAGCAAAAGGTTAAAGGCAGTTGGGGTAAGAATAAGTGTATGAATGGAAAGTCCACCAGCTGTTTCAAGGCTGTATGAAGCAGAGATAAGTAAAGACATTGGTTGTTGATAGACCTGACCACTTCTAAATGAGAATTCCAAAGACTGCAAATCATTTAGATGTTGAACTGATGACCTGGAAGTCAAAATTTGAAAATATCAAATAAGGAATGGATTTGAAGAACTAAAAATAGAATCCATGTAGTAATTCGTGGTGGATCTGGTAGAGAGCTAGTGAACAGGAGCCATGGGAGCCATAACAGACTCTGCAAAGGATGGGGAAGCAGGAACCGTGTATTTAACTCCATTTGTAAGGTGCTAGAACTTACACTGAATGATTCAACATATGATCTACACTGCCATTTACAAAGATCAGACTAGACATTTACTAGATTTACTAGAGATCAGACTGAAAAGAAGTATCAAGGGAAAAAAATGCTCCTCTGAATTTTGAAATAAAAGATATTTTGTAGAGATTTTTAAAAAAATATTTTGTCCTTTTGCCAGGAGTGGTGGCACACACCTTTAGTTCCAGCACTCAGGAGGCAGAGGCAGGCAGATCTCTGTGAGTTCAAAGCCAGCCTGATCTACATACCAAGTTCCAGTCCAGCTGGGGCTATAGGGAGACCCTGTCTCAAAAAGACCAAAAACAAAAAAAAAAAAATGTTTGTCCTTTAAAAGGGCTGAAGTGCTGTTTCTAAAGCCTCCTGCCCATTGTGAAGGGAAGTCAGAGTGCACAGTGGGGCTTGTCATTCACACATCCTCCTTAGCAGACAGCCCCACTTGACAGAAACATGTCTGAGGGACAAGACACTGAGAGCTCAGCCTTTGGGCTTCGCTGTGCCTTGCTGGCTTTCCAGGGTGGTTTTCTGCTGGTAGATTTCATCATAGGTAATAAAATTCCCAAAATATATTTCATTTACATTCAGTGAAAGTTCTTTTGAGTGTTAGCTCATTCTTATAGAGCTTTGGAGAGACCCTTCCTGGAAGTACATGCTTACAGAACAAATGTCTAGTCTACCCCAGTAATCCCTGGAGGGGCCAGACCTCCTCCTGTGGCCACTGTGACCCCCCCAAATGCCCTGGTCCCCTTCAGGAGTCACTAAGCGATTACTCCCCATTTTATAGACAGGAAACAGGGCAAAGAGACTTCACTCACTTGAGACTCTCGGTTCAAGTCAGCTCTAAGGACCAGGAAACCACACTTTCTCCAGAATGCCTGCCAGTTGATTTCCAATTTGAGGTTTCCACATGAAAACCATTATCCAAACAGACCACCCACAGCATGCTGCCTTGACTTCTTCGCTGGCTGGCATGTGAGGAAACATGTGAGGAAACGGTGCTTTAGAATATTACCCTGATGTTATCACAGTTGTTGCGTTTGAAGGCAAATATTTAATTTGTGAAGATTGCAAAACTAAGAACAGTAGAATGCTGATCTCCTCATGTTTACAGAATAAGCAGAATCCAGACAGTGACAAAGGCACTGCTCTCTGAGAAACGGCCTCCTTCCTCTACTAAAACAAAGCAGGGGCTTCTGGAGATACAGGCCCAGTCACCAAATGTCTTTGTGCCCTGTGAGGGTCTGGGGGTCCCACAGCCTCCCTGGGTTCTCATCAGAATAGTCTCAGATGTGGCTCTAAGGCTGTGGGCTTGGCAATTAGTTTGGGTGGCCATCTTTCCTGTTTACCCTCCTGGCCTAGAGAAAGCAAACAGTCCCAGGCTTCCTTAGATGACTGAGGCCACTGCATTTGCACAAAATGATGGGCTACAAATCTTGCTCAAGGTTGGGTAAGAATTAAAAGAAATAGAAGACCTGGTTCCTACTTTTTATGACCTGTAATGTAGAAGAAACAGGACAAACGGGCATGTACTCGCACATAAACAAAATGCAAACTCATAAGAAGAGGCATGAGCAGCACTGGCTGTGCTACCCAGTATGTGATGGATGTGTGAACACCCACCAGTATCCTGCTCGGCTGTGACCTGGAGTGTGTCTCATCCCTCCTCGCCTTCCCTCACATGCTGTACAGGAAAAGCAAGACTCCTAGTGATGGGACAGTGTGCCCAAGAACTCTCTCCTGGTAAGGGGCAGGGTCTCAGCCCAGGAACACAGACTTCAGCCTGTTGATGGCTCCGCTGGAGGTCACTGCTGGGAGGAGGTGGGCTGCTGGAGACTGACCTGAAATCTAGCTTTGTACCATAACCACTTAGCTGTGGAGACAAAGTGTCTACACAGAAATGTCTACCAGAAGCATCAGCAGGCACTCTGCCAGCTTCCCCAAGCCTGCACAAGTGTTATTCAGAGCTGGAGGCAGCTCCCCAAGAAAGGATGACAGGGCTCGCCTCCTAGGAGAACAATGCAGATTTAGGTGAAATGAGGCAGGTATATTAGTCAGATTCTGTTATGATAGCAAGTGCCTGAGGTAACTTATGAAGAGAAAAGCTGTGTTTGGCTCACAGTTTTAAAGGTTCCAGTCCACAATCATATAGAAGAATGGGGTTTTTTCCTCTGTCAGGGATGCAGCCCACCATGTTGGGAGCATGTGTTAGAGGACAGCTGCTAACCTGCAGAGAAGCAAAAAGAAGAGAAAGGAAGAGATCAGGGCCCTACAATTCTTTCAAAAGCATACCATCAGTGCCCTGAAGACCTCCCACTGACCCTACCTCCCAGGTGCACCAAGCTAGGAGCTTTGGGGTATGGAGGTACATCATATCTAAACTCTAGAAATAGGCACAGCCTTTACCAATACACAGCATGCTCCATGTCCTTTCAAGGCCACAGCCACTTGGACTGATTTTAATAGTCGGCAGGGCTCAGCAACTGTATGTTGTGGCTTCTTGATGAACAAGCCTTATCTGAGGTATCTGTCTTCCCTGAAATGACTTGTCTATATGGCCAAACCCCAGAATGCTACCAGGGTCCTGCAGTTAAGAGACAACTGCAGTAAAAAGGGACAGAGCAGGGGCTGTGAGCCTCATGGAGATGCTGTTGGGTAAGCCACTCCCCACCAGTGACACCTCAGCTGTATCTGCCTTCCCCATGCTCCTCACACCACCTGAGGGTAGCTACCCCTTAGGTAGCCTGTGTGTTGTTCTCATACACTAACACAGCATCTTATCACATAAGCCTCCCCAGCCCTGTTCTATGCAAAGTAGCAGCTCTTTCTCCAGAACATCTCTGGTATTTTGCCCACAGCATTGGTCACTTGATGGCCTTTAAAACACACACACACACACACACACACACACACACACACACCACATAATGTGACACAGAGGCCATTATACATATGTGGCCTAGAACTTGGTGAGCATTCATTAATACTTGAGAACACATCTCTGCTGATGTCAATGTGGGAAGACATTCCTCTGGTGCACTGAAGAGCCTTCACTCCCGTCTCCCCTGCAGAAGTCTCGGAATTTAGCTCTCTGGTCCTTCCTTGGACTCTCCCCATGAACTGTCTGGACTCATTGAGGCAAATGAGAAGAGAGTGCAGTGAACTGAGGTGAAAGAACCATGAGTCCCTGAAGCCACTAGATTTCATGTTGAGAGCACCAGAATAACCCGTCTTTGTCACCCCACTGTGGAAGCTGACAGAGGCTGATATGATCAGATGTGGTATGTGTATTATCACTGATGCTCACAGCAAGCTGGGGAGCACAGTGCATCCTACTAGCCTTCAGATGAGGAAACAAGCTAGGAGAACCTGAGTCACAGCCACATCACCTGGGCCCTACAACAGCAGCCTGGACTGACGTTCTCAAGCCCCCATTGCTGTCTGACAGGCCCCACTTCTAGGGATTGTGTTCTCCAACTTCCTTTAAGATCATATAGCATGCTATGTGAGTGTGTGTTACATATGTGTACATGTGTGCATCTCTGTAGATGTGATTCTGTGTGAATCTTTATGTAAATCTATATATATGTATATTTTTGCATGTGTGTACCTCACTGTCTTTCTGTATGAGTATCTCTCTGTGTTCATTTTCCTGTATGTGTGCATGTCTATGTATCTGTATGTATGTATCTCTGTGTATGCATCTCTGTGTATCTCTGTGCTCATCTCTGTGTATCTCTGTGTGCATCTCTGTGTATCTGTATGTATGTATCTGTTGTGTGCCCCCATCCACCTGTGTACATGCATCTATGCACGTTCATCTCTGTGTATCTGTGTGTATATATTTGCGTGTGCACCTCTCTTTATATATGTAGACATGTGCCTGTGTATATTAGTATGTATATATCTGTGTGCAAGCATCATGTGTGTATCTCTATGTCTAAATCTGGGGGTGGTGCATGAAGCTTGGGAGGTGGTGTGGACCAGGCTAAGGAAGTGGGAGGGAAAAGGGCAGCCATAGGTCAGTCTAGCCAACAGTGATATTGGAGGGACAAATCTGGCTATGCACTCACCATCTGGATGCCATCTTTCCCCCTTTATGTCTGGGGATTCTAAGGAAGATTCAGATTCTCCCTCTTTTCCACAGCAGGAAAAAGATGTTCCCTAGGGGCAAGCTGGAGGAAGGCATCACAGACAGCACATGCATTGACCAAAGGCTTGACATCCATGAATTTTAGTATCTTATTTTCTAGCCACTGAATATTTTTGAAGCAGCACTCTTCCGTTTACTAAGTGGACACTTGAGTCCCCATGGAAACTGAACATGTATTCCTTATACCTCATGCCTTCAGGCCCTTGCTGAAACTTCTCCCCCAAATGTGGTTTCCTTCTGGGAAGTTTTCAGATTTTATTCTCTGCCCTCTGTGTGAATTATTCTCGTGTTGAGCTTAATTTAACTAAAATTATAGCAATGCTAATAGATTCATTGAAGCCCTCTGCTTTCAGAATGGATTTTTCTGCCTTTGCTCTGGCTTTATGGGCAGGCATTCTCCATAGTGAGACTCCCTAAGCCTTGGGCAAAGTCTGATGTTCCTATGGTTTCAAAACCCATTTCCTCCAACCAGACTTCATTGCTTCTCAGATTCGAAACAGTTTTAATACTAACACTAACTGCTACAATCAATAATTTATAAAAATCACTGTTGAGGACGCAGGAGGCAGAGGCAGGCGGATCTCTGTGGGTTCAAGGCCAGCCTGATCTACATAGTGAGGTTCAGGACAGCTGGGGGTACAGGGAGTCCCTGTCTCAAAAAAGACCAAAAAAAAAAAAATCACTGTTGAAGACAAAAAGTTCTGTCATGCTGTTAGCCTCAGCCTTCAACAGAAGGATGCTCAAGCTCCATAAACACAGATCCCTGGGAGTCCTGCTCTTCAGGAGTACATAGGAGAGTTCCTCAGCTGCTGCCAAGGCCTTGGACTCTTCTGAGGAAGCCACATTGGTGTGAGGCCCTCGTTCATCTGGCGAGCACTGTGCCAGGTAGTCCATATAAACGTCTCGGTCTCTGACCTCTCCTGCATTAACTCTACCCTTATCCAGCATAGGTGGCCATCACAGAGGATGAGATCAATGCCTCTCATTATAGAAGCTGATAGAAAAAAAACCTTTTATAAATTTTTATTTATTTGGGTTTTTGTGTGTGTATGAGTGTTTTGTCTGCATGTATTCAAGTGCACTCATGTGTTCAATACCCAGAGAGGCTGGAAGTGGGTGTTGAATCCCCTGAACTGGAGTTACGGGCAGTTGTTAGCTGCCATGTGTGTGCTGGGAACTAAACCTGAGTCCTCTGCTGAGCTCTGTCTCCAAAGTTGAACCTTTTTGTCCTAACTTTTTTGCAAAGATCCTGGCCACTGTCAATATTAGGAGCCTCATCTACAGTGAAAGGTCTGGTGGGCCTCCTGGCAGGTATCCAAGTCAGCTCAATTTACTTTAGTTTTATCTTCTCTGGAAAAAGTAAAGGGGTGTGACCAACATCCCCATTAGTCCTCTCTTGCTGACTTACAAATCACAATACAGACACCTCTGCAAACATGAGCCCCTCCTGTACCAAACGGGGAGGGGGTGACAAACACGAAACAGGGGGCCCTGAGCTGCCCCTTCACCTAACCATTGGTCTGTCTTCATTTAACACGCAGGACCATTTCCAACCCTGGAACAGGGGCTTCTGGGAAGGGTGGGTAATCTCAGGTTGGGGCAGGGAAAACATAAGCCAAGCCCAGACCACTTTGTGCCAAAAATAAGGAGGTGCTCCAAAATACATACGTAAATCACCAGTAGCCTGGCGTAATGGTTATGCCTAGAATCCCAGCACTTGGGAGGTTGAGGCAGGAGGATCGCCATAAGTTCAAGGCCAGCCTGGACAACAAAGTGAAAGCCCATCTCAAAAAAAGTTAATTAATTAAAAAAAACCAATTTGAGCAACAAAATAAATAATACGGTATTGGATTATAACACGGTGTTTAAGATAACTGTCCATATGCTTTTCTGATATAAACATATGGTTGAATAAATAAACTGAAAAATAATCCCTGCTTCAGAAGAATTCTAAGCAGACAGGCTTCCTCAAGGAGATGGAGTATCATCCCACCCCTAAGTATGGGTGTGCTTTGGAACGCCCACCAAGAGTACAGTATGGAGAAGAGGGAACCAGTTTCCAGTGGAGAACTGGAACAGTCATTTTCTCAGCTAGGTGGCCAAGGTGGACACCAGTAGTGAAAATCCATGCTGACAGTGAGCCTTAGATAGGATGTGACAAGAATTTGCCTACATGCCTCACTATAGAAAAAACAAAAAACAGTAAGGCCCTCTGGTCATGATGAAAACCATAAATAATCTTCCAAGTGTTCCTCTGAATTATCAAGGCTGTCAGAAACATAGAAAGCCTGAAGAATTGTCACTCTCTAGGCCCTAAAGAGACACCAGGAATGCATGTATTTTGGTGTCCTGGGTGGGATTCTGGAACAGAAAGGGGCTATCAGGTAAACAGTAAGGAAATGTAAATAAAGGATGGGGTTTGACTAGCAGTAAGGCAGCAGTGTGGGTACATAGTGGGATAGGGTCCCACACTTCTGTCTGATCTTAATGAGAGGAAAACGGTATGCAGTGGATGAGAACTCTTGGGCCAATATCTGCAACTTGTCTATAAATCTAAATGATCCTAGGTTAAAAAAAAAAAAAAAAAAAGAAGCTTCTAGTAGAAGTTCTCTAGAGTCAGCGATGTCCTCCTCTTCTCTCTGCATCTCCACTGCCTGCAGAACTTCCAGCAGGGAATGGCAGCTGTGACTTTGCCCTCTGGTTCAGAATGACATCATGAGAAATCCTGTCAGTAGAAAGTCAGCCTGTCCTGTGTTGCCAGGCCCACTCCCTAAGACAACACCTGCCAGGACATTGCCAACCTTCTCCTGTTGGGTCAATTGTCTTGTGTTCCCTTGACCACCAAACAAGCTCTTCCAAAGACTTTTCTGCCAGGGGTGGGGCAGTTTCAAGGTTCTAAGCCCCCAGACCCTAAACTTCTGCCCTAGCTGGTACCCAGGGCTTTGGCTGTGTTCCTGCTTCTGATGCTTGGATGGCAATGAACTGAGATTCTACACTCCTTCCTCTGCATGCATCTCACCTGAGGTCTAGGAGAATGTGCTATGTGTAGAAGACAGAGTCTTGTTCCCATGTTCTGAGGATAGGAGACTAGCCTGCTGGCTATACCAGACAGCCCCGCCCCTGACTTCCAGTTGTATTCAGCAAATGGAAGGTGCCTGTCAGAGGCAGGAGAAGAGTGGGCAGCAGAAGCCCACTCCGCACCTCTCCTTCTAATGCTTGGTTCCTACCCCTACATTTAGATCCACTCTCTCCCTGCCCCTTCATGCTCCCTGCCCCCACATGGCTCAGGGCTAAGGCAGCTCCTAGGGCACTACATCATTGTTTGCTACCCTTGGGTCCCGTACTTGGGGTACCTGATGTAAAGGCAATGCTAAGGGAGCCAGCTGGACTTCTATTTGAATGGGTCACAGCCTCTAGGTCCTGACTCTCCTCCTGAGCCCCTCTAAGTCTCAGAAAGGACAAAACCTGCAGGCGACTTGGAGAGTGGAAGAGCTGGACACCAGTGTTCCCACATCCTAGTCAGGTGCCCCTCCCTTGTGAGGACTAGTGCCTTCATTTGCCCAGGGAAGAAGGCATAAGGAGTTTTAGGAGCTAGGCTTGAGGGGAGGGGGGGGACTTCTCTAGCACAACCTGGGTTCAGACCTAGGATAACCTGGGATGTTAGAAAGCAAGAGAGAAAGACATGAGAACAGAGAAGAACTGTGCCCTGCAGGAGGCTCATTTCTCTCCACACCTGAGTCCCATCTATTCTCTAGGCCATTGTTTGATGACTCAGGCATCAGGTAAGCGTGGTTGGTTTGTTTGTTTGATGTTCAAATTAGCCAGATAAGTTCTCACTCCAGTGTAATCACAGCCACAGTCAAGACTAGTGGGGAAAACCCAACAACCTAGGTGGGTCACTGGTTTTGCCAATGCTTGGCAGCAGGCAAGACATCCTACCACGGCCTAAGGTTGCATAACAGTCCTGAGCCAACTTTACCCTGGGCTCCCATGGTTGGCAGGGTTAGAGAGGGCAGTGGCTTATTGGCACAGAAACCAACCAGAAGGGCTGGTTGGACACCTGTGGGGCTAAGAAAGGAGCGGGAACCACGGCATCACCATCCTTGCCTTGGGCTCAGTCCCACACTATGCCAGTGCCTGTCTCTGTGTTTTTATACTACTGTCATTGCTTGGTTAAATCATCAGCATTTCAAGGACTTGGGCCAACATGCGGCATGTTGAAGGTCTGTGGCCTAGAAGTGAGTACCATGTGGTTGTCTACCATGCACGCATACCCTAGGGTGTGGCTGAGAAGACAGAGGACTTGGCTGCTGTGTCTTAGTCATCTGTGGCTGCAATAAATGATCCCAACATGTAGCAGCTTAAGGCAACCATGTGACTATACCAGGGAGGGGTCCAGATGATGACTCTAGCTTAGGGCCCTCCTGAGGTTGCAGACAGCAGCTGTGTCTGCAGACTGAGCTGGAGCTAGAGACTCACAGCTAAGAAAATGCAACTTCATGACTGTTAGCCAGAGACTTCAGGTCCCTTGACCATGGCTTTCCCCGTGAGTTACCTGAGTGTCTGTCCCTACAACATGGCTGTGGAGCCATGGGACAGAGAGCTAGCAGAAAGTCATGGTGCCTTCTGTGATCCCACCTCTGGAATACACATGATCCCTCCTGCTTTTTCTCTGTTTGTTGGAAGCATCTCACTACAATCCAGCCATGTTCACAGTGGGGGAAGAACTAGGCTCCACCTTTTAGAAGGCATCATACCCAATTTCTACCCATCTGGCCTTTAATTTCTGTGTGACTTGAGCAAATGCTTCAAGTCTCTGGACTTCAGTTACTTCTATAAAATGAAAGCAGATCAGATCTCTAAGGGCCTCTCTTGGCACCCAGGCCCTATAATTCATTTGATAGATACGTTTGCTTATTAAACACCTACTCAGTTCTTGCTTTGTGTCTGTCTCTCTTCTAGAATGCCTGGGGATCCTCTAGGAATAGAGTATTTCCCCCACACTGTCAGAAATCCAGTTTTAATTGATCTAAGGTAGAACCTAGCTCCCTCCTTTGCAAACCTCCTCAGGGATGCTACTGTACAAGCAACTTGGACATGCTCACAAATACACTGGGCTCTTGTTAAATGCAGATTCCTCCCACACCTAATGGGAGGAATCTGAAAGTTCACATTTCTGACAAACTCCCAGGTAATTCAGTGCTTCCAAGACCACACTTTGAAGAGCAAGTTTCTAAAAGTCTACTGAGAGGTGCAAAAATGCAAAGATAATTTCTACCCTCTCAGAGCCAAAAATCCATCCAGGGAGGGAAGATTAAGCAAGGACACACAACCAGCAGCCCAGCTGGCAGGGCTGAGTCTGAGGAGTGAGGCAGATCCCTGCAACCCCCTCCCAGCCTGGTCCTGAAATGTGTCCCTCAGCATCTACAGCTTCATCCCCATAGCAGAGATAGAAGTAAGCCCAGCCCGACCTGGCTTTTGAAGTCTTTCACAAGTTAGTTTTGCTGAAATGTGGTTGTTTCCACTGGGAAATAAAAGAATCAGCAAATCTGTCATTCCCATTAGTTGATTTTCCAGATTAGACATTTATTGTTTAGCAAGCTTGCTTTATTGGTACCACTAGAAAATTAACGCACTTTTCTGGATTTGTTTTCATGGTATGAAATTCTAGGCTTATGGAAATCCTAACAAAATTTATTTTTGTGAAAGTTGCAATTTACTGCAATCCTACTTTTCCCTCCGCTTTGTGTATTTTCTTGTGTATTTACTCTTTTCCTTGTGGTCCCTCTGTCTCCCAAGCAAGATGGAATTGTAAACAGTCCCTGAACCCCAGGTCGCAATGCCCAGGCCCTGTGTAGTCACTCCCTTTCCCTCACAATTGATCCTGCTCCAGGTCCTGTGTTGTATGAAAGTCCACCTCTCAGGTTTCCATCTACCTCCTGGCCAACCTGGCTCTATGGTCTACTCCAATGCTCTCAGGTCCCAGAGCCCCCCAACTCGGGGTGCTGCCTTCCCCCTACCCCAGGACCCTGTTGTCATATTTCAGTCTCAGAAGCAGGCTCCTTGTTGAATTCCTGCCCTTAGGTTCCTTCCACTTCAGCTTTACACACTGTCCACAGATGAATAGTCCTGAGATAGACCCTTCACCACTTACAAAGTCCAAACATTTCTGGTTTCCTGTGTCTTAAAGACTTTTTTCAGGGGCTGGAGAGATGGCTCAGTGGTTAAGAGCACTGACTGCTCTTGCAGAGTACTTGGGTTCAGTTCCCAGCACCCACACGGCGGCTACAAACTGTCCTTAACTCCAGTTCCAGGGGAATCTGAAGCCGTCTTCTGATCTCCATGGCATTGCATGACATGGGTGCACTCACATACATGCAGGCATTACACACATACACATAAAATAAAAATAGTAAATAAAATTTTTTTAAAGAAATATTTTTTCCAATGTCACTGTGCTCTACCTGACCCTGACCCAGAGGATCTCAGTTCTGAGGGCACCTCCCAGGTAATGCTCCATGCTGGCAGAGGTTTGAACACTAGAGCTCTCCCCTTCCTCCCTTCTCTTCCATGCTGTTCACAAGTCCTCTGAGTGACATTTTTCCTGTCACCAAATAATTAAGACTCACCTTTGGCCACAGCCTTTGCCCAGGCAGCTCTCTCTGCTGAACACTTTTCTTTCTTTTTCTTTGTGTGTATGTCATGTCATATGTATGCAAGTGTGTATGCTTGTGTGTATGTGTGTGTGTGTGTGTGTGTGTGTGTGTGTGTGTGTGCCAAAAGTCAATCTTGGGTGTCACTATTGTTTGCTTTTTTTTTTTTTTTTGTCTTTTTGAGACACAGGGTCTTCCTGTACCCCAGCTGGCCAGGAACTCAATATGTAGACCAGGCTGGCCTCAAACTCACAAAGATTCGCCTGCCTCTGCCTCCCTAGTGCTGGGATTAAAGGCACGCCACCACACCCGGCTATTGTTTACTTTTTGAGGCATGGTCTCCTACTGCTCTTCACTGGGTCACTGGGACTTGTCAGCACAAGCTGGCTGGCCAGTGAGCTCTAGGATCTACCTGTTTCCACCTCATAGCACTAAGTTTGCAAGTGTGTGCCACCAAGTCCAGCTCTTTACGTGGATGCTGGCGATTGAATTCAGGTCCTCATGCTTGCACAACAAGCACTTTAACATCTGAGCTATCTGCCCAGTCCCACAGTTGCACACTTCCTGACCATGACCAAACTTTGTGGTCTCCTTGACACCTCTGCCTACACTATCCCATCACCCTTCTTAGAACCTTGATGTTTTTTCCTGCCCTGCTCCTTGCTGATCATACACTACCTGACATTATTATTCAGTTTTTTACCTATTTCTGTGACTTTCCAGCCTAATTCTGAAGCCCCAGGAACAGGGGCCTACTTGTCTTCAATGTCTTATATTTTTCCTTCAGCACTGGAATAATGCTGTACATTCAGTAGATACTTAGGAAATGTCTTTTCTTTAAATGACTTGAGGTATATTTCCAAAGCTTATTCAAAAATTGGTTTGAGAAAGAGAATAAAGAGCTCAATTGAAAGAGAATCACTCATTTCCTAAGCCTTCCTGAATTAGATCACAACCGTTACTTGTGCATGCTGACATCTTCCTGGGTTCTCGTGTGTGACCTATATATCTTTCATGCCTGGCTTCATGAACATGTGCAAAATGAATAAGGCATGGGGTTCTACCTGCCTTGTGTCATACAAGATACAGCTTCTGTCTTCAGCCATGGTTATAGACTTAATGAAGGAATATGTAAGTAGCCACACTACTCCAAGGGTAGCTGAAGAACTAGGTATTTAGAGGCATTTTTTAGAATGTTAGAATTCCCTGCCTAATATCCCACAGAACAATGAAGTTATAATAGGCTTTGGGGTTTCTTTTTCACAAGACCAAATCTGCAAGTTAATATCCAATTCTACAGTGTTTGGGCTTTGGCCCAATATATAGTATATAATAAAACCAAGGCCAGGCACACACCCAGGGATTAGTTCATCTCAGGCAGACCTAGGTCCCAAGAAAACTTGTTTCCTTCCAGATGGCTTATTTCCAAGTGCTGGATGGGTTTTTTCATTGCCTTGTTCTTGGTTTGGAAGGTTTTGGTTTTGTTTTGATTTATTTGCTGTTATTGTTGTTGTTTTGTTTAGTTTTAAATTTATTCTTTGATAATTTCATGCATGTATACCATGAAATATAATCATATGTATACCTATTCCCTGAATTCCCCCTAAATCCACCCACCACATTACTAGTGGTTTTATCAATCAGTATCAAGTTTTAGCACAGGGAGGCCTCAAGTGAGTGAATTCTATTCACACAATGCTGTGGTAAGGGTATTTGTAGCCAAGGAAACACATTAGCTGTACCTGGTATAAGAAGACACTCACCCCCTACCCCAACCTTGGTTCCTCTTAAGAGAGTGTCTAGAAGATTCAATTCCTAACAAGCCAAAGGGTCTTTATGGGCTCTGTGGAAGGTCCTCTCCAGAGGAGAGATGACCCAGCACCAGCATAAGATGCTCTAGCCCTGGTTTGCAAAGGCAATGGAAAGAATTGGAATCATTAATAAGTGTTGTTGCTTATTTCATCTCACTGCCATGCTTTTAACTCTGCTTCATTTGTATATGCTTATAATGAACATAAACTATTTTTTAAAAAGTTTAACAGGATACTTTCTTCAAATAATTTTAAGACTTATTTTTAATTATGTACATGCATGTGTGTGTGCATGGAGGTATGTGCTCAGGAGTGCAGGTGCTTCTGATCCCCCAAAAGCTGGAGTTACAGAAAGTTGTGAACCACCTGATGTGAGTGCTGGGAACTGAACTCTAGGCTTCTCCAAGTGACATGTGCTCTTAAATGCTGAACCATCCAGTCCCCTAAAGAATTTTTTGTGGACTACTAGGGATGCATAATGCAAAAAAAGAACGATGGAAGAGTGGATAGGATAGAAGGGAGGAGGGAGGGGAGGGAGGGGAGGGGAGGAGAATGATAGGCTTGGAGATCTGTGATTTAAACAGTTTTATCTCAAATGTTAATGTGCACTGAATCACCTGGGAATCTAAAGACAGATTTGAATGGAGTGGGTCTAGGGCCTGTCCGGATTCTCCACTGTCTACAGTCGCTCAGCTAGAGCAGCTATGTGCTGACTACAAAGTTTTCCCAACAGTGAGATTAAAGACAATGCCACCCTCAAGTTGCTGCTGTGAAACTCAAGGGTGACAGTCAAGGGAGAGAGTCTAGCTCTATGCCAGGCACCCACTGTCCTGGTGCTGCACTGAGAGGCTCTGGGGACAGTCCTGGGCACTCTGAAAATCAGCACTTAGTAGTGTCGTCTTTCACTCTGGACTGTCCAGCTTCCCTAACATAGTTCTGGGCCCTCTGTGCAGAGCAGCTCTGCTCCTCACACTGGCTGGGTGGAGCTCCCTTCTCCACAAAGCTGGATTTGGCAAGTTACTTAGACTTGCTAATCTCTAGGGTTTTCCATCTTTGTCTCTGTGAAGTCACTGCTCTCAGTAACATTGTTATACGTAGAGACATTTAGCTTGCTGGGTTCTTACTTTTCTTTTAAAAGAATAGCCCCCCTATGAAATCCTCAAAGAGAAATCCACTGTCTAGTTTGACCCAACAGATTATGTTACTATAAACTCTGAAGAGGAAAAAGGGAAAGTAGTTGGGCTATGATGCAAAATTGAAGCAATTAAAGAATCAAATTCATCCTAATTTTTTCTACAAAGACATACTCTCATGCATGAATGACCCTGTTCTTTTCAAGTTTTACAGCCACCTCATCTGAACAGAAAATGCAGGAAGTCACTTGATGCACAAAGTACTGTTATATGCATCTTGATAGTAAAAAAGGGTGAAAGACCAGTGAGGAGGCTGGGAGCCGACTTGAAAGACCTGCGAACAGCAGGCCTCCCCTTCCTCAGCTCCCTCGCTCAGCCTACAAGCCCTCAAACCATCCTTACTATGGTACACTCACTTCAGCCTCGGGGAGAACATGAACTATTGAAGTCAAAAACAATTCTAGCCTTTGATATTCTTCTCTTTTTTTCTGCTTGTCTCTGTGAAATATAAACCCACAGTAGTTATCACAGAGACTTGATCTCAGGAGCATAAGATTGGCTGGTCTTCAGGGGCAAATCCTCTTTTGCCTCCCCTTTGCTTTGATTACCGTGTTTGTGGAGCTGTTCGCCCTACCTGGCTGTTCATATGAAGACAGTGGTCCACATGCAATCAGGGTCCTCTGGTCTAAGAGGGCCAGTCCTCCCTGCACTGCAGCCCTTCCCCCAGGACCAGTTCCAGGCTCCTGAAACATGGGCCTCTTACACAGAGCTAAAGATTTGCAACCAGTAAACCCAGGGTCTTTGCCAGATGAAGCCTCTGTAACCTCAGGACTTGCCAGATGAAGCTCATTCTCTCAAAAGCCAAATAAAATACAATAGTCAGGATGATCAGAAACCAGAAGGCTTTCCTCCTGTTTGAATAAGCTCAGGTGCCTGGGAACCCCATTATTCCTGGTGTCCAGAACAAGGTGCTTTCTCCCTTGCAGGCCTGCTTGTTGCCTCTAGGAGGGGCACACTGTGTGTACTGAGATCTGGGCTCCAGATTCTGACCCTACTTAACTGCACTGGGACTGTGGGAAACTTTGCATAGTGGAGTTTCTTGTGTTCCAGGAGGAGCCATCCTGAAGGGACTCAGCCTCTGTTCAGCCACTGCCACGGAAGCTCTCAAAAGTTTGGAGTGAGATTCACAAATACTAAAAGCTTCACCCATTGTCTCCTCATTTTTTGCAGATTATCTGATCTGCAATGGTACAGGTGCTTCTCAAATCACAATGGGGTTATGTCCTGATAAACCCATCATAAGCTGAAAATAACCTGCCAAAAATGCATTGAATGGGGGCTAAAGAGATGACTTAGTGGTTAAGAGTGCTTGCTGTTCTTCCAGAGGATTGGAGCTCAGTTTCCAGCACCAATAACAGGCAGCCCACAATTATCTGCAACTCCAATTCTAGAGGACTGGGTGCCTTTCTTGGTTTCCACAGGCACACACACACACACACACACACACACACACACAGAGAGAGACTTGTAATCCTAGCATCTGGCAAGTTGAGACAGTAGAACTAGACTTTGAAGAGCCAACCTCAGCTACATAGTGACAACCTTATCTCAGAAAAACAAATAGGTGCTGGATAGATGGCTCAGTGGTTAAAGGCACTTGCTGCTCCTCCTGAGGACCCAAGTTCAGTTCCTGTACCCATGTTGAATGGATCACAATCATTTGTAAGTCCAGCTCCAGGGGATCTGGTGCCCTCTTCTGACCTCTACAGGTACCCACACACCATGCAAACAGACACATACATACACATAAGTAAAAATAAATCTTAAAAAAAATACATCGAATATATCCAACCACCCTATTTCTTGGTGAGCAGCATGACACTGCAACACTGCAGAGTGCTTCTCTGTTACCTCAGGACTCACTGGAAGCCATGCTCTCTGGTGTAGCCCAGCCCAGTTTCTTGACAAAGGATCTAAATTCAAAATTCGAAGTGATTTCTATAGAATGCAAATCTGAAACCATGTAAGTCAAGCAGGCTTCTTAGTATTGAAAGTAACAAACAAAAACAGAACTTCACTAGTTAAAAAAAAAAAATACTATACAGATAAGTCTTTGAGTTCTTGAAATTTAGTTCGTGGCCTGACAAGGATGGGAGGGGCAAGCAAAAGATGAGAGGATTGCTTCAAAGTTAACCTGATCAAAACACCTTAATGTGATAATGGCTTTCTTATCAGAAGTTCAGGGCCATAAACTGCATTAGATCCAAGAATATGGTGATGTCAAATGTTTTCATGGTGCATATTAAGAGCCCCGTTGGAAGGTAGAAGATGTCACTTGCAGATAAGGAAATTGGACCTGAATTTTATAACCAAATTTAATTAGCACTGATTTGAGGTTGATAGTACCTGGTTTTTCCAGTTTTCAGGAAATGTATCTTTACCTGCAGGGTGAGTGGGGTATAGAAGGAAACTGGGGGGAGAGAGAACCTGAAGCAGGGAGGGGATTGTGAACATGAAAGGCCTCCATCTTGGTTCTCCTCTGTGATGTGATAAAAAAACCTCTGCCTCCCTCTCTTCCCCTGCCAAAAACTAAGCCACACCCCTTCAGCATCAAACGCCAACCCCACATCTAGAGAGGCCACAGGCCTCTGCACCACAGCAGTCCCCGGTCCCCGAGACAGAAATGGAAGAAGCACGTAGACACCCAAAGGTAAGGGGAAAGACCCAAGTCCCCCTGAATCCTGTGGGGTTCAGGAGGAAAAGTCCTCAATGAGGTAAAAACTTCCTAAGAACTTTCTTGTTTTCACTCTCTTTCTTTTGGTAACTATGAAGACAAGTGGGGTGTGTATTATCATTAACAGAGATATTCTTGAAGGTCTCTCGAAAAATCAGCAGCACTACACACACACACACACACACACACACACATACATACACACACACACACGCACAAACATGCACTTTCTGACTTGCCCCAATTTTTAAATGGGGTAAATATTAAAGTGTACATTTTAAGAAGTTTTTGTGATGTAAGTGGGTTGTATTATTTGAAAATAAAGCTTTAGATTATTGAATTTTATTTTTCAGTATTAAGCTGAAATTCACATGATTTAATTAAATTAGCAGGAATGAAATGATCCGTATTCTAAATGTATTGTTAGTGTGTGTTTTCTCCCTTTTTTGTCATGATGTGTGACTTCTTGAGTTTCCCTCCAAAGATGCAGATGCTCTAGATAGGCATTGGCTTGGTTTTTGCTTGTTTTGTTTTGCGTACTGGGAGTTGAACCTGGAGCCTTGCAATGCTGAGCAAGTGCTGTACCACTAAGTCTTTCCCCATCCCTCTTTTCACTCTATTTCCCTGCATGAGCAGCGAGCAGAAGTGTGAGGTCTAGACCTGCACACGCACCCCTTGCCTTCGCACTCATCCTTCTTGGAACTAGTGTACCACTTGCTGTTCTGTTTCCTTGTAGACTTGGTTTGTTAAACAACAGTTCTTCTTTGTCAAAAAATTAACTTCAGTGGTCGCCCAGTGGTTTTCCAGAGTGCCGCTTTCCTCTTAGTCTGAATACCTTTTTTCTCATATTTTGGGTTTCATCTACAGCTCTGTGTCCTTTCATCTCCATCACAGCTCACCATGAGTGGGATTGCTTTGAGTATCAAACAGTAAGGCTTGGTCTAGACCTGGTTGGCTTCTGGATCTAGGACAAGTTTAGCAGCAGAATCTTAGGAAAATCCTAGATTTCTCAGAGCCTCAGTTTTACTGGGAGCAAATTGAAAGTAGGTTCATTTAGACAATTCTTGATATTTTCAATGAGAGCTTTTGAAAAGTAGGAGGGAGGCATCTGAAAGACCATGTTCTGAGCTGTTCGGTGAGGTTGCTGCCAGTCACTATGCCTGATTAAATTTAAATTAATTAAACTTCACTACCTTGGAAAACAGTGCCTCAGGCACATTAGCCTGAGTTCAAGTAGATTTTCAGCCACATCCCATATACTTCCTCAGCTACTAGCTGAAGAAAACCATTTGGGAAGCGCTTGTCTTCAGATGGAAACAGACTGGGGTTCCGTGGGGCTACCGATGGGGCTGGAGTGGAGTTGAGGTTGAGGCCAGTACTGGTATTGAGCTGGGGCTAGATTGCTGGGCTGGGCTGGGCTGGGCTGGGCTGGATCTGAACTTGAGGCAGAGGCTGGTACTGATGTTGAGTTGAGCTGGGCTGAGCTGGGCTGGGCTAAGCTAGGCTGGGGCTGGGCTGAGCTAAGCTTTGGTTGGGGCTGGGCTAAACTGAGGCTGGGCAGGGGCTCAGTTGTGCAGAACAGGGGCTGGGCTAGGCCTTAGATGAGGCTGAGCTGAGCTGGGCTAAGCTGGGATTGAGCTGAGGTTGTAGGTGGTGCTGCATTGAGCTCAGCCTGGGACTCAACTCAGCTGAACTGGGCTCTGCTCACCTCACTGTCTACTACTGATCTGCTTCTACATGCATGGGATTCTCCATAACCAGCCTTCAATTTCCTCCTTCTACACATCACTTTTCAGAAAATCAGAATAGGTTTCAGGTCATAGGGTCAGGTTTTCCCTTAAGACTCTCAGCCCAAGAATCACCCCCAATTGGCCACAGCATACTGAGGGGACTAGTCCTTATGCTGGATGGTGTGTGCATTTTCTTACCTCATAGGTTTTATAAAGTGAAATCTTTGAAATGTCCTTAGTAACTGTTCTGTCTTGGTTATATTGATGTCTTCGTGGGATGGTATGGCACTGTCACATTCTGACATTATAGTGTGAACCCACTGGAGCAAACCTGGCAGCAGTGGCAGGGCACTGATGTGAGCGCTCATGACTACAAGCAAATTTACAGTAACCACGGATAAAAAATTGAATTTTAGAAAAGCTTTCTTACAGTTTTTATAATTTGACTTTATTAAATCTTAGAATACCTACAAAGGATCTTCAAAAGAAAATTGAGGCCAGATGTGGCGGTATATACCTTTAATCCCAACACTTAAGAGACAAAGGCAGGATCTCTGTGAGATCAAGTTCAGCCTGATCTACAGAGCAAGTTCCAGGACAACCAGGGCCTCCAAATTTCAGATAAGACTGGCACCCACAGTGGGCAGTGCCTCCCTAGCCCCTGTGGGAGGCTCTTTCATTACCCTAACAACATGACTATTGTCCCCAGAGCTCTTGTTTGTAGATTTTTAACAAAATGGTTAAATAGGGGAGATTTCTGGATTTATGTTTTAAATCCAGCATCAGTCTGCCAAGTGTCTTGGACATCTTGGTACTATGTTTGGTCATAAGAAGGTGTGTGTGATGTCATACAAGCAAACATGAGAACGTCATGAGGTCAAATGCTGGCCTCAGGTGGGACCATTTCTCTCATTGGTGGTTGTATGAATTCAGACAATTATCTTTAATTTTTATATGTATGAGTGTTTTACCTGCATATAAGTGCTCCCTTGTCATTTAATGACTACAGAGGCCAGAAGAGGGTCTCTGATCTCCTGGAACTGGAGTTACAGATGGTTGTTAGCCACCATGTGGATAATGGGAACTGAACCTAGGTCCTCTAGAAGAGGACCTCATAACCACTAAGCCACCTCTCCAGCCCTAGGCAATTATCTAAATTCTCAGTTTCCTTTGTTTGCAGTGCTGGGGTTGGAGCCCAGAGCCATGTACATGCTAAGCAAGCACTCTAACACTGAGCTCCATCCCCAGCCCTATTCTCAATCAGAGGCCCAGATGCTCTCAATCCTGGTTGTTAACTGGGGTGGTGACAGCAGTGTAGTGGATGTGGTCAATAGGCACCTAACACCTGTATCCCCTAGGACATTCAGATCATTGGTAGACCCCAATTAGTGTACCACGATATCAAGTGAGTCAAGAGTACCATTTTCTTCAATGGCCTAGCACTGTATAACAGGATAGAATGGAGACTCTCATGTAATAAGTGTTGGTTTATAGACCTTTTATTTCCTTCAGATACACGTGTACATGTGTGATATATGGTTCTGATTGCTATGGCAACAGAACTTTCAAATAGTGTCGGAGAGGACACAGCTTTGTCCTGTTGACCCATGCTGCCATCAACCTACAGAATGCCCTGCACATACTTGGCCACGGCAGACATTCCCTGGGGAAAGGCTGACCCCCATCACTGTCCTGTTGCCCACAATAGCCAAGTATAGGACATCTGGAACATGCTCCTGGGGTTACACCCCTGTCCAGGTTGTCTTGGCTAGAGGCCCCAAAGAGTGTGTGAGGTGCCCTGTAACTGCCGCAGGAATCAGGTCCCTCGGAAATCTGAAAACTCAAGTCATTTGTTATAGGATTTGAACATCACAGGAAAAACAAAGCATAGAGAGAGTTAGTTTGTGTTCATGGAGGATTCAGGAGGATCTCAAATTCCCAGAGCATGGAGAATCCAAAGGACAGTCTCTCTCTGCCTCAAACATGATGCTTTTGCTTCTAGAGCAAGATTGGTTCCTTCCCATGCCACCCACCTCTTGAGACTGGCATGATGTTCTCCACTGTGCCTTGCTCCAGGCACCTGGCTCTCAGTGTCCCCTACTTCAGACACATTGGGGAGCTCTGATTCTCCTCTATGAGTCTCTCTGTCAGGGAAAACAAAGTTTCTATGCCAGGTCAGTTCTCCACCCACCCAGTGTCAGACCTCAGTGTTCCATCAGCCACAATCCCAAACTTTTTCTTGCTGTGGCCTTGTTAGCTTCACAGGTTTGGCTTTCCCCATAACCCCCTCCAGTATACACGCATGCCATTAGGCATTATTCCAGTATGTTCTCACAGCCGGTAATTCGTGGGAAGCCACAGAGAGCTGCAGTTGGCACAAGTGTTTCCCTGGCTGCAGCCCATTTTTCAAGCATGGCCTTAGGAGCAAGCACATCGTTCATTCTTCGTAGGTGATAACTTCAGTTGCCTCTGCCACCAGCTGCAGAGCACTGCAAGAGGACCCACGAAAGGAGGATGGCATTGCTGCTGAGCCAGGGTGTGACCAGGACCCACATAGCTTCTACGGTCTATGCTGTCATTGTGCTCTGGCCTTGTGCGTTTTCTCAAGCGGCCTGAGGGTAGGACAGCTGTACTCCCTTGAGTGGCCTAAGGCCTCAATGTTCCAAACAATCAGAATTTCGCTCTTGAGCTGTCAGGTTTCCTGGGCTACCTAGAGTCTTGGACATTTCCAAAAAAAAGCTGTCCTGCAGAGACCTGAGTGGAAACTCAGCTTCCTAACTGTAGCATAAGCTTGGTGGTTTTTCAAGTTCTCCAGCAGCCTTTCTGCCCCGCCCTCTGCCCTCTGCCTGCTGCTCCTGCCCTCAGCAAGCCCTCTGAATGAGCCTCCCGCCTCAGCCCACTGAGAGCATTTGTTTTATCCGTTCCTGCTGAAGGAAGGACTAGCTGGTGGTTGTTAATGAAAGTGATAGCAATATCCGTGTATTTATCTTAGATTATGGTCGTTAGGAGTTGAAGCACCTCCAGCAGCCCGTCTGCGGTCGACTTGAAAACAGGCGAGTCCCAACAATGAGCTTAAGGAAAGGTGTCAGGTATAAATCTCGGCTTCAAACACCAGGGTGCATTCCAGACTTCAGAGACACTTCTTTGAATAAAGGCCCTTTTTTCAATCCTGCCTTTCTTGTCCCTGGGCCTGGAGCAGGATGAAAGTGCAGGGGTGTGTGCGTTCATTTAGTCTGATAATGAGGGCGAGGCTTGCGGGCATGGTAATTTGGCAGCTTCGGCACTTCCTGTAACAGTTTTAATTTTTTTTATCCAAAGGCTGCTTAAAGACAAACATTTTTGTTAAACTGCTGGTAGTTCATTTTCTGCAGGAACCGTGCAATTAATCTTGTTTATATTAAAGAGGCAGGTTGCTTTTGTCAGCTTTCCTGAGCTATAATTAATGAAGATCAAAAACGTTACAAAGACATAATATTTAGCTTAATGCAGATGAGGCTGGGCAACAGCTGCATCAATTAGAGGAGAAAAAGGGAAAACAAATATCCCTTCGGAATAATTTCAATACATTAAAAAGCAGGGATCTTAAGGCACCTTCTCTCCACCAGTCTTTCCTGGTAAGCCTGGTGACAGAGAGAGTTTGGACATCAAATGGTTTGTAACGCCCCAGCAATTACACCCTAACTACAGATGGAGGCACCTGAGGATTCTCCAGCTTAACCCAAGTTTATCCAGGTGTGTAGCTGCAGATCAGAGGCTAAGAACCTAACCATCACTCAGGAGAGAAATCAGCCAGGCAAGGGAACCTCACTACTGTCTGCCTAGCACAGTCTAGCCTGCTGGGGGTGCTATGTAAGCTCAGCTACTTTATGTAGATTCCTCTAAACTCAGTCATTAGAAATCAAAACAGTGGATCAGATTAACTCAGTGGGTTAGCAGCATAGTGCCTACCCCTATCAGTGACTTCCTAACTCAATGAGTAAGACCCGTGGCTTCCACAGGAGAGCTTAAAGGAATTGCCTCTGCTTACAGACAGTAGTATGTGGGCTTTGCTCTGTGTCAGGGAGCTGATGGAAAACTGTCACCTGGAGCCCACCAAGGAATCCTGTGGAGACCGTTTACAGGCTAGAAGACTGAGGCCTAGGGAACTGTAGGCACATGGGCAGTTAGTTAACAAGCCTTTACCACTGCTGGGCCCCATGAACTTGAGATCCCAATTACAGAAGTCCAAAATGGGGGTGGTGGGGGAGCAAAAAGAATAATAAACCAAAGGTTTTCAGCAAATTCTGATGATGTAAGAAGATAGCCCAGCAGATGAGGATAGCTGATCACAATGAAGTGAACATAGGGAAATTCTACTTGCTGAACAACCAGAAAAGCATTCAAGGGAGCCTTGCTCTGGGCTGTGCATGGTTCTTGGCTCCCCAGAATGGACTAATAAACATCAGGACTTGCCTATTCCAATGACTCACATTCATTTCCAGATTTTTAAATGATGCCCAAGGGCATTATTATCACACCTCAGGTCTTAACAATCTCATGCCCCTTTGCTTCATATTTCTGCCTTTCAGAGTTTATAGGATCTCATATAGACATAAATATGTTCATTGCCACAGTATTTATAGTAGTGAAAATTGGAACCAACCTGAAGGTTGAATATTAGGGAATTAACTGATTTAATTATGATCCGCTGATATAATGGAATACTTTGAACCATTGAAAAGAATGCCATTTAATAGTAATTAAGGCTTCAGGGACTGAGAAGCAAACCACAGGCAGCAGACACACTGCTATCCTAGTCTCAAGAGATAAGTATGTTGAACAATAAAACTGTGAAATAAAATCCATAATGGATGGCTTGTGATTTTATTTCCTTTTAAAATATTTCTTTTATTCCCAGTACTTCCAAAATTAGAAAATAACTATACTACCAAGCATTCATTGGCACATAGTATGCACCAGGTACTCTGAAATAATTTTCAGTAATAGAACTTTACTGATGAGATAGCCACTGCAGAGATAACTCAGTTGTCCAAATCACTTAGCTATTATGTGACCAAGCAAGAATTTTTTGTTCACTTGTTTTCCTATGACACTGTGAATCAAACCCAAAGCCTTCTGCATGCTATGCAAGTACTCTACTGCTGAGCTACGTCCCCAGCAATATATCCATATTCTTTGCAGTCTGGCTCAACCTCAGTTGCTTCTTGGGTACTATATGGTAGTATAAGAGCAGAGAAAAGATTGAAAACCTCAGAACCATTTTCTTATGCCTAACTTGTTTCCTCAAATCAGTTCCAAAGTCTTAAGAATCTCTTCTAAAGTTGCAGCATTTGCATAGAACCTACAAATACCCTTAGATACTTAGATGATTTTAAATACTTTAAATCACTAGATGACAGAATACCTATGGACATGCTAGTTATTATCCTGTGTTGTTTAGGAAATAATAAAGAATAATGAAAAGGAACGAAGTCTATACATGTTCAGATACAAACAGCATAGGCTGACTGATCCTGAGCTGGCTGAATCCATGGATACCAAACCCATGAATCAGAGAGCAGCGCCCCCCCAGCATTTGTGTGCATTCTCTTGTCACAGCACTGGACAAGGACAGGTGATAACTGTTTTCACGATCTAGACCACAGACAGACTAGGATAATGATCCTTATGAAAAGAAAAATGCCCTCATTGCCCTGCTTTCTAACGAGGGGCCCTGGGCAGGCCTCAGTGAGACCCAGCAGGAAGGCTGTCTCACTGAAATAAAGAGGAGAGTTTGGAATTTGGGGCTGATAAAGAATCAGAAATTTGTGGAGCAGAGAGACCTGCTTAGAAGAAAGCCTCAGAACTCAGCACGAGAGTTCCCCAGGGGTCCTAGGCCTGATCTTAGCACAAACCAGCAGAGAGCAGATGCTCTGGAGCTGAGGTCTAAAGAGGGCTCAGAGATCACAGGGGTAGACAGTCTGTAGTGCTTAGAGAGCCAGGGAGGAGACGCTTACTTAGCATGTTAAGCGTTCAACTGAGGCCCCAGAAAGCTCATGCCTTAGGAAGAAGAATCAGACCAGTCCTTAGGACTAAAGGCAGTAACCTCAATAGACAGCCCTGATACAGAAAATCATGCCCAATAGTGCCAAAAAGACCTTCCAGTAACTTTACAACTGCTAAAGTGTAACTCCGGTCTTTAGAATAGATTCCCTACAACATACCTTTATGATTATATACCAGAACACATCCAGCTACATAAAGAAGTAGGAAAATTTGACCCATAATAATTTAAAAAGTAGTTGATAGAAACAGATTCCAAGGTAATCCATGTTGGAACCAACAAAAACTTTAGAACAACTCCCTTTAATATGCTCAAGGATTGAAAGGAAAAGGTCAGCACAATGAGTGAGCAGATAGAGAATTTAAGCAAAGAAACTGAGTGGTTTTTAAATATTTTATTTATTATTTTTATTTTATGTGTATGAGTATGCACCTGTGTCATGCAATGCATGCAGAGGTCCCCTGGAACTGGAGTTACAGTTGTTAGTTGACATTTGGTTACTGGGAACTGAACCTGGTCCTCAGCAAGGGCATCCAGTGTTCTTAACCACTAAGCCAGCTCTCCAGCTCCAAGAGCAATTTTTAAAAAGGAAACTCTGGAACTAAAAAGTACAAGGGTACTTAGTACTTAGTAGCATCATGGAGGCTACAGAGAAAGGAGCAGTGAACTGAAGTTAGAGCAGTTGAAATTATCTTAAAAAAAAAAAAAACAGATTTAAACCAACGTCATGTCCTTCTATTGTTCAGAAACTATCTCTTGCCTTATCTACTCAATGGAAACAGAATCTGTTTATTCAAGGCCTTTGGCAGCTAATGCCCAAACTGCCCCCTTCCTCTATCTCTCAATACCCTCCAAGTGAGCAGGTATTCCTACCACACTCAAGAACTCTCTGCCCAAAACCACCTGTTGTCTCTCTATCTCGATCTTGCCCTTTTTCTCAAGTCCTTAAGACAAACAACATTAAATGCCACTTTATCCAGGAAATTTTCTTCAGTGTACCTAACCAGCAATGTGATTTCTTCCTTTTGCTCTTCCCCAAAATAAAGAAAAATGAAAGGACAAATAGCACAAAGCAAAACAGCTAGTGCTCGTGCCTCTTTGTGTATGTCTCTTTCGTCCTGTTTTCATGCTTGTTTGCCTACAGTCTACCTTGTTCATCTTGGTGCTCCATCCAGTCTCACCAGCCCTCAGAACACAGTAATATCTGTGGAATTAATAAGCTCATAGCCAGGACTGGAGAGATGGCTCAGCAGTTAAAAGCACTGGCTGTTCTTGCAGAGGACCCACGTTTGGTTCCTGGTACCCACATGGGGGCTAACAACCCTCCATAACTCCAGTTCCAGAGAATCTGACAGCTGCCTCTGGGTTTTGCAGGCATTGGATGCACATGGTATACCTACATACATGCAGGCAAAACATTCATAACACATAAAATAAATAAAATAATAAGAACATAACTGTGCTATAATTAGGTGTTTCATTACAGCAGGATTTCTCAGAGTTTTAGGGGTTTTGGCTTGTTTCCTTTTTTGATATAGGGTCTCCCTGTAGTCCTAGCTGGCCTGGAACCAGACTGGCCTCCATCTCACAGACATCTGCCTGCCTCTGCCTCCTGAGTGCTGGGATTAAAGATGTGTGCTGTTAGTGCAATAATCTTAATAATCTGTTAGTACAATAATCACCATCTGTTAGTACAATAATCATGAATGGCATCCTGGTCTTATATAATCTTAGACATAGTTACCAAGGTAATAGAAATAACTAGCAGTTCAGCTCTTTGTGACCATCTACCAAGTCCTGATGCACTTCTACTTGAGGTTGGTCATTGGAGTGGGATTCCACCAGGCCAAACAGAGCAGAAGATGGACACTGAGATGATTCAATATACAGTTGCTGTCAGTGACTGATGTGGTATGCCTAGGAAGAAGGAAAGAGCCCCCTCCATGAGAACCCTCTGAGAAAGAGACTCAACCTTCATAGAGTCTTCAGGGTGCTGAAAACACCTGGGTGGGTAGTTTCCAGCATGGTGAACAAGCACCAGAAATAGACTGGATATAGTAGGTGTGCTGCCCAGAAGGCCCCAAAATACAGCATTCATCCTACCAGATGCACTGGTGAGGCAAGGCATGGTAGGAACTGCAGCTGAGTCCCCAGCCAGCAGCTCCTCCAGAGACATACTCCCTACATGGATCAGCCATGCCCAATTCCCAGCTAATGTGGGGATGTGAAGGTGTGGTCTCCAGGACAATTCTGCAGGGACCCTGCTTGCTGGTACCACACTACACCCTGAGCTGCCCTACCTCCAGCTCTTCCTGAGAATCATTCTGCACTTCCATCTCCAGTGCCAGGCCTGTGCCCTAGGGAGCTCTATCCATGAAGTGGGATGGAGGACCCAGACAAGGCAGAGGGCAGTACTAGCAGGACAGAGAATATGGCAAATGGTCAGTGTCACATGAAAGAAATGTGGCAAGGAACTCAGCCTTAAAACTACTATTCTTTGGAGAATAAAGTGCTGAAACCATCTTTTAAGTCTAAGAAACATATCTTGGGCCAGAAACTCGGTTCTGTAAGAAACAAGGATGCGCTAGTGTTCCTGACATCAGTCCCCAGAGGCCAGCTCAGCACAAAGTTCAGTTCCACAGGTTTCCCTGAGCCCCCACTGCAGGCAGGACCTGGGCTGATGCAGACATGCTTAGGTGTGTCTTGGGCGTGTCACCATCCCAAAGAGCAGTCCTGTCTGCAGGTGCTAGCAGGAATCTGAGGGCATCTGAGGAGCCTCTGTGAAGCAACGGCAGCTGGGAATGCTGGGTGGTGTTGCCAGGGTGCACTTTGAGCACATCTTTCCTGGCGTGGAGGACTGCCAGGAGGAGGGCCATGTGTCCTCAAAGACACCGAGCACCTGGCAGTCCTCCCAAACGGCTAGCTCCTCGGGCCTGAGGATTCATGCTTCCAGCATCAGTGCAGAGAACTGAAGTGTGACGGACATGGGCTGGCAATCTCTAGTTTGGCTGAACTATCTTTACTTACAGAAAGGGTCAGAGCAACACAGAACAGGCTTCCTCATAGTGTAGAACCTGCCCCCGAGCAGCCATCCTTCTACTTTCTGTCCCATTGAATTTAGATGCTCTAAGTACCTCACTAAATGGAATCATACAATATTGTTAGACAATAAAGTCTTCCTTTTCAAAGTTTAATAATATTCTACTGTATGCATAGATGACATTTTGTTAATTTATTTGGTACTCATGGCCTTTCAAATAGATATATCTAAACTTTTCATTAGCTGTATTCTTTTCCAATCATTTTTTCCTGGAATTCTTAGTGGCTAATGTGTAAGTTGTTGACAGTACAAATAACCCAAATCTTATTCGTCCAACTCTCCACTCTGCTCCCTGTTAGATCCAAGGACAAACCCCTCCAGGATTTTAGTAAGTTAGGTCTCAGGCTTTTAATTTTAATTTTATTTTAGTAACAGTGCAGTCCAGTTCTAAATATTTTGGCATCATTGGAGGGCCCTTGGTGTGGGAATGAGCAAATAAGCCATCCCAGCCATGAGAGTACTGAAATGCATATGAAACACTTAATAAACAGTCCTTTAAGTATTGCCTGTTTCATTCCTTGGCACAGCACCTGTTAGCCTCTCCCAGGGCAGCCAGAGGAGGGTTTGGTCATACATACCATGTGTAGTGTGGCCCTTAGTCTCCATATAAGACTTCCATCCTGTGTCATCATTGGGTGAGGCCGCCGTGCGAACAGGTAGCACCACAAAGTTACAGCCATGACTCCTAGGGGTCAGAGGCATGTCCAGGGCTCAGAGGCTTCAAGTTGCACTAAAGTAAATCAGACAACATGGCACGGGTTTTAAATCACCAAACTGGTGAAACACAATGATGGTGGAAACTATGTCACACTTTCACCAGCCTCAGTTAAGAAGAGATGCTGTGGGTCTTCTGCTGAGGTCACCCCCCAGACTGTCAGCTCCTCATAGGCAGCAATGAGGATCTCATGGTGAGGCTGGGCTGGCTCTGTAGGCAGTAACTGCCTCTGCCCATGAGATGACATGGAACATGCTCTGCACCACAGCTTTCTTCCTGTGACAGAAACTCCCACCCATCCCTCCTACCCTGGACCTGAGCTGCTTCTTGCTCTGCACTGGTGGCCTTTCTGGAGCTCTGACATTTGGCACAGCATGGCTTAGTAGGCTCTAACAAGGGCACACGTTTTCCAGGTCCTTCCTAGAATAGGAAAGGGGTCTATCATTCATCCAGTTGACAGGAAAAGAGCAGCCCCATTAGAGTAAGCACAGCAGGGCCAGCTCCCACCAGCACTACCTTGGCCAGACTATTTTAACTTTCTGGAAAAAAAAATACCATTTTTTTCTGGCTACATGTGCATATTGCTGACGGAACATGGTGTTCACCAAGTGCCTCACATTGAAATCCTTCCTCTTTTACTATCCTGAGAAATGGCAGGCAGATAAACCTGTCCCTCATTTGGGAAGTGAGGTCACTGGGATTCAGGGAGCAGAAATGATTCCTGCAAGGTCAGGGGGCTCAGGACAGTCTCTAGTCTATCTTGACCCAGCCCAGTAGCATCCCTAAGACAGCCAGTGGATCTGTGCATCCCCCAAGGCATGCAGACACCAGTACCCGAGGAAGACAGACCCACACAACCAGGACAATTGACATATCCACCACCTGAGGGATTTATCATTTCTCTATGTTAGGAACATTTAACTGCTAGCTCTTTTAAATATTCAACTGAATGTCCTCAACCATAGCTCCCCAGTCGGTGCTGCAGACAGTAGGAGCTCTTCCTCTTGTTCCACTGCAGCACTGAAGGCCAATCTTTGTTCTGAAAATTTTGTGCAGAGGTCAGGGTGATATTGGAAGGAAGTTTACCCAAACCTGTGTAACTGCCAGAATTGTGTTGGTTCTGAATCTTTCAGACTAGTTATGGCCTGTATCAGCAAACATAGTCCTATACCAAGTGCCTTGTGTGTGCTTGGTAGTGCTCTACCACTGAACTCTACCTCTAGCCCCTTCCATTTTTGTTTATAAAAGTATATTTAAGGGGCTGAAGAGATGGCTCAGCAGTTAAGAGTACTGGCTGCTTTTTCAGAGGACCCAGGGCTTGATTTCCAGCACTCACATGGCAGCTAACAACCTTTTATAACTCAAGTTCCAGGGAATCTGATACCCTCTACTGGCCTCTGCACCCACATGGGGCACTTAAATACATGTACACAAAACACTCATACACACAAAATAAAAATAAATGAATTAGGGACGCAGTGGTTAAGAGCATTGGCTGCTCTTGGTTCAGTTCCCAGCACCCACAAGGCTGCTAACAACTGTCTGTAACTCCAGGTCCAGAGGATCTGATGCCCTCTTCTGACCTCCATGGACATTGCAGGACACAGGTGCACTTGCACACATGCAGGCAACATATTCATATACATAAAAGTAATAAATAAAATATTTTTAAATAAATCCAAAAAGAACTTAAAGTATATTTAAGACTTCAGCAATGACTTTGGCTCCTCCACTTTGAAGAAGGGTCCAGAGTTGGAAAATGAGTACAGGGTAATTACATTATAATCTACCTCCATTTGTGAGTAATTTAGCTGTATTAAGAATGAATGAAGCTGGGCATGGTGGCGCATGTCTTTAATCCCAGCACTCGGGAGGCAGAGGCAGGTGGCTCTCTGTGAGTTCAAGGCCAGCCTGGTCTACATAGTAAGTTCCAGTCCAGCTGGGACTACAAGGAGACCCTGTCTCAAACAGACCAAAAAAAAAAAAAAAAAAAAAAAAGAATGAACAAAGGCAGGAATAGGTTTATTCAACCCCACTGATGCCCTGGGGACACAAAGCACATCCAGCTCAGGGTGTTGGCTTGAGCCTGCAAGGTGCCTTGGCCTCCCCCGGCCCTTCCTGTTACTGCACTTGCAAAGAGTACCCTCTTTCAAACCGGTAGGGCAAGACTCTGATTTTGACAGGAAGGATCCAAATTTTCAAGATCCTTGCTTCATGTTGGGACTCGAATTTAAGGGAGAAAAACAAAGTGCTCTCTAAAAGGATCGACACTTAATGGTTATTTATAGCTCTGCCCCATCCGGGTCACCTGCCTGTGAAGCAGCACCTGTGCTAGGTAATTTCCATGTCAGTGGGGGTGGCAGGGGATATGAGGACTATGAGTCAGGAGATGTCCATCTATTTGTGAACTATAAACAAACAAAATCCTACCCACACAAATCTAGAAGCCAGGGACAGCCTTTTTGTGGCTTCTCTGAGACCTTAGTACATTATCCTCCTGGGTCCCTAGGGTGTGAACCCTTCATGAGGGTTTTGGAGCCATTATTATGCTGGGGAATTAAACTGACCTGATGTTGAAAGGAGAGTGAAGAAAACAGGAATGTATTGGAAGGAACCAAAAGCTCCAGAAATCTTCAAGGGCCACAGTGTGGGTGGGAGGTGGTAGAAGAACCCTGGCCTCTCCAGCCTCACTCAACACAAGCAGCAATGCCCACTATTGACATTTCCCAGGAAAGTAGGGAGTGGGCACATTGATCCTTGCAGTTTCTGTGGTTTTGCCTGGCCTACCCTAGGTCATAGGAGTGTGACGAAACCATACCCACAGCACTCTGAGTCTACCCCTTTGCTGACTTGAGCCTCGTGCCCTTCAGAGCCCAGCCTTAGCTAACCTTGCTCTGTGACTCTAGGACCTCGATTCTCAAAGCTCTGGAAAGGCAGAGCACTAAGACCAGGTTTATGCCTCAGTAGTCGCACTGGTCTACATGACCTGCAAGATGCCAAGGTTTCCCTAAGGCCTTCCTGATACTGCCCTGGGAGAGAACATTCAGTCTCTGCTTCTCTGTGGACTCTGTGTGGTGCTAGGGAGTAGAGGGAGAAGCCTGGTGATGTATGTGAAGGAGCATCATCCAGTAGTGGTACCTGTGGGTTTCACCTCACACAGATGCCTGAGAACAACCAATAAAGTCTCACAGGCTGCTGCTGTCCCCTCTATGACAGGTCTGGTGTAGCAGTTTTGCCTGCTGTGACATGGTCAACCTGATACCAAGTGACTAGTACCCTACCTCCCTGAATGTCCAGATCCCTCCTAGGCCGAAGGAGGATAGAAAAGTTTTATTCAGGGTGACTGTATAATGGCCAATAAGGAGTTGTTTCAGTACTCTTCTTGATGTGATTCTGAGGACATTGGCTCTGGTAGCTCTGGGCAAACATTATGCTTCAACCTTCCTGCCCTCTCCTCTTGGCCACATTCATAGCTAGCTGAGAAGAGGCTGTGCATTTAAGTCCTGACTCCTGTTTCTGGCTCCTCTGAACTGTGTGTGTGTGTCTATAGTAACTGCCAATGAGGCAGGGCAGCTACAGGGCCATCAGAAACTCAGTGAAAGCAGTTTGGAAATATGTGTCTTCCAGCTTACCTATGGACTGGATGGAAGGTGTAGCCTGTTTGCCCTCCCAGAGACGGTCCAAAACAGA
Source organism: Nannospalax galili (assembly GCF_000622305.1). NCBI lineage: Eukaryota > Metazoa > Chordata > Mammalia > Rodentia > Spalacidae > Nannospalax > Nannospalax galili. The sequence continues at coordinate 1,116,307 of NW_008350329.1, forward strand.
CATAGACAAAAGCTGCCGTCCCTTTTAGAACCCATCTTCTACATCAAACATGAGGTCAAGGCAGCACCAAGTTCATGAGACAACCCCAAACCATCTTTTAAAATGTAAGCTTAGCAAAAAGAAATCAAACGGGCAAATGGAAAAATGCTATAGTTTATGAATATGATAGAATAAGACATTGGATCTTGCCACATGATGATCCTCAGTTACTAGGTTCAATGGGAGAGGCCAGCTGCATGGTTCCACTTATGGGAAGGTCTGAGACTATTTTAGAGCATGGTAGTACCCACCTGTAATCCTAGCACTTGAGAGAAAGAGGCAGGAGGATTCCAAGTTCAAGCCTGTTTTAATATAACAGCAAACACTGATCAGTCACAGCTGGGGTGTGGGCAGGAGGCAGGTGAATGGCAAAGAACAGGAAAGAAGAGTGCTGTGTTCAAGACTGCTGTGTATGCAGGCGTGCGTTATCAAAATCTCCACCTAGATACTGGAATTAAGTGGATCTTATTGTGAGTTAGTTATAGTTCAGAAGAACGGAACATTTAAAAAAAATTTAGCAATAAGAATATAAAAATATGGGCCATTAATCAAAACAATGAGAACATAGGTCTTTCAGAAGCCTGCAGTCTCTGAGAACACAGCCGACACCATGCTGCTGTTTTCCTCCTGGCTGTGCTGCCCTTAGCCCATCCCTACCATAGCCTGCTGTGACGTGGTCGACAGTCACAGAGTATCAAGCACTGTGATGTGCAGGTTAGCACTTTTCTCAGAAGCAGCTTCTGTCTTGCTGTGTGCTGGGTGATGATATTAAACTTTGGTGCAGGAGATCAATAGGGAACCTGGTGACTTCTCTCTGGCCCCAGAGGCTCAGGTATGACCCTAGAGGACCACCTAGGGCACTCAGGCCTCCCATGGCTTCCTTTCTACACTCCTACTCTGAAAGCTTATGGTGACTTCAAGGGCAACTAAGAGGAGAGGCGTGTAGGACCGTGAGGGACAGAGGGTTCCAAAGAGGCGCACATCCTCAGCCTGGCTTTACCTTCAGACAGCCCTGCTAAAATGCCCACAGTAATAATCTTAGGGGAGTGAAGAGCCCTCTAAGCCTTCAGAGACTCCTTGCATCATGACTTGTTGCAGCGTTGTAGCTAATTTAGAATCTATCGCTCGTGGTGCCAATACATCCTTTATCACCACTGCCAAGTCAATGTCTCATTTGGCTGGCATGCTTTGAGACCATGGTCACAAGCCCACCAAACCGTGCAGCAGGCTTTATTTCCACACATCATGACTAGTCTCTGGTGACAGCTTCCTGCTCTCTCTAGTAGAGCCCTCTAAGAGAGATAGCTGGGGTTGGGTGACAGGGTAAGCTGAGCACATTGCTCTCCAAATACCTGAGGCTAAAGAGAAAAAAAAAAAAAAATGAGAGAGGAGCGGAGAGGGGATTTGGTATGGCATCTCCACAACAGGGAACAAGGATTTCTGGATTTCACGGGAACACAGTTGAGGAAAAATACAGTTGATCTGCTGCTAAAAGAAGAAAATAGAGCAGTGACCCTGGAAAGGACATGCTAGGACTTCGCATTGCCCAAATGGGGCATGCCAGCTGTGGCCCATGCCAGATGTAGCTTATGATGGTCCCCTTTTTCTCTACTTTTCCATTGTGACTGAGCTGACTCCTGGCCATTCTTCCTTCCCAGGGACTGGGACAGTCTTCCTAACCTCTGTGAGAGTGTCCGTCCCTTCCACCATGTTCCCACTTCACCCATCAGTCATTGCCTTCAGTATTTATCTCACTAAATTGTGTTGGCTTATTGTGGTTTCCATCAAACTGTGAAATGCCCTCAGGGCACAGATTCTGTTGATTTGTTTGTTCAGTTTAGTCTAGAGTAGGTACTTAATCAATATTGCATTGTGATGAACAGATGGATAGGAAAAGAGACGGGGGGGGGCAGAAAGAATATGTGATGGGTCATGTATCAACATTACAACAACAAGCTACACTTGTCGTAAGATTATAATGGATCTGAGAAATTCCTGTGGCCTAATGGCATTGCAGTCATGAGAACCTTGTAGTGCAACACATTCCTTATGTGTTTGTGGTGATGTTGGTATAAACAAACCTACTGTGGTGTCAGTTGCATAAGAGGAAAACATATAATACAATTATGTACCATACTTTACATTTGATAATGATAATAAGCAACTGTGTTACTACATATTTATTATACTACATCTTTAATTGTTATTTTAGAATGCACTCCTATTTATTAAAAAAAAGAAACAAAACAGTTGAGGGCTGGAGGGATGGCTCAGTGGTTAAGAGCACATATTACTCTTTCAGAAGACCCAAGTTCCGTTCCCAGTACTCACAGTGGGAGACTCTGTGTATGTATATATTTGTCTCATGCTTCCAAGCACAAGTGTTCCCTGAGAGAGCATGTAGGAATGCCTTGCAACCCCTGTGAGGCAGTTGAGGTCAGATGACCCCTCAAAGGCCTGAACTTAAAACCAAGAACTTTCCAAATCAAGGCCTTTCAGTGTAGTGATAGGCAATGGTGCTGTTCCTCTACCACCTTTGTGATGTGATCCGAACCTCTTGGGTGCCCCCCCACCCATGCCTCCCACCGTGTTCTGTGCTCTACACTCAGGGATTTCTGCCTCAGCTTCATTCTCTGTCCATCCAGGACTCTGACTGATGAGGCTGCCTTGCTGCCCTGAGGGTCCTTTTCTGGTAGAACCATGGGTGGCCTCACCTGCCATGAGACCCAGTGGGAAATGGAAGAAATGGAAGCCCCTGGTTCAAAACAGTCACTAAGGATCTAGACAGAAGAAGTAGGAACAATGTCACACTAACCCATAGTATGGAGCCCCTTCTACCAAGGGTATGGGAGAGGCAGTGAAGGAGATTTTACAAAAACAAAAGAAAGAGAACACGGCAATTTCTGCACAATCGAGCAATAATTAGCACTCCCCACCGGATCATAAATCACATCAAATAGGAGTGCTCTCTTAATGACTCCAAGTTTCTAGTGGGAATAAGGGTCTGTCTTTGTTGGAGAGAACTGAAGCCTTCTGGGGAGACCAAAGAATCCTAGAGTGTAGGGAAGAGGCCACCAGCAGCCTCCCCTCGGGCTCCTCCTACAGGAGAGAACTTGGGAGGCTGTGGGGAGCAGGGAGGATAGTAGGAAGAGGAGCCTGCCCTGCAGCTGCCTCCCACACACTGACAGCTGCCAGCACCTGGCCTCACTCCACAGAGGAGCTATACTGCCAAGGAGCCGGGTGGGCTGGCTGTAGGCCTCACCTCTTTCCCATCCAGACATGAACCACCCCTCCAGTCACTCCAGCCCAATGAGGACAAGAGGGCCCCCCAGTAGGAACCACTTCCCAATGCCTAATGCAGTTATCACACAAGTAGAATGCAAAAGGACCGAAGACAGGTGACCTTGGCCCATAGATTGGGGACAGGAGGTACCCAAGGCGTGGCCTCATCAGAGAAAATAAATCTATGGGAAAAGGTAGCCCCTCCACATTTAAGGGTGGTCCAACAGGCTACAAGAACATGAAGCCCCCAGAGACTGGGCTGTCCCAGTGATAGTGGCCGGCAGGAAGAACAGCCATCCTCAGAAATCAGGTCATTTCAAGAGGCTATCTGCCCAGTCAGGACACTGGGTTTGAGGAGAGGGCCTAGGACAGTATGCTTACATTCCTGTATAATTCAGTGTTCAGTGTCTTTCTCCTGTGACAGGAGCCCTGTCTGTCTCTGACCCCAGAGTCTATAAGACTGCTGCCAACTAGCCCACCAGAACCCCTCAGTACTGAGGAGTCTAGTGCCCTCACCCCGCCTATCTGATCTTTCTCCTCTCCAGTAGCTGCCCAAGGCCACCTCTTCTTGAAAGTTCTCACATACCTCTATGTCTCATCCAGTGGCTACTGCACCCCTCACCCCCGAGCTTCCCCAGTCACCTTTAGCCTCTGTTCCACACCTGAGACACTCTGTCCTTGGTTCTGACACTTCTGCAACTCCACACCCATCTTGTCTGGGTGTTGCTCCCTAACCTGCCTCTGCCCCAGGTCAGGCCACTACCAGCCCCTACTAGCTGCCTCTTCCTCAAGTCACATCCTCTTCTGAGACTATTTCAGACTACAAATCAAGTTGGGTGTGGTGGCATAAACCTTTAATCCCAACAGGCAGAAGCAGGCAGATTTCAGTGAGCTCCAGGCCAGCCATGGCTACATAGTGAGACCTTGTCTCAACAAACAAACAACAAGAACAAAAAACAGATTACAAATAAGACTTGGCAGCAGGTCATGAAGTCAATTTCCTGGGCTTCGACCATGGATTTTTTTGTTTTTGTTTTTTTGTTTTTTTGTTTTTTAATGGAATTTTGAAAAAAGGACAGAATGCATCTAAATACCTTGCTCATAGTAAGCATAACATGTCTCGTGAAACTTTGCCTCCGTTACATATGTGACACGTGTGTGTAGACATGCATATTGGGTCATACTGTGGCATCTATTTCCTCCCTACATCTTGGTCACCAGGATTTGAAGTTTCTTCCTCTCCCAGCACAGTGGAATGTCGTCTGTCACTTCCGCTCTGTCAGCAGGCTCTGGTGGGTAATCTGGATCATGATTACTACAGTTGGTCAGTGTGTCACTTCAGCTAAAAACTATGTGCAGGAGGGAACAGCAGTGAAGTAGAGTGGTTAGCTAGTGAGGCAGTGCCAGTCTCTCCTGCACAAGGCCAACGGCAGACATTCCGGACGCACCTGACCTGCCTGCCCCCAGGGTTTCTGCTGCACCATGAAGAAGGTAGCAGGCACCAGGCAACAAGTGTAGCTGGACTCCAGTGAGGCATGTTGACAGCCCCTGTGGATTGCTAGGGGTTAAGTTTGCAGGACCCTGGCCTGGGTCATTCACCATCTGACCACTTCTACAAGTCAAGCAACAGCACTGTCTTCAAGTAGATGGAGGAAGATGCCATGGCCTCTGCCACATCATCACCATCCCAGTCACGAGGTTCCCAGGCTGGGGACAACTCCCCTTGGTCCATGGCCTTGCACCTGTCATTGTGGGGAGCTTGGGGTCCCCAAAGTCACAGCAGGTTACAGCTGGGAGAAGCTGGACTCCACCACCCCCAGTTTGGGCTGATCTCCAGCTGCACCTTCAATCCTCAGAAACAGAGCCCTGACCAGAAAGCTACCCCTTCCCACCCAGACCCTTCTGCCATCTAGGAGAACTGGGCACAGCACTAAAGATGCTGCTGGCTTTTGTTTGGCTTGTTTATTTGTTTCCCTTTTGACCCTAATTTTATTGAGTACATCTTTAATGAGCTTTTCAATAAATGCTGTAGGCTGGCACCAAGGTGCGCAAGCCCAGCAGCCCTTCCCCATTTTTCAGGGAAGCCCCCACGGCTCTGCTATAATTAGAAGTCAATTAAATCAGAAACCATTAATATGGCTCTTGGAAGACCTCCAACACCCAGTCACTGTGGAAACTCATCTCTGCTCACCCCACTGTTTTGAAGCAAGGTCAGGGCTGTGGACCGGGTTGTGTGTGAGGGAGCAGCCCCCTTTCTGACCTCTACTGCCCCTACTCCACCCCACCCATGGGGCTGTAGTCAGCCTCCCTTCCTATAGGCGTCCCCTGCTGGGTCTCCCTACTTTCCCTGCTGCCTGCCCCAGCTTGCTCCTTGCCAGAAGGAAAACACCCAACAAGTTCACAACTAAGGGCAGCCTGGGTATTTTCATCTTGCATTGCAGTTCTGAGGTGCAAGAGAGTCTGGAAGCCTGGCCATTTCTAGTAGGTCACCCAACAGATACAACTGACCTTGTGAGAGCCACCTCTAGATATCTGAGCCATGCGGCTGAACCCAGGGAAGACCCAGGCCCTGTCCCTCCAGGCCTTGCCAGTGACTCTGACCAATTATCTGTGGGATCTTGCAGAATGTTCTCAGCCTGCTCTTGGAAACACACTTCTCCCCAAAGTGAAATATCTTTGTGGTTTTTTTTTTTTTTTTTTTTGGTCACAAAATTCACAAAGACTACTAAACAATCACTCTAATCCTTGGTCTGTGGCAACCTCCATACCCATTACTCCCTTACAAAATCTCTGCTGCAAGGTGAATTGGGTGTCACTCTGACCCTTCTCTGTGCATATAGAAAGCTTTACATCCACAGCCATGGAGGAAAGTCTGTATGAGGCCTTTGTCACTCAACAATAGACAGTTGAGCCCTGCATGGTGCACCAGGAAACTGAATGCTTAGATTCTTTTCCTGGTTCCAGATGCCAAACCCAGGTCCTCAAGCATGCTAAGAAAGTGTTTTACCACTGAGACCAGAATTTTGTTTGTTTGCTTGTTTGTTTATTGCTATGATAATCATCTCTGGGCCCTACCTGGATCTCATTCATCCTCCCTAAACAGAAGTGTGGACACTTGCTGCTCCATGGGGAGGGAGTAGGAGGCTGGACAGGGGCACTTGGAAGGAAACAGGTCCTGGAAAGCCACAGGTTCCAAGCTCATCAGATAGGGACCCCACCAGCCTCTATACATGTTTATGCTTTGAGTGCTTCTCCTAAGTGTGCATTCTAATTCCAGAACTCTCAGCAAGTGGGGCCTTAAGTCTGTGGAGGTTAGAAAAGTAGATGCTGTATATCGAAATGCTCAAGGACTCCTTGAGCCCACCAACTTACTCAGCTCTCCTAGACTTCTCTAGCTTATTTTCAATACACAATCCTTTGACTATTTTCTCAATGTCCATGGGATATTATAGGGCTAAAGTCTTGCAATTAGGAAGGAAAGAAGAAAGGAAAGGGGGGAGTCAGAGGGAGGCAGTGATTTCTAGGTGCCATGGTCTGCTCTGAGCTACTCAACCCAGTGTTTTCCTGTGTACTATTGAAAAGTATTGTTTCTTATGACCAATCACAAGAGCAAGAGAATATAGGGTAAAGGGGCTAGGTTCCCCCCAGTTTGATGTGAGGTCTGAGTCAGCAGTACTTTCTGGAAGGTTCCTCATATGCCTCACCAATCAGAGAGTGTATGTTGTTTACCGTTAATTTACCTTTATTGTCAACACTGTGACCACAGTGTGGCACCAGGAGAGTCCAGTGGTTCATGTGAGCACATCATCTGTCTCTCTTCATGTAGGGTAGTTCATACCCACACTCACAGGTAAAATAGTTTGACTTGAAAACATGACTCCTGTTCATAAAGTGAAAAGGTGAACAGAAACTCCTACAGGAAAGCAGTGCACTAATGTAGTTGGCAAAAAGCCCATGAACCACTGGCCTATAGCATCCTCTGTACATCAAATAGCTGTGTCCAAGTCATTTAACTTCTCTGCCCTTCATTTGTCTCAACTGTAAAATTAGGTGGCTGAACTCCTATACTCTCTTAACTCATCAACTCTAATGAATGACTCCGGCCTCATAAAGAAGTATCTCCAGGAATCTTGTTGCACTGGAGCAGAACCAGCCTAGGGCATCTCAGTTAGAGCTTGTTCAAGACCATTCTTCAAACACGGGAGCATGTCAAACACTAGCCCTGAGCTTAAGGTCTAACAGCAGGCCCCCTTGTGCTCAGTCCTTTCTCTGGGGGCTCTTTCTGAGACACATTTTAATGCTGGTGAAGGTACCTGAACTGGCCCCAGGATTACCAGTCTGAAACTTAGCTTAAAGTCTGCCTTTTCTTTAGAGTGTATCATTCCTCATGCTGTCTACTGGAAGGTACCTTTATCCAACGGGGACACAATGAAGATTAAGGCAGTGAGTGGACCACCTGGTACTGATGGAATGTGTCTTTCAGGTGCTCATCCAGGAGAGCATGGCCCACATGGGGGACTGCAAGTGGATGCCCTGGCTCCCTGTCCTGGTGGTAAGTTGCTCAGAGCACCTGCTCCCACTGTGCCCTTAGTCTAGCACCTGCAGGGCAGGAGGTTTCCCTTCAGGCCTCACCCTTCACCAGATATGCCACCTTAGACTGCCCTTAGCCTCCTAAACCTAGACATCCCCAGCTAACAGACGAGAATGATGCCTCCAGCCTCAACTGGACGGTTAACTTGGCACTCCCTTCTCAGAGCTTGTAGATAGAAGAGTCCCTGAATACTTGTCAGTGGTGTGTTAGCCACACCAATGCCTGTGTGATAGACATACAACTGAGAAAGACCTGGAAATTCCTACCTTCTAGAGCGCCTCCTGAGAGTGTGGGTGGGGGCACCGTGAGGTGAAAAGGCCAGCATTTGTGGTACCTAGCTGGCTAGAGGCTCAAGAGAGGGGGCACCTTCCCCATGTCCTTGAGATAATCCAAGGCAGACTGTGTGGGGGAAAAGAACCTGGCGCAGCCTTGACCAGAGGATGGGTTTGGACAGCAGGGTCAGGAGGAAGTGGTTCTAAGGATGAATGCTGATGGGAGGCAAGGATGGCCATGCCCACAGCCCTGGGGTGCTCATTAAGCCACTAGCCAGCATCTTAACCCTGGGCACTCTGGGCACTGCCCATGCAAGCACACATCTCAAGAAGCATGGAGGCCAAGCATCCCTTCTGTGGCAGGTGTCCCTGATGTGCTCAGCCAAAGCAGAGGAATCCAACTGTGGTGAGAATGAGTACCACAACCAGACCACCGGGCTGTGCCACCAGTGTCCCCCCTGCGGGCCAGGGGAGGAGCCCTACATGGTAAGGACCAGAGTGTGCCCATGAGCTAGGGCAGGGGGAGCACTCACAGCTCCAGTCTGATGAACTGGCATTGAGGACCAAGAGATCACCAAGATAGATCAAACTGATCACTTACGATCAGCAGACACCAGGGCTGAGTGGCATGAGCTGTCTGAGCCCAGCGCACTCACCAGCTGAGCACTTGCCAGCTATTTCTCGGGTGTTAGGAATTTTTGAAGAGAGCATCCTGTTCTGCACTGCTGGCCAGGCAGTCTGATTTGGAAGTGTGTGGCTGAAAGGCTTTCCAACCAACGGTGCCTCAGTTCTGAGTGCTGGGTCTCCTTGCTGAAAGAAGGTGCCGCGCATGCTCTGTGAAGCACCGGGAGTTATATCTAGAGCAACAATATTTGGGGTTCTTGTAGAGCTCTGAGAAAAGTCAGACTCCCAGGACTGACCCTCTCAGAGAACGTGCCAGGAAGCCAGTGGATCTATTTCAGGGACTTGGAAGGGCAGCATCTGAGGCTGGAACCCGTCACTATCCCCTGTCAGCTGTTAGGGGGAGCAAGCTCAGAGACAGAACTGGAGAAGTGGGGGCTTTGCAGTTATGATGTTAGACCCCGAAAGAGTAGCTTCTGGAAGCAGCCAGCGTGCCACTGTGCAGGCCAGCTGTGGTCACTTCCTGCTCTCTCATCTTCTCACTGCACCCCCACCCCCACCCCCGGCTAGTCCTGTGGATACGGCACCAAAGACGAGGACTATGGCTGTGTGCCCTGCCCAGCAGAGAAGTTTTCCAAAGGAGGTTACCAGATATGCAGGCGCCACAAGGACTGTGAGGGCTTCTTCCGGGCCACTGTGCTGACGCCAGGGGATATGGAGAATGACGCCGAGTGTGGTCCGTGCCTCCCTGGGTAAGTGTGGGGTGTGCTGGACTGACTCCTGCTCAGTGAGGGGCAAAGACATTGTGAGCAGAAGTCCACAGGTACCACAGATCTTCACAAAGTGTCATGCCCACCTGTTGTCCCCTTCTATTGGGAACAACAGCAAGATGGTGAGTCCTGTCGCCTCTCGTGGATAGGTAGGCACCTACTATGTGGGCAAAAAATCATCATAGTATAGCCTAATCCCCTATGTAAAAGAAACGACTTACAATGAAACAATGCAGGTGAGACATTTTGAAGGGGGAAAAAAATCATAGCATTCTGCAAGAAAGTATTATTTTTAGTAGTTTTAATATTCTGGGCAAGTTGTGGAGGAACGTGTCAGTAGGCTATACTGCAGAGGCAGAGGCAGGAGGAAACAAGTTCAAGACCAGCCTGGGGGTGAAAGATACTAATAAAGAAATTTGAGTCTTGTATGCCTGCACTCCTACCATAGCTGAGTTTTGTATCAAGTCTCCCAAAGAAAAGCAAAATTAAATATAATTGACCTGAAAGGCAAAAAGATAAAACTTTTCTGTTTTCTAGATAGAATAGGAAATTTGGCCGGGAATTAGAAAATTCCTACCTTGACACCCAATAAAGACCAAGCTTTGGTGGTTGCTGCTGCCTCCCTCTAGTGGTGACAAGATAGAATGTTTGCAATTGGAAGCAGACAAAAGTAATGGTGGTAGTGATGTGATGATACAGGTTTAGGTGAAGGAGCTGGCAGAGATGGTGGAGGTGATGGTGGTGGTTGACCACATGGTGCTTATGGCCGTGATGAGGCAGGTGAGGTTGTGGATCTAATGCCAGAAGTGATGAGAGTGGGTAGAGGCAATGGATGTCATGGCAGTGATCATGGTGCAGAGGTATCTTTGAATAGCTTACTACACTTGACACCATGCTTATACATACATTGGTTCGCAGGTTCACTGATGTAAGTAGGAGGAAGAAGATAGAAATGACACAGAAGAAAGCACCGAGCACTACTTTGTAAAAAGAAGGAAGTATACAAAGTCAGAAAGTCCCTCCAACCTAACAGTGTGAATTTACTCTTCACAATGAGAAGACATGTCTGTCACACACAAATACACATACGCTCCCTTAGTTCAGTTTTGTTACGGAAAGCATTTTTTTTTCATGCCATCCATCATCTATTTGCTGGCAACCATGTCCCACCCCCAGTATGCAATGTTCTGCCTTCAGTTCAGGTCGCCTCCTGAGCCACAGACTCAGATATCCAAATATTTGCAGGGAAACCCATGTCAAGGTCTCTAATACAAAGTATGATCCAAAAATATTTGTCAAACAAATTCATAAAGCAGTAGAACCTCACCGTGTAATCTTATCCTTCAAAAAAAAAAAACCTCTTCACAAAAAGCAGGGAGCTGTAAACAGGAGGATACTAGACTATTAACTTCAAAAAGATGATAAAAATAAATTTTCTCTCTGGATAGCTTTGGTTCAATTGTTATAGTTAATGTGTTGTTAGAACCAGCACCAGTGCTTCCCCACCTAACTATACAAGCACATCAAGGGAACGCTCAGTGTAGACCCTGAGCTTGCCTGTGAGTGAGAGAAATTCAGAGAAGTTGAGGGTAGACAGCTATAATTAGTCTGTGATAGTTCACACACTTCCTAGAATTCTATCTCGATTGGCTCATTTACTCATTGGCTTTACAGGGTTTTTTTTTTGTCTTGGTTTAAATGTATGATTCACCAAAGAAACACAGAGCTTCTGTGTACCTGTGGGAAAGTATGCCCACCCATTAGGCTCCCTCTGGAGAGAAAGAACTCTCTCTGCAAGACCTGTTTATTTCTAGAGGTGTGTGTGGCCTCGGTGAGGAGCTGTAGAGAAGGCAAGCAAGCAGAGTCAGATGGAAGTATTCTGAATATCGGCACTGAAGATGTGGGCCTTCAGCTTGCAAATGATGTAAGTCTTCATGCCGAATGTCAAGTCAGGAAAAGATGCAACAGGGCTGGTGTCATGAGGAGCCTTTTGACAGTCACAAGGGAGATGGCTGAGTTGAGAAGTGCCAGAGCTTAGGGAGCAAGGACAATGTAGGGAGTGCTGGGAACTGAGGCAAGGGCACTGGGGGTTGCAAGAGTCTGAGGGTTTCACAGCAGCCAGACAGAGGCAAAAGATGAGGAAGAGGTACAGAAGAGGGCTCACTGACCTCTCTCAACCCTCCCTTGTGTCAGTGTGGATGGTGGCATCAGGTGTTCAGATGTGGAGTACAGGAGGAAGAAGGATTTGATGGTGATGTGGAGGCAGGTGGAGGCCAAATAGAATCTGGTGCTGTAGGACATCCACATCAAACTCTCCCACATGGATGGTCAGAGAGGTGTGATGCTCAAGACGAGACCCAAGCTGGTAATTAGTGGGGCTAGAGCTATTGGTCCAGATGGCCCCCATGAGACAGCTTCACCAAGCAGGGAGGATGGGCCAGTGCATTATAAAGCTCCTCAGCCCATACACCCTAGCTCTCACCTGGCTAGAGGTGAGCCCTGTGGCTGTGCCACATTAATAGTCCGCAGAATCAGTTGCCATTTTGTTCCAGATGAACTTAAAGGGGCAGTGACTGTTTACATGGCACAGCTTGTTTCACTATCACTTAGAGCCACAGAGACTCTAGCTGGGGACATGTGGTGAGTGCACTGCTCAAAGACAGGTGCCAGCCAGCACTTAGAGCTGACTGAAGAGCCATGAAGAGAATTTTCCTGGTCTCAATATTTACCAGAAATTGCCCAACCCCCTAAAGAAGTTTTATAATGGTAGTGAGCCCTCCAGCTCTAGAAGGCTTCACACAGCTGTGACAGAACTAGTGGCGAGGCTGCCATGTGTTCTGAAAGCTTGGAAGTCTTGAGTACTTCCATCCCTGAACAGTAATTTTATCTTCAGCACCCAGGACAGAGCAAGGTTGCCGCACCCCCTAAGCCAGGGAGGGACACAAGTCCTCACCATCTCAGCATTCTGCAGATCACTCTAAGGATGTGAAAACTGGGTAGTCAGTCCCCTATTTGACTTGTAGTGAAATATATCTGCTTAAATCAGATATTTGAGGGCACAAACTAGAAGGCTCCCACTTTACCTCCCCAAGGCTCTCTTAGGAACTACTACCTTCCTCAAGCTCAAGCCCTATGGGGCAGGACCCCAAAGGGCTCCTACTTCCTGTTGCATACTCTGGATTTACAGAACAAAATGAGGCTCTCATGCTGTCACAGAGGACCATGGGCATTTCGGCAGGCTGGTATGATCAGCTCCATGAAAGGCTGTTTCATTTCTGAACCCTTGTGGTTTGGGGCCGGGATGCAGATTACCTGGTGTTTGTCTTTCCAAGGCTGCCCTAAAGCCACCTTGCCCCCCACCCCCCCACCCCCGCCTTCCCGGTGGTTTGTCAGGTGCTGTCTCCCATTCTCAGCTTTGCAGCCACATGTGCCCCAGACTCTGGCTAAACAATAGCAGGACATGGGGCTTTCTTATTGGGAAAGATATGTGTGGGAGGAACAACAGAAGGCAAGGACCAGGAAGAGGGAAGGGGTCAGATTTCATAACCTCCCCACATTGGCATCGCCTGCCCCTGGGAACGTTCTGCAGCCCAGCTGCTCTACACCAGCTGCTCCCTTCACACAGAAGGCTCAGCACAGCCTGCAACTGGGAAGGGGAAGGACTCAAGGCCTGGCTCTATAAGCCAACAAGTCGGAGGGAATGAGCATCTCCTGACCCAGAACATCCACTGCAAGCTTGTGGTCCCAGGAAAAGTGAATCTGTAGGAGCAATCAAATTCTGTTGTCTTAGAGGAAGTCAATCTCTAGATAGAAGACTCTACAGTTCCTGTTTAAACTGAATTTTGCCCTGGGCTAGACTTAGCCAGGAGAGAAAAGGAAAGAAAACTTCAGGTAGTCCCCAACTTACAATGGTTCAACTTAGCATTTTTCTACTTATTGTGTTAAACTCAGTAAGTAGAAACTATAGTTCAGCATGTGTTAACCTGCAGTTAATGGTACGCTCCCCCCCATGTAACCATTCTGTCTTTCACTTTCAGGGCAGAACTGCGTGAGGGAGCCAGCACTGTATTGTGAAGTAGGCTCTATGGTAGATGATACAGCCCAGTTGCAAGCGAATGTGTGTACGTTCTGAGCATGTTGGAGGCAACTCCACTAGCTAGGGTGTGGGGCCGGCTGTATGCACTGAATGTATTTTCTGTATAACAGCATCTTTAACTTACAATGAACGTATCAGGCAGGACACAACCCTATGGTGAATCTAGAGCATCTGTAGGGAAAATCAAAATGGAAAGAGTAGGAAATCACATCTTTACTGAAAGGCAAATGATCTTGGCACTGGCTGGGCAACAGATTCCTGAATGAACACTCTACTTCAGATCGAAGAAGCTGTCAGACACCAGATGACAGACCAGTGTTTTCATTTCCTATCTAGCTCTGCATGAACTACAGATGTAGGCTTTACCATGAGGAGTTTAAGTTAGTCCTGAAAGTAAAACAACATTTTAAAGTGTTCCCTAGGCTGGGAAGCTTGCTCAGTCCATGCCTTCTGGGAAAACATGAGGACTCAAATTCAGATCTCCAGCACCCGTGTAAAAGCCAGAGTGGTAGCATACATCTAGAACCCCAGCACCGGGGGCATAAAGGCAGGAGGATCCTTGAAGTTTATTGTCTAACCAGCCTTGTTGAATCAACGAGGTCCAGGTTCAGTGAGAGACTGTGTCTAAAAGAATAAGGTGGAGACCAATCAAGGAAGATACCCGACATAGATTTCTGGCCTCCACACTTGCGTATACATAAATACACATCCATCTTCACACACAACACCCATGGGAACACGTACATAACAAAGCACATACACACATGTAATGTTCTTTAAACAATACATGCTAGAAAAAGGTGGTTCTTCTTATCTGGGAACAACTGACACTCATGCCAGTAGGCCATGTGACTTCCTAACAGTCTCCTGGAGCCAACCCATTTTAAAATTCTTATAGCCTTTCAATATTGCTCCTTCACTGTTACTTTGCACAACTTGGTCCAAATGTACAATCAGGGCCAGGGTAGAAGCATGGCGCTACAAGCGTTCAGAGCCCCATGTCCGGCTGGGAGTAGTCAGCCTGTAGCGCCATGTCTGTCTCCATGACAAGAATAGGCTACCTCACCATAGATGCAAACCCTGAACAGCCCCTGTCTAGGTGCTGAACACTCAGGGTCTTCAGTAAGTAGCAGGTTCTAAACCCCAGGTGTTCCACACATCTTGTATGAGTGTGACTCTGGAGCTTCAGAGTGTGACAGAGCCCATGACTCACATGTAAACGGGGCAGGTAAGTCTGTGGTTCTTCTGTTTTAAAAAGGAAGAGACATCTCAAAACATCTTTGGAGTTTCTTTCCATCTCAGTACTTGGAACTTGCACTGACCAGAATGTGATATAATTCATTAACTTGTCCAACCAATATTTACCAACAACTTAGCTTCCTCAGTACCTAGCAAGAGGTATGAAGATCTCAGTTATGAACAAGGCTTACCCTCATTGGCTTCCAGCACCTGGTCATGATAGGACAGGAGAAAGAATGGTGTGTAGGTAGAGGTGAGAGGAAGAGAAGGTTGTAGCCTGAGGTGTCTCCCAGAAGAGGCATATAGGACCTGGGTGGTAGAAAGCTGCAGGTTGCGTTGCCTAGCAAGAAGCACCAGACAGGTGCCCTCTGCTGGAAAGATCTACCATCATGTTCTTATGTGGCTCCCTGCTTCACTGAGGGGCCAAAGGGTGTGTTTGAGCTTTTTCCAGAAGGCTTAACAGTAAAACTAACTGTTGTGGCTTCTCTGAGGGGTGTTTTTGAGATTGGTTAATTAATGTTTACAAGATACACAAGGATCTGAGGATAAAAGACTTTGTGGAAGGGCAAGCAATTACAACCCTAATGTTACTGGTAATGGTCCAAGCTGAGGCAGGCTGGGGTCCAGAGCCTCCCCAGCCTGGCCCTCCTGCACCAACCTGCTGCTTACCACCCACAGCCATCAGTGGAGCCTTCGTGGTACACAGCTAATAAGAAAGAGATTAGAAAACAACCACAGACCGCTCCAATAGCAGAGAAGGATTTGCATCTCTTGAATTATAAGGGGAAGCACTGACACCAGCTCACTTTGACTTCTCATAATGTGATAAATGGCTACATGATCACCATGGGATGTGTGTTGATGGAAAATGGCTCACACCAAGATAGAAGCCAAAGTGACAAAGGGAAGATGATGCCCACAGGAGGCTGTGCTATGGGAGGGGAGTTGCAGATTCCTGAGGGCTGGATCTCTTAATGGATGTTGTGGATGTTGTAGTACAGGAGCATCATTTGGAGTACAGGACTTGTAGCAGTGTTACTTGTGAGTGATTCATCCTTTTTGAATTTAACTGCAGACTCAACTCTCATAGTTACATAGGCGTCTTTGGCCAAGGGCAATTACTGTTGGGACTAGTTGCATTTCAGGTCATCTTCAAGGCCATCTGCACTGATCTATCCGGCCACC
Source organism: Nannospalax galili (assembly GCF_000622305.1). Classification (NCBI taxonomy): domain Eukaryota; kingdom Metazoa; phylum Chordata; class Mammalia; order Rodentia; family Spalacidae; genus Nannospalax; species Nannospalax galili. The sequence goes on from NW_008350329.1 coordinate 1,132,402, forward strand.
AGTGCAGTTGCTTTCTGTCTCTGGTACTCCACCACTCACTCAGGAATTTGAGGGATCCCAAACACACAGGCACTTGTGCCAACAACCCCACCAGGCTATGGGCTCTGAGAAGGGTGACCTCTGCTTAGTGAGAGACGCAGGGCCCGATACTTCTGCTGAAGGGTGTTGATGAAGATGGTGATTGCACACATACTAGATAAACACCCCAGAAAGGAATAGAGAGAGGAGGGTATTAGAAGACAGACCCAAATCAGCCTAGTACTAGAGAAAAAAAAAGTTCCATTTCAGGACATGCTAAATACCCTCCTGCAGGAGGGCCAGGCTGGGGAGACTCTGGACCCCAAGGAACTCAGGGAGCCCAGAGAGCAGCTGGCTCCTCAGGTCCTCCGTTCCCATGGGTTATCACATGCCTGGCTTCAGCCATAACTTGGGGCAATCTGGGTTATGCCTGTGTGGTGTCTTCCACTCATCTGTCTTTTGTTTGTTTTATCTTGCCTCCTGTAGCTACTACATGCTAGAAAACAGACCCAGGAACATCTACGGCATGGTCTGCTACTCCTGCCTCCTCGCGCCCCCCAACACCAAGGAATGTGAGTACTTTGCCTCTGCAACAGAACCCCATTTGTCCAGCACTGGTGTCCTTTACTCAAAAGGTATTGAAAGAAGCCAAATCCAACACTTAGAGAAGATCAACAGATTTGGGGGCTAGAGGGACAACTCAGCCATTAAGAGTACTTGCTGCTCTTGAAGAGGATTTAGATTTGGTTCCCAGTACCAACCTCAGGCAGCTCACAACCACCCAGCTCCAGGGAATTCAATGCCCTCTTCTGGTCTCTTGTAGGCAGAAACACACACACACACACAAATAAAACCTTAAAAAGAGAGAGAGAGAGAGAGAGAGAGATCAACACAGTAAAGGTATAAACCAGATATAGGCTTTGCTGTGGATGAGCATTCAGTCAGTTCACCAAAGCTGTCTTACAAGTCAGATACTAGCACCTTGAAAAAGTCTCTTAGTTTAATTATCTGTCTGGTGGAGATTCTAAGACCTGACGTATTCATCTTATGTAACCATTAGGAAAGCCAATAAGATCACAGATGAAAGATACTTTGAAAGTACTATAAAGTGCTAGACAAATAATCAGAAGTAATCAAGTAAAGGAATTGCTTCTAAAAGGCATATATAAACCATCTGTCTCATGAGTTTACAATCCCTCCTTGGTCTGTTTCTTCTCTGATCTTCTTATGGTATTTCATTTATAAAGAAAAATCATGTCCCTCTATTTCAGAGGACTCTTAACCTGTTGTTTCTAGGACTTGTGTCCTGGTCTAACAAAGGCAGTGACATTCTGGAGATGGGACCGTTGACCTACATCTTTACTGTCAAATACATTTAAAATGTGTTTTAAAACCACCCAAACCTGCTGAATGTAGGTTTGATGACAGACTGCTGGGAGGAGGCTGGCCTCACACCTATCCTGCAGCTCTTTCCCTAGAGGAGGAGGAACTGACTTGGAACCCACCTGTCCTTGCTCCCTACAAGGCCCATCCACCCCCAACTTATGGAATAGGAACTTTGTCATTAAAAGACTGAAGGACAGGAATGGGAGCGCATATTCACTCCTATCTTCTGGCCAGGCCCAGGAAGATAATGACACACTTCTGGGCAGATTCCTGGGGGCAGGGATGCTAGGGATTAGGGAAGCCAGGTATACAGGGCCATTCCCTTCATTCCAAATAGCCTGGCCTTTGGAATAGATTTGCATGTCTTTAAAATTGAACTTCCTACCCATCATCTGCCAATTAATTCACACATTAGAGGAGGCCCTGGGGCTCCTGGCTGGCAGCCTGACCTGTGATGAAGTCATTTGCCATTGCTAATGTGTCTTCTGTCAGGGACTCTATGTAAATTCAATGCATCTTCATGAGCCTCCATCTCCATCCAACATGAGGAAAGCAAGCAAATCCCTGACTCCTGGAGATTTGAAAAGTTAGCACACTCCCTCCGTCCTTCCACCCTTTCATTGCTTAACAGACAATGAGCTCCAGGAAGGCTTCACTGTAGGTTTTTATAGTCTAGCAAGAAAACCTTCAATTCTGGCTGGGAGCCGGTTATCTCCAACTGGAGTCCTCTGGATCCAGTCTCCAGGCTTCTCTGTCTGGTCTGCAAGGCCTTGTGTGTGACAGGTGGTGGACAGAGCACTGCTGGTCCAGGCCTCCCTAAGGACATGAAACAATGCCATTCTGTATCTATTCTACCTTGGTCTCAATTTGGAGGCCATGTTACCCCGGATGCACTGTGACTGGAAAACAGGAGACCCAAACTCACAGCATTGCCATCCACAGCCTATCCCAGAAAAGTCGGGGACTTGGCTGTACTTTTGTCAGGATTCGGAAATCACTGGCTGATGGCATAAGGCTGCTGCAGGCCCTGCCCTCCCTGAGCCCATGGTCAGTGGTCATGAGCACCTTTTTCTGGAGGGTAGATTTGACTTTCCTGGGCCTTGATGAACCAAGTTGTCATTCTTCACTCTGAGTTAAGGGCTCAGTGTACTAGTACATACAGGGTTTGACAGAATGCACTGCTGCATTCTAGCAAGCACACATCCCCCTCACTTTCTACAGCTAATAAGGACCTGACAGGTCTACTTGTCACTCCGGGATTCACCACCAGGGTGTGTGTGGCCAATGCCAGGGCTGCAGGGCACCGCCTTGACAACTGTAAGAACCAAACCACTCTTTAAAATCCAAACATTTACCCTCTATAGAGAATCCTAACCAGCCTCTAATGCATACTGACACATTTATAAATTGTGTGGATTAACAACTTCAAAGGCCCCTTCTATCCTATCATCTCTTTGAACAGAGGTATAATGCCACTAAGTCTTGTGCTCACAGTTTTCTAAGTCCCTGAGGAAGGTGAGCTGAGCCTCTGCAGCCAGTTTGGACTCTCACAGTGAGTTAAGCACATCCATCCCTGCTGCGTTATCTTGTAATAGACCTTGAGTGGAAATCTCTGCCCAATTTCTGGAACGCCAGTTTTCCAACTTTTATCAAACATTTCAGTCTTTCTCATTCAAAGTCAGGGTCCATGTGGAAGCAAACATGGATCCAGAGTTGACCACCCTAAGAAACTCATAAGGAGAAACATTCTTCCCATTTAGCACAAAGGGTGGGATGGAGATAATGGGGACCTGAAGAGTGCTTCCAAGTTTAGCTGAGGGGGTGGCTACAGGTGTTCAGTGCCAGCCCTGGCTTGGAGACATTGTAAAAAGTGTGGTCCACCCTCCTGCCCATGATCCCCACCTCCCTTCTGCTCAGATATATACAGCAGAGTATCGCTGGCTGGGGAGTGCCTGGCCACCCCTGTGGCCAATGGAGTCTGGGCACTCCACTGATGTCAACTGGAGTTCAGTTTGAGAAATGTCCACTACATCAGGTCAAGGCACAGGTGGCCCAAGCAGGTGGCATCCACAGCTCTGGAAGATGTCTTTAACAAGTAGTAGCCTGCACCAATGTTTGGCAATGTCACATAACGAGGCCTCCTGTGCTCAGGGGCATTTCATAAATGTTTGCTCACCACTCTACTTTCATTGTTTCTTTTCTAGATCATAGGCCTAGGGATATGTGTGCCCCATCCCCTGTCACTGCCTTGGCCTGCAAGCCCCAACAAGAGGGGACAAGAAGAAACAAAGATTACTGGCATCCATAGACATAGCTCATGGCTATATTTTTTTTCCTCTGCCCACACATCTTAAGCTCACTTGAGCCCCTTACCAAACCAACAGATCAGCTTCTTTTCAATGTCCTATTTTCTTTAGAGAAAGGAAATTAGATTTTGCTCAAAGCTGGGCCAGGACACTCCACCTGATGACAGGTGATGGGCTGTTTCCTAGCACAGTACAAACAGCAGGACCCTGGAGCTTGCCCTAGCTGGCTGGAGCTGCTATCAGCTTGCAAAGGGCCTGGTTGGGGTCTGTGAGCAGAAGAGGGCACAGCCTCCATCTCTTTCACTTGAAAGGAGCTTGTGGCTATTTAGGCAAGAACCTCTCAGTTGGGGTATTCCCTCACCAATTCCTCCCTAATAGAACACTGATTCTGAGGTCCAGCTCAGAGGCTAAAGTTTAAAAGTAGAACTTAAGTTTGGAGTCCAAAACACACAAAAAAGTTTCCAGTGTCCTTCAGAAACTGGAAAGGAAGCATCTGGCCGTCCCCAGACTAATGACAGTCCTCCTGGCCGTGGTTCAATTTCTGTCTAACAATGACGGACAAGGTGTCCTCTGAACACCTTCAGACCTTACCAAAGCACAGACCTTCATCCCAGCCTGCCCACAGCCTGCCATGCCCTCTCATACCTCCACACTGCCCATTTGCCCAGTTTTCTACTTGTTGACAAGGTGTAAGGCCTGAGATGAGAGGTGTCTGGCCCCTTTCCATATGGTGTACACTTATCAGCACTGTCAGACGTCTCAACAGTACTTCCTGCTTCTACAGGGTCTCTCCTGGGGTGGCCTAAGCCAGGTAGCAGGAGGCTTCAACACGGTAGACCTGTGCTTCTCCCAGAACTTTCTGCTACAGGACTGCCCCAGCTGGGGAGGCTTACTCCTCATAAAAGCCCCATAGTGCTGTGAGCTGACTTGGTATAGCCTCCAGGCCTATTTTCTTGGCTGGGCTGAGCTAGGTGGGAAGGCTATAACTACAGACCTCAGGGAGGCTGGTGGCAGTGTCTGGGCTCATAGCTGCTTTTCAGAGGCACAGACATACTGTGTGAACCCCTCCAGAACTAATAACCAGCAAAAGTAAAAGAGAAAGAGAAAGGAAAGAAAACTCATTTGAAATATGACTCCTCCTACTCCAGGGCTGGGGGCCACACTCAGAACCTCATGTCTACTGAGCTACAGAATAACCCATTGTTTTTACCAATCACAAAACTTATGTTTGGCCTAAGGAAGATTACTTACCAGAACATCGTCTTTTCTGTGGCCTTAGCAAAATCAGCTTCATTTTCCCCCCTGCTAGATGACACTTCCATCAGCCATAGCTTGGAGGGAGGGCAGGGCACATCCCTATTCTTGAATGGGTTGGTCCTAATTATTTTAAAATCTCATCTTAGGCTGACAGTGTAGTGCAATGGTAAGTGCTCATCCAGCACCACAAAACCATCACAACAAAAATCTTGGGAAAATCCTAGAAGGCAGTACACCAGATCAACAGTACTATAGTGAGACTCCAGTGGGCTCTTCTTCAAGTTTTAATTCTTCCAGATTTTTAATAATGAAGGCGTATTACTTTTATGACTAGAAAAGGTATTAAGAACATGTTTCTGCTCTTTGTAATTGAAAAACTTAATCAAGTATTATTTCCCCTAATAGTACTTTCATCAACACATGTTGTCCTTGTCCTGACAGAATGCACACAGTCTGCCTTGGTTTGTAGTCAGGGAGACAGAGTTGTCTTTTTATTTGTAGACCAAGAACCCCTGTGGGGCTGGAGAGATGGTTCAGTGATTACGAGTGCTTGCTGCTCTTGCAGTAGACCAGTGGTCAGTTCCCAGCACCCATATTGGACAGCACACAACCACATGTAACTCCAGCTCCAGGAGATCTGATACCCTCTTCTGGCCTCTAAGGCTACCTGCACACATGTGGTACACATATAGATAAGCAGGCCACACATATAAACATAAATTTTAAAAGAACCCCAAGATGTCAGAATACTCTTTGGGGATAATTAAACACACTAAGAAATAAAACTATTTCCTCCCTGCCCCACTCCCTGCAATGTGGTCTAGAACTCCAGATTGATTCCTTTCACTGTGGCATCTTATTTTCCAGCCTTTGAAGGTGACGCTTTGCCAGATCACTGAGAGTGTGTGTTCTCCTTGCAGGTATGGGAACCACTTCAGGGGCTTCTGCCCACTCCCCCAGCACCTCTGGTGGCAGCACCCTGTCCCCCTTCCAGCATGCCCACAAAGGTGAGGAGGGTACCTAACTGTGGGTCTTCTAAGGCTCAGAGGCTGGGCAGGAGTGGGGAGAACTAGGGGACAGCAGTTGGCAATAAAAACAGAGCCCTTCCATCTTGCTGCCCTAATGTGACCAAATCACACAAATCACCCTGGGAACCACAGCTGCAGGATATTGAGGTAGAATTGCTAGTCATGGGTGTCTTAGCGCTCCGGCACCTCAGTAGGGTGACAGGTCAGATGCTCAGACAGTCAGGAGCCAAAGTCAACAGTAATTCTATTGCTGACATTCACACTTTTAAAACTCATTTTCAACAGCTGTATTTCATTTGCACACACACCCCACCAGCCCAGTCTAATGCTTCTTTCAGAGAAAGCCCTTGAGCTGGTTTGCTCCTTCTCCATAATTTTAATGCCATCTGTTATTTAAGCATATTTTGGTGAGTCTCCATGAGACCTGGGGCACCTTCAAGCACCCTCCAGGTATCAGTGCGCAGCCTGCAACACACTACACAGAAGACAGTGTGAGGACATGAGCATCTCGCTTCTCCCAGGACCCAGGAACAACATGTAACTGAGAATACTGAAACATTTCATCATCCATCCTCCGGGCTCAGTGATGTCACAGGCACACCAGACAACACTGAGAGGCTCAGAACCTCAATGGGCTCCGAGCCCTGGCATCTTCCTCAGATGGCCCAGAGCTTCAGATACCTGGCACTGCCTATCTAAGTGACAGGTCATCTGGATCCTGCTTCGTGAGAACCAGGGTGTCCTGTTGACTTATTTTGGAGAATTAGAGTAAGTTTTAGGACATCCCACATGTCCAATGGGAACCAAGCGAACTGCTCTGGCATAGAAAACCAGCCAAGTCAGGTGGTAACACAGGAATCGGTGAGTCAGTTCAGCCCCTCTTTACCCTGGAGCTCTTGTAATTACACTGAGGACAAAAATCACATGAGGTACCAGGTACCAGCCAAACCAGGAATTGAAGCTCTAGCCTGAGGAGTGGACTTTCCCATCCTGACTTATGCTTGGGAATGCCCAAACTTGGACTGTGATGTCTCAGGACACTTGTTTGTGGGCCTTTCTTCCCCCATCTCCACCTTGCTCTCAGGATCCCAGTGTTAGAACAAAGTGCAAGCAGCCCAGGAATAACCTCTTTGTCCTGCGTCCTGGTGTTCCTAGACTAGTATAGGTGAGCCCACTTGAGCGTATGGAGGAGTGGATGGGTGGTCCTGACATAGCAGCCAAAGCATGCTTTGAGGGTCAGGCTTTGGGCTAAGTATGGTCCCCAGAAGACTCCTCTAATGGGGTCTTCTGGTAGGTTCTGTAGCTTGAAGGAAGGCCCCTCAGAGACATTCATCTTTCTCTCCCTGATGCCAGCAGAGCTCTCAGGCCAAGGACATCTGGCCACTGCCCTGATCATCGCCATGTCTACCATCTTCATCATGGCCATCGCTATCGTTCTCATCATCATGTTCTACATCATGAAGACAAAGCCTTCAGCCCCAGGTGACAGCCGCACACTCATGCTCCTACTCCAACACTATCACCTTCCCTGGGAAAACCAGGCTGCTCATGCCCCTCCTCTTTCTCCAAGCAGCCTGCTGCTCCAGTCCTCCAGGAAAGACTGTGGAAGCCCCGGGGAGCACACACGAGGAGAAGAAAGAGGCTCCAGGTTTGTACACACAGCCCATGCTACCCCATTACAGATATCCAGCACCAGGGTGGAGTATGTCCACCTTGTCCTCATACCTGGCAGTCTAGCCTCTTGACTGCCTCTGTTTACAGGCCACATAAGAGGAACAGTGCACCCACCTATTCTGTCCCCAGACAGGGGCCTGGTTATCAGGCAGGTCTGCCAAAAAGGAAGCAAGCAGAAAAAGCCAAGTTCAGAGCTACAAGCTAACTGTCTCCCACTTCCAATTTCTTTTCCTACAGACAGTGTGGTGACTTTCCCTGAGAATGGTGAATTCCAGAAGTTGACAGCGACTCCCACAAAGACCCCCAAAAGGTATGTAGAGCAAGTAGTTACTTGCTGGCACTCACCACTGGGTGACGTAGCTCCAGCCCCACGGTCTGAGCTACTAGTTGGAGAAAGAGGTTTAACAGATGGTCTTTTACCACATTTACCAAGCGCCAGGTCATGGAATGTGCCTCTACTTTAAAATCAGCCTAAGAGGGAGGTAATTTCCCATTGTCCCCCTTGGGTGGTCATTTGGACTTGGTCCTTAGAACTCTTCAGCACTGGTTCTCAGCAAGGTAGTATGTAAACCCTCCCTGCCAGACCCTGCACCATGGCTTTACAGACTAGCATGGGAAGGTCCCATCTGTCTTTTGCGGGGGAGCTGGGGTATAGAGTTCCCAAGTGCTGCCAAACCAATTGCAGGAAGAGCAGGGGACCAAACCCTCCTCCTGCCCTAATGTAGGCTCTTCCCACAATGATATGTGGACTCAACAAAGCCTTTCCTACTCCTGAATAATGACTCCACTCAGAGGTCAAGCGCTGAGCAAGCTCAGACTAGTACGTTATCTCATTTGAAGAACTCCAGTGTTTTCAACACTTCCAATACAGGCATCTCTGCCCGGTAGGAAGAGAAGTGGGCAGTCCATGTGAGGTTCATAAGGCCCTTGACAGGGCCTAGTTCCTACAATACCTCAATTCCCATTGGTCATTTTTCAGAATCTGGAAAATTGCGCTCTGAGCCCTGCCATGCATACCAACACATGGTGGCAATGCTGAGACAGGGCTCTGGCAGCATTGTGCAGGTCTCTGACCCCATTTTGTCTCAGCTTGCCCTGTCCACCTTTCCAGGATTTCTTACTCCCAAAAGTAGAAAGCAAGCGAGTGGTGAAGGGCAAGGATGTGTGGCAAACTTAGCACCTTTTAAAAAGGTCTTTAGCCAAACCACATAAAGTGAGCAGGGTGCCTAGCAAAAAGGAATATTGTTTTGCTTATATTTGGACTAGTTTGAGGGCTTAAGCTCCAGCCCATAGGTGCCCAGGCCACCACCACGTCCTATGTAGCAGGAGCATCGAGCAGGGTACATTACACACATGGCACTAGATGCATGTCCCTCGTCCTGACCACCTTCTGGAGTTCACAGTGGCTCCCACAAGCCACACATGCATCCGGGCCATGCTACTGGTCAAGAGTGGCTCCTAGGCACAAGGCTGTGCTTACTCTATTATGATTATTCTAGAAAGCCTGCATGAACTAAGCACCAGCCATCTAAGCTTGAGAACATGAAGACAGAAGGTTGAACTTAACTTACTGGGGTCAAGTACAGAAAATCTAGAACATATTCAGTGACTCCGTTCTGAGCATCCCTGGTATCTGAGTGGAGAGTTGTGCAGTGCAGCCCTCAGTGGCACCCCTAGCCCCTCAGAGCCTACAGCGTTCTAACAGTCCCACGCAGATACCTAAAGGCCACCCTGGACTGGACTTGCTTATTAAGCAGGGCACAGGGATGTGTCTTTCTCATCTGATGTCCCATTACCTAGAGCTCCTGAGGTACAGAAAGTACTTGAGGAGTAAGACACTATGTCTTCTTGTCTATACCTGGAAGGCAAGATCAGCACCAAGACAGCTCATCGGGGCTGCAGTTTCCCAGGCTCCAGTAACAAGTGCCTCACTTGTTTCCACAGTGAGAATGATGCCTCCTCTGAGAACGAGCAGCTATTGAGTCGCAGCGTGGACAGTGACGAGGAGCCAGCCCCTGACAAGCAGGTGTCCCCAGAGCTGTGTCTGCTGTCACTGGTTCACCTGGCCAGGGAGAAGCCTGCACCCAGCAACAAGGCTTCTGGGGTGAGGCTCCAGCTTACATGCCCTTGTGACAAGGCTCACAATGCAGTGACTCACAGCCACCAGACAAGACCCCTTGTGTTGAATAAGCTCTTGTGACACTGTTTCTTTCAAAGGTTCCAGTTAGGGCACTGGGCAGAACAATAGATCCAAAAATAGAAAACTGCCTTATTATATTGCTTTATAGACAAAAAAAATAACAAACAAAAGAGAACCAGAAAAGAAACCTTAGAAAACATGTTGGTGTATATCCAAACAGACTGTGTGTGTATCTATGAGTTCTGAATCCATGGAGTCAACTAAACACAGATTAAAAGAAAATTGTGTCTGTAGCAAACATATAACATATATATATATATATACTTTTTCTTGTCATTAATTATTAATCCACAAACCATGCAGTTCAGCAACTATTTGCACAGCACTTACATTGTATTACTTATTATAAATGATCTGAAGATGATTTAGGGTGTATGGGAGCTACACATAGGTTCTATGCAAATAGGAAGTCATTTTACGTCGGGATCTTAAGCATCCGTAGACTTTGGTATCCTCGGAGGTTCTAGAACCAAGGAATGATTTTATATATGTATATATACATGCATACACACACACACACACACACACACACATATTTCTCTTGCGTAGCAATAGATTCATACAAATTGTCCAGAGGGCTTATCAAGAAAGCAGGCTGCCTTGGAATGTTTGTGGCACAGGGAGTGGGCTCCCCAAGGTTCTGGCTTATATTCACTCTACTCTGCTTCAGGCAGCCCAGCCAAACCATGAGCAGCTGTGTTTTGAGGCAACACTATTGATAGTAAGTGCCCCATTGGGATCCTGGATCTGGCCTGATCCTGCTGGGATACCATGCTCTGGGCTCACTGACCTCTCTAAAAGAACCTGGAAGCCATGCTGTATGGCATAGGTGTGGGTCTTTATACCCAGGATCACTTAGTACCTGTCCTTGTACTGAGCTCTTTGCCCTGAGGAGAAGAGGCTTCTGTAGCTCTACTGGCCCCTGTATGCATGGCTGCCCTGATGGCCGGCTGGGGTCCTCATTGTTATCCTTCCAAACCCACTGATGTCAACTATAGCTTTGGTGTCCTGTTGAGCCCAAGAAGGGCCCCTGTGGAAAACCCTAGGGAAGTTCTTCCTCTTGTGTTCAGACTGTTTCCACCTATGGCCATGGCAAAGCAAGTGTCCCCAGTCATCAGGGCGAAGCCATGAAGAGGGAAGACTTGGGTCTTCACTACTACCTTCCCCTTTTCTGAAGATGAATACTCTCTTAACTGTTTTTTGTAGATCCAAAGCCGAAGGAAAAAGATATTGGATGTGTATGCCAACGTGTGTGGTGTTGTTGAAGGTAAGGATGACAGTCATTCCGAGAACACTTCTCTGAGGTGATATTCCCCAATGTCAGCCATGGGAAAGGGACTCCTGTGTGAGAACCTGAAGACAGTTGCCCACACAACTTGTCAGGCCCCAAATCAGAACAGCCATATGAGCTGACTTCTGTTGTGGAAAGAAAGGGAATTTGGTTCCCAGTCTGGCTGAAGCACTCCCATGGTGCCTTCCTCACAAGACAGGAGACAGCCCTGGTTGCTTGCTAGTGCAGTGCCACATTGGGCAGAGGACAGAGCTCCTGTGCCTGTGTCCGCATTGGCATCAGGGAAATGTCTGATGATGTCCGGTACAGTCAATCAGTGCCATTAGCAATTAGGGACACATTCTGAGGAACACACAGGTAGGTGCTTTTGTTCTTGTGTGAACATCAGAGAGTACAGATGCAAACTAAGATGGCTACAGTATCACTAGGCAATGCAATCCTATGGAACCCCTGCCTTCTGTTATTGACAGAAATGCCATTATGCAGCATATGGCTGTACCTCACAGTACCCTCCTTAGTTTAACAAGCTATACTCTACTGGCTTTGGAGTGTTTCCCTTCTCCTTCCCAAGCTGCCATCTGAGCAGCAAGTTTAAACTGCCTGCCACAGGCAGAGAAGAAGCAACAGGATAAGAACAATAAGCATTTCAGTCTGTAATCCTCCCAGTGCTGCAAAATCTGAACCCTAAATTAACTTCTGTTGACCCCGAAGATAAACCCTGATGTCAGGGGACTTTCCTACCTCCTCCCTTCCTGGCGTCCCTCCACATACTCCTGGTCTAGTTGAGCAGTGGGACTGAAGTGGGTCACATGCTGCCACTCATGCCCCAAGTGGGCAAGGTGCCGACCCTCAGCCCGGGCAAGCTGGTTAGATGTTCTATCTGGCCAGAAATAACCACTGAGCATGAATTCCAGGGCCAAGAATTTTTCCTGACTGCCTGCCAAAATGTGGCATTACTCCATAAATGCATGCCAGGTCAGCCTGCTTGATCAAACCTGGCATGGTAGGTGCTGTTGACCCAGAAGAATATGGTCTGGGAGTTGCATTCCAGCATTCCAAAAGCTCTTCTCTGTTCCAAAGAATGTCTTGGCTTTGAAAGCCCAGAGCCCTGGGACAGTGGTTTTCCAGTTAACATAGAGCCTAACCCATAAGAAGAGCCCTCTAGTGAGCCTTGGAGGAGGAGAGCTTCAAACCTGTGCCCTCAAGCACTCCCTGACAATCCAGGCATGTGTATCTCCTCATGTCATAGTAATGACAAGACCCAGCCAAGGCTGAGACCCTCAAATGTTTCTAGTGGTAGAAACACCTGGAGACCTTAATTTTCAGTGCCTCTGACTACCCAGCCCACCCCATCTGCCTCAAGATCCCAATGTTATTAGTATGGGATGAACCCCAGACATCAAATTTGTCTGGTTCTTTTTAATTAAGTTCTTTATTGTGATATCCTTACCACTTATGATAAGAGGAAATAAAGCAAAGTCTGGGTGCTCTTTATCCAGTGTTTCCTCATGATAACAGCTGAAAAGCTGATCAAGACATTAATGTTGACACAGTGAAGACAGAGACCTTCCATCACCACAGGGACCTACCCTGCTCCCGTTTTACAGCCTCACCATTTTTTCCATCAACACCCTCCCTCACTGAGCCCCTGGCACCCCTTAACCTGTTTTCTATTGCTATGATTTTGTCATTTCAAGGATATGATAAAAGTTGAATCATACAATACACATTCTTTGTGATTGGTTGGCCTCACATATCAATTAGATAGAGATTCATCCAGTTTTTGTGTTTGTCAGCAGTCATGGGGGTTTCTTATACCTTCTGCATAGGCAGTCACATCGGACACAGGGACAGTTTTATTCCTTCCTTTCTAGTTTGCATAAACCTTCTCTTCCCTTTTATCACTCACTGCTTTGGCAAGAACTTTTTCTTTCTTTCTTTTTTTTCTTTTGTCTTTTTGAGACAGGGTCTCCCTGTAGCCCCAGCTGTCCTGGAGCTCACTATGTAGACCAGGCTGGCCTTGAACTCACAGAGATCTGCCTGCCTTTGCCTCCCGAGTGCTGGGATTAAAGGTGTGTGCCACCACACCTGGCCCGAACTTTTAACACAATATCAAATACAAGTATAAGAGCAGAAGCTCTTGCCTTGTTCCTAGTCTTAAGAAAGCACTCAGCTTTCACCACGGAGTATAATGTTAGCTCTAGACTTTTATAAAAGTTTGCATTAATTTTTGTGAATGGATTATATTCACTTTTGAATACTGAACTAGGCTTACATCCCTAGAATAAATGTCACTTATCACAGCACATAATTGTCTGGTACATAATTTGATATTGTTGAATTTTTTATTTATTATTTTTATTTTCCATGTATGTAAGTTCACCCATGTCATGCAATGCCCAAGGCGGTTGGAAGAAGGCATCAGATCCCCTGGAACTGGAGTTATGGACAGTTGTTCATTACTGTGTGGGTACTGGGAATTGAACTTGGGTCCTCTGCAAGAGCAACCAGTGCTCTTAATTGCTGAGCCATCTCTCTAGCCCCAATACTGTTGAATTATGTTTAATAATATTTTGTTAAGGATACTGGTCTCTGGTTTTGTATTGTCTTGGTCTAGTTTTGGTATCACATTGGGAAATATTTCTTCTTTTCTTTTTTCTGGAAGTGATTATATAGAATTGGTGTTAATTCTTATGTTTAGTGATATTGAGCTCCTGTTTACTTCCATTTGTGACATGTGATTGTGACCATTCCTCTCTTAGGTCTCAGCCCCACAGAGCTGCCATTTGATTGCCTCGAGAAGACAAGCCGAATGCTCAGCTCCACGTACAACTCTGAGAAAGCTGTTGTGAAAACGTGGCGCCACCTTGCAGAGAGCTTTGGACTGAAGAGGGATGAGATTGGGGGAATGACCGATGGCATGCAGCTTTTTGACCGCATCAGCACGGCAGGCTACAGCATCCCTGAGCTGCTTACAAAGTTGGTACAGATTGAGAGGCTGGATGCTGTGGAGTCCTTGTGTGCAGACATACTGGATTGGGCTGGGGTTGTGCCACCTGCCTCCCCACCCCCTGTTGCATCCTGAGTAATGTGCCTTGGATTGTCCTCCCTAGGATCAGCTAGAGATCCAGTGAGGCCACTGCAGCTGTGAGTGGTGCCATCAGACTGCCAAAAATCGAGGCTTTTTCTGATGGGTTGCCATATGCCTTAGGCTACTCTAAAGAGCCTGTTGAGCACTCAAATGAACCAAACCATGTGGGGGTGACAGAGGTGAAAAATCTGATTCTACCCTTAAGGAGACACTTAATGGGACACAGAGGACATGTTACAGACCGTGTCGCCAGAACATCAAACAGGCTGAATGAAGGGAGGCTAAGAAAATAGAGCAGAAGTTCTAAGAAGGGGTGATAGCTTTTCGTGGGGTTGTAAAGGGGGTAGCCTTGTGAAGAAGATAGCTCAAAGGTTTTGGTAAAGTGGTTACAGTGCAGACATCCCACTGCCCATACTGCTTCAGATTCAGCACAGTCTGTTTGCTTTTTCTGAGGTTTCAGGGATAACTTGAACTGTTCACCAAGTCACCTCAATGGTAAGCCTTGCAATCAGTGGTGGAAGCACTCCCTCTGTCACAGACACTCAAGGCATAAGTCTGTCCAGTCAAGCAGAAGTATGCTGGCCGATTTCATAGACTGCATAGCTCCTAGGCCTGGGAGCCTCCGAGCATGAATTACATGTGAGTGGCCTTTCCTGCTCACAGTTGGCAGATTTATCCTCCAACAGCGCTCACGGGCACAGCAGTTACAAATATGTCTGGCTGTTTTTACTTCAAATGAGTATGTGATCTCAGAGAAGGAAATGGTGACTCTCTGAGTTAGGCCATACCTGATTCTAGATTTCAAAAGTGGTCAAGATGCGTGGATAAGGCTCATGACGTGAGAATTCAGACACAGCTTCCTGCACCAGTGAGGGGTGGTAGAGCCTGAGGTGTAGTGCAGGGCTGGGGTCTGGAGTCTTGGGCCTTTATGGACCTTGTGACTGTCATCTCCCCCGGCCAAATGAGAAGTTGGTTGGTGAGTCTTTAGTCAGAAAAGTTAAGACTCAGGTGAGCCAGAAAAAATGGAGGCAGGAAAGGAGGGGCTTTGGGAGCCCCCATGGCATGAATGCAGTATGAATTGCCACACAAAATGGGAGTAAAAAGGGAAACTCCCAGTTGGCATTTTTAGGGCAATTATGTGCCAGAATATTTACAGAGACAAAGTTAATAAATGGGCATTGCTCTTGGCAAATGTTAACTGCCAAGACTGGGAAGCCAGGGGAGCTTTCACACCAGGAAGTTAATGCAGAATCAACTGCTGGGCTCCCTCTTAAAGCACTGGCTGTGGTGATTGCTAAATTAAAATAAAGCCTCTGGCTTAGAAAGCTGTGTTTTTAAAATTACAATTTGCATGACTGAATAAAAGCTTTGTGGGGGAATCAGTTGTGTGCTTAAAGTTGACAAGCATTTTCCCACCATTGAATGTAGAATGTGCTGTGAGAGGACCATAGGTCCTGAATATTTAATACCATCATTCACTGTGTCTGTTTGTGCTGTTTTTTCAGAAGCTATTTGTATATCCTGAATGCTCAATGTTCTCCTTCATTATCCTTTTAATTCCTTTTTGAAATCCTGCAGTGCCCCTTACCCCAGTCTGTGATCATGATGATGAGCCTTCCCTTAATTACACTGCAAGTGTCACATGTGATGAGGGAATAGGTCCAGGACAACAGCAGTCATCCTCCTTCAAATGGTGTTCTGAGAAGCAGTTGGGAGCTGTAATAGGCAGGCCCCAGTGGGGGTAGGCCTTGGTTCACCTATTGGATTCAGGGCCAGAGAAAGCCAGCATCAGTGCTGGAGCCCTTAGTTCCAAGCCTGCTATTTTTTGGGAGCTCACCGTTACCAGTTACACTGTTCCTTGTCATTTCCTCATTTGGCAACAAATCCAGGAAAGGTTTGCCACCATGAGCTTTCACCTATATTACAAAATTCCGAACCAACTATAATAATTCTCATTGACAGTGCTGGAACTCCATGCTGCCATTTTCTCTGAGGTCTGTCACTATTTTTCAACACTTAAAAGCATTTAGTTAACACTTTAGGCTAGGTCTGTGGCCCTTAGCCAGGGAAGTCTTAATTGTGAATATTTTATATAAGTCTATATATATATAACTTATTTTATCTTATAATTTCAATAAACATGTTTATAAAAAGGAGACCTATAGACTGGTACTCTGTGAGTTATGAGCACCTACATGAGTGGTGCCATGTGAGTGGAGAAGGTTCTTGTATTTTTTGTTTGTTGTTACTGTTGTTGTGGTTTTGAGACAGGCTCTTCCTGTATCCTCAGCTGGCCTGGAACTCACTATGTAGACCAGGCTGGTCTCCATCTCATAGAGATTGCCTGTCTCTGCCTCCCAAGTGTTGGAATTAAAGGCATGAGCCACCATACCCAGCTAAGAGAAGAAGGTTCTGAATGCTGTGTTCCTGGTCATTATACTATGTATGGTGAGACTATGGGGTTGTGACCACCATAAATGAAGTTTCCAAAATGTTACAGTCTGGGGTGCTCACTAGTGGAAGCAGACACACATGGGAACATGTAAAAACAACATGGAGCATTGCCTTCCATGTTTCCACAATTAGTTATAAAGCAATGCATTACATTGCGATTGCTACGTAATTGTCCAAAATTCAGTGCTTTGAAGCACAGTCATTTCTCATTCTAGCTCTGGGGTCAGTAAGAGCCACTGGGGTCAGCTGACCTGGGCTGGGGCCTCTGCCTGCTGGACAACTTTGACTGGGGCAGCTCTGCTTCAGCATCCTTCATCTTCCTCCTCACAAATCAGCCAGGGAACCTGAGCTGAGATATTGTTCATCATGTTGATACCAGAAACAAAGGGGCAGAACAGAGGCCATCTGAAGGTTTGGGCTTAGAACTGTCTGCCTGTCACTTCTGGCTCACCCAGTTGGCAGAGCAAATCACATGGTCATACCCAGAGGCAAGGGTCAGAAAGGAGATTCTCTCCCATGTGCATGAGGAGAGAACACATAACAAAGAACACGGGAAATAAGAAAGTGTTTACCAGTCACCAGTGTTGAATGGCCACAGCTGAATTGTAGGACACCCTGTTGGTGTCTACAGAGTTGGAGATTTGCTCAATACGATGTCTGGTGTCAGAAAAGTTGGGAGTATCAGAAAAACAATTTGCTGCTCTTAACAAGCATTTGATTTTTAAAGCTACAGGGTAGAAATAACCAGAAAATGAAAATGGGAAGAGGATAAAACTATTTGCCTGAGAGTCACCCTGAAGATGCACATCACACATCCTAAAAGCTATTTCAGGATTCTAAGGGCATACGCTGTGTGCATCCTGCTGGTTGGCATCATTTTCATGGCTTACTGTTTTGATTAGGGACCATGTTTCTCTTCTGAAAGGGAATGTTAAGTTTCTTTATGCCTCAGTTTCCTCTTTACATGGGATATAACATGTTTGTTTTGGGATTATTGTGTGAATTAAGTAAGAAATATAAAGCATTTCATCACTGTTAGGATTCTCTGCCTTATAGGGGCCCAGACATTAACAGACTGCCTGAGAGTGCCTGGACCCAGCCTCCATGTGGTAGTGAGCGTCCCCAAAGCATGTCATGCACATCCCACCACCCCAGGTCTAGGCTTCTCTGCCCTTTAGTGGGGGCCCAGATTTTTGCACACTGCCTGAGAGCAACTAAATCCGGGCTCCCCTTAGCGAGCTTCTCAAATTGTGCTATGATAGCCCACTAGTAGGGGTCCAGACCTAGGGGAAAGCACAGGAGCTCCTGAGTGGCTGATTTGAAACCATCTGTTACTTCCAATATAAAATCTGAGAGAACCTAAAGCCTAAACCAACCAGCTTTACACACCCAATAAGAAAATATCCAAGGCACACCAATAATACAAACAGAAGCAATCTTTGACCCAACAAAGGAAGGTTTGAGTTTCACACTAGAATCACAAACAACAAAAGAAATACACATGTCAAAATCACAGTGAAAAATAATAGTATGGAAAACCAAAACAGTATGCTCCCAACAAACATCATCAGTCCTAGAGAAGAGTTCTACAGGGAGATCCCCATAGACATAACCCAGGACA
>NW_008350329.1:1151002-1165724 GCF_000622305.1 Nannospalax galili
TTCTGAAAGGGAATGTTAAGTTTCTTTATGCCTCAGTTTCCTCTCTTTACATGGGATATAACATGTTTGTTTTGGGATTATTGTGTGAATTAAGTAAGAAATATAAAGCATTTCATCACTGTTAGGATTCTCTGCCTTATAGGGGCCCAGACATTAACAGACTGCCTGAGAGTGCCTGGACCCAGCCTCCATGTGGTAGTGAGCGTCCCCAAAGCATGTCATGCACATCCCACCACCCCAGGTCTAGGCTTCTCTGCCCTTTAGTGGGGGCCCAGATTTTTGCACACTGCCTGAGAGCAACTAAATCCGGGCTCCCCTTAGCGAGCTTCTCAAATTGTGCTATGATAGCCCACTAGTAGGGGTCCAGACCTAGGGGAAAGCACAGGAGCTCCTGAGTGGCTGATTTGAAACCATCTGTTACTTCCAATATAAAATCTGAGAGAACCTAAAGCCTAAACCAACCAGCTTTACACACCCAATAAGAAAATATCCAAGGCACACCAATAATACAAACAGAAGCAATCTTTGACCCAACAAAGGAAGGTTTGAGTTTCACACTAGAATCACAAACAACAAAAGAAATACACATGTCAAAATCACAGTGAAAAATAATAGTATGGAAAACCAAAACAGTATGCTCCCAACAAACATCATCAGTCCTAGAGAAGAGTTCTACAGGGAGAACCCCATAGACATAACCCAGGACACAGATTTTTTTTTAAAAAAACATAAACATAAAGAATTAACAAATTTAAAGAACATATAAACAAAGAACTAAAAGAAGATAGGGATAAACTTCTGACTGAATTCACAAAAGCGATAGAAATATTGAAGAAAACTCAGACTAAAATGAAGAAGGAAGTGAAAAAAATCAATAAGCTAATTTGAAACAACAGGAGAAAGCCTCACTGCTAGAATGAATGAAATGGAAAACAACATCAAGACTGGAAGATAAAGTTGAGGAATTGGACTCCTCAAGCAAAGACTTTGAAAAAAATTTTTTTAAACACAGGAATAGAATACACAGGAAATGTGAGACACTATGAAAAGACCAAATTTATGTATCATAGGCATAAAGGAGAAGAATTTCAAGTTAATGGTATTGACCAGATCTTAAACAGGATTTCAGAAGAGAAGCTCCCCAAATTAAGGAAAGACATGCCTGTACAAATACAAGAAGCACATATAACACCAAATAGACAGGACCAGAAAAGAAACTCCCCACAGCATATCATAGTAAAAACTAAATGTACCGAACAAAGAGAGAATACTGAAAGCTGCAAAAGAAAAACAAGTCACATATAAAGGGAAACCCACCAGAATTACAGCTGAATTTTCAGTGCAAATGATGAAAGCCAGAAGAGCCTGAACCAAAGCACTCCCAGTCCTAAATGACCATAAAGGCCAACCTAGAATATTTACCCAGCAAAAATGTCTATTATAGTTGAAGGGGAAAGAAAAATCTTCCATGACATGAATAGGCTGAAAGAATACATGTCCACAAAATGAGCTCATCGGAGAATACTTGAAGCAATACAAAGAATGGAGAAAGGAACAACTATACCCAAGGGGCAACAGAAAGGAATTAAATGAAGGTATAATTGTGGAAACACAAAATTAGATCAAAAATGCAAAGAGAAATTAAAATGAAGGCAACCAATACACATCTCCTCAATAATAACTAATAACTTTAAATATCAATAGACGGAACACCCCAGTCAAAAGACACTGGCTAGTTGAATAGATTAAGAAGCAAAGTCCATCCTTTTTTTGTCTGTAAGAAACCCATTGAACCTTCAAGAACAGGAACTACTTTAAAGTGAAAGGATGGAAAAGAATATTCCAAGCAAATGGCACTAAGAAAAAAACAGGGGTTGAAATTCTACTGTCAGACAAAATAGACTTCAAATGAAAACTAATCAGAAGAGATAAAGAGGGTCACTTCATTCTTATCAAAGAAACAATTAACCAAGAAGATATTACAATCATGAACATATGGGCACCAAACTCAGGTACACCCAATTTCATTAAAACAGTACTACAGGACCTTAAGACACAGGTTAACCCCAATACAGGACTAGCAGGGGACTTCAATACCCCACTGTCTCCATTAGACAGATAAACCAGAAGAAGAATAAACAGAGAGACATCTAAATTAAATGATACCACACATCAAATGAACCTAACAGACATCTACTGAATACTCCATCCAAGCACCAAAGAATACACTTTCTCTTTAGCACCCCATAGAACTTTCTCAAAAATTGAACACATACTGGGGCACAAAATAAACCTCAACAAATACAAAAAAAACTGAAATAATTGCATGCATTCTGTCAGACCACAATGCAATAAAGCTTAAAAATCAACACCAAAAGAAGCCCTAGGAACTACATGAACTCATGGAGATTAAACAACATTCTCTTGAATGATGAGTGGGTCAAAGAAGAAATTTAAAAAGAAATTAAAGTACTCCTGGAACTAAAAAAAATGATAATAAACACAACACAACCTCTGGGATACTTTAAAAGCAGTCCTAAGAGGGAAGTTGATAGCTCTAGGTGCCTACATTAAAAAATCAGAAACAGCACAAATAAATGACTTAACATTGCAACTTGACTCTGGAAAGCCAAGAACAAATGAAACCCAAACTTAGCAGAAGAGAAGAAATAACAAAAATTAGAGCAGAAATTAATAAAATAGAAACAAAGAAAACAATACAAAGAATCAATGAATCTAAGGGCTGGTTCTTTGAATAGCTAAATAAGATAGACAGACCCTTAGCCTAGTTAACCAAAAGAAAGAAAGAGCAAATACCAATCAATAAAATCAGAAGACCCAGAAGATCCAGAACATTATGAGGGAATACTTTAAAAACCTATACTTTACTAAATTTGAAAACCTAAAAGAAATGGATGGATATCTAAAATCATGGGAACCACCAAAGCTAAACCAAGAATTCAACAGTTTAAACAGACCCATAACATATAAAGAAATTGAAAGAGTAATACAAAACCTCCCAACTAAAAAAAGCCCAGGTCCAGATGGGTGCACAGCAGAATTCTACCAGACATTTAAAGAAGATCTACATCGAATACTTTTTAAATTATTCAAAAAGATAGAAGCAGAGGGAGAAACCCCAAATTCCTTCTATGAAGCCAGCATCACTCTAATACCAAAACCAGGTAAAGACACATCCAAAAAAGAAAATTATAGACCCATATCCTTAATGAGCACACATACAAAAATCCTCAATAGAAAACTTGCAAACTGCATTCTGACACACATCAAAAAGATCATCCATCATGATCAAGTTGGCTTTATTCCAGAGATGCAGGGATGGTTCAATATACGCAAGTCAATAAACATCATAAATGGACTCAGAGACAAAACTTACATGGTCATCTCAATAGATGCAGAGAAGGTCTTTGACAAAATTCAGCATGCATTCATGATAAAAGTTCTAAAGGGAATTGGACTGGAGGGGACATACCTCAAGTTAATTAAAGCTATATATAACAAACCCACAGCCAACATCATTCTAAATGGAGAAAAACTGGATGCATTCCCATTAAAATCAGGAACCAGACAAGGATATCCACTATCTCCAGTCCTTTTCAATACAGTGCTTGAAACCCTTTCTAGAGCAACAAGACAAGAGAAGGAAATTAAAAGAGTACTAATTAAAAAAGAAGAGATCAAGTTATCCCTTTTTGCAGACAATATGATACTATACCTAAGAAATCCCAAAAATTCCACCAGAAAGCTCCTAGAACAACACTTTCACTAAAGAGGCAGGTTACAAAATTAATCTACAAAAATCAGTAGCCTTTCTATATGTCAATAACAAGCAAGTGGAGAAAGAGAACAGGGAAACCCTCCCATTCACAATAGCTTCAAAAAATAAAATATCTCAGAATAAACCTGATGAAAGATCTCTACAGTAAAAATTTTAAATCGTTCAAGAAAGATATTAAGGAAGACACCAGAAGATGGAAGGAACACCCATGCTCATGGGTTGGAAGAATTAATACTGTGAAAATAGCCATCCTACCAAAAGCAATGTATAAATTCAATGTAATCTCAATCAAAATCCCCATGACATACTTCACAAAATTAGAAAAAATATCCTAAAATTCATATGGAAGCACAAAAGACCCCAAATAGTCAAAGCAACCCTGAGCACAAAGAGCAGTGCTGTGGGATTGACTATACCAGATCTCAAACTATAATACAGAGCTATATTCATAAAACCAGCATGATACTAGCACAAAAATAGACACATAGATCAATGGAATACAATTGAAGACCCAAGCATGAGTACACACAATTTCAGCCACCTGATATTTGACAAGGGGCCAAGAACATACAAGAGAGGAAAGAGCATCTTCAACAAATGATGCTGGCAAAACTGAATCTCTGCCTGTAGAAGAATGAAACTAGACCCTTATCTTTCACTTTGCACAAGAGTCAACTCTAAATGGATCAAAGACCTCAATGTGAAACTGGAAACTCTGAAACTGTTAGAAGAAAACATTGGCAGTAACCTACAAGATAAAGGTGTAGGAAAGGACTTTCTAAATCAAACATCAGTTGCTCAGGAATTAAGGTCAACAATCAACAAGTGGGACCTCATTAAACTAAAAAGCATCTGTACAGCAAAAGAAACAATCAATAAAGTGAAAAAACACCCTATAGGTGGGGGGAAAATCTTTACCAGTGACACATTTGACAGAGGTTAACAGGATTTGGAGCAACGGAGCTGGAGCTGACCTAGAAGCCAACTCCCCTGAAGGCTGGCTCTCATAGCTTTGGAGCACACTGTGGAAGCTGGTAAGGCAGACCATCAATTGATGGTTCGACCCCAGCTTCAAGACCTAAAATCCACATCGATGACCAGCACAGAAAACAACATTGGTGCAGTAGTGGCACTTTTATCTTGGGGGTAGTCAACAGCTACTTAATTGGACTTAAAGCCCACTCAATGGGAGGAAACTCAGGGGTGGTATTGTAAACCTAGTCAAATACACGTAGCTAGAGAGGTCATAGATCTTAGAGAAAACCCCAAGGCTGTTACATCCCTAGACAATTCTTACTATGTGCAAAATATGGAGCCTTAAATTTATAGCGTGTAGGTCCTTGGACAGGTCTCCTATATTAAAATCCACCCACCCATGGCTCAGGGACCATTTTGGAAGAGGGGGTGGAAAAATTGTAAGAACCATGGAGGAGGTGCATGACCATATGGAAATAGAGTACTACAATAGGCTCCTGGGACCTTGATCATACAAACCTACAGCAATAGTGTCAGCATGCACAAGACCCATGTAAACTCAAGCAGAAAACCCAGCACAGAACTATGGAAATGAACAGCAGGCCCCAATTCTTAGTTGAAGAATTATTGGCAGCTGATTACTACTGGTAAGAAAGAGCTGATCTTAAAAGTGGAAACTGTAGATAGGCTAACTCGATGTTAGTCAATGAACTTGCACCAAGGGACAACTGAGGACACTAACTGGACAGGATAGGCCTTAACAGAAGTGACCAAATGTATGAATTCCCCTGGGGGGGTCTATGGGAGAGGGTCAATGGGGAAGTGGGTATAAATATAATTAAGATGTTCTGTATGAAATACACAAAAATTCCATTTTAAAAATTGTAAAAAATGTTCACTATTATCACATTATTATGTTTTTTTTTTAACAAGAAGTTTATGTAAACAAAAGATGCTTGACTTGAAGGGAAAATGATCTAGGATTCATTTTCTTTCTAGAGTAATTTACCCCTACTTAAAGACAGATTGCTCTACAAGTAACAGCTATGTACAAAAAGTTATTAAATTGTCCTTGGTTTTACAATGATAAATGAAAAATATTAAAATTCTCCAATCAAACAAGGTATGCAAGGATTTTTGTTTTTTTGTTGTTGTTGTTAAAACAATGAGAGCAAAATAACTTACTGGAATCTAAAGGTAAGAGCTGATGGAGCATGCCACTAATGGAGAAGGGGAAGTTTTCACAGAGAACCAGTGTGTTCCCACACCATCTCCATCTGATGTTGACCAAAACAGAACACTGGCCATTTAGATTAAAAAGAAAAAAGAGCAATATGCTTGTGCATACACCAGTTACTTTATGTACTGGAAGGAGTGGGGATGGGGAAATGAAAGAATAGAGAAAACTATACTGTAGTAGTCAGGATGTGGTGGAACCAAATTTGGGCTTTCCATTTGAGAATGTATTCTTGGTCTATAACAAAATTCTGGAGTAAAGTAGCAGGCTCTTTCAGCAAACACCTCCTGTCTGCTGCTGGAACATGTCAATTGTACCTTCCTCCTCCATTTCCGACTGTGCAGGCATGTCTGTTTCATTGATTGGCTGCCCATCAAATCAGAATCTGATCTGCCTCATTGACAAACTCTGTTGTTCACAATAGGCTTTCATTAGTTAACTAAGTGGTGTGAGCCTCTTAAACTGTTTTTTTTTGGGGGGGGTCTTTTTGAGACAGGGTCTCCCTGTAGCCCCAGCTGGCTTGGAACTCACTATGTAGACCAGGCTGGTCTCGAACTCACAGAGATCCACCGGTCTCTGCCTCCCCCCTCCCAAGTGCTGGGATTAAAGGCCTGCGCCACCACACCCAGCGAGCATCTTAATCTTAAACTGCACCACAGAACCATCCTGCCCCACCACCTTCAAGTTAATGTGATCATTGTTCTCAGTCTTGACTCCTTCCTTGGGTTTCTCATAGGCCATGGTGAGCACCGGAGTCCCCTCAGCTGCCATTTCACAAAAGATGTATCAGGTCCGCACTGAGTGGCAGAAGAAGGAGGTGGCAGCGGTCATCATCACATTATTATTAGCTTCTCTCTCAGGATGTGGAAACCAATAAGCTAACTGCAAAGTTTTGTAAATGGGATTTGGTTAACAAAGATGATTGTAAGGGTTGCTATGATTACTACTAAGGCAATTAGACTCATTGTAGAAGAGAAGGAAAGATTAAGTCAGTTGGACCCCCAGAAAAACATTGGTACACATATTCTGCCACCTCCCAGAGTGGAAGCTGCAACCCTCTCACAGAAAAATCCCAGTGTCTATGCCCTGCAGGCCCTCGACCATGGGAAGTGCAAGGCTCCCTCATGCCACAGAAATGCTTATGTCTTTAAACCCTAAACACCAGAAACAACTACTGTGAACTAACTTGATGTCTAATAACAAACCAAACCACCTGCAGTTCATCTGCAATTCAAAGTTTAGTGTATAATGTAGATACAAAAGAGTCTTTCAGAGCTGCAATACATTAAATAAACAGCACATTACACCTTCTAGAATTCAAGTTCAAGATGCTATAGGATTCTATACCTTTAAAGCTCGGGTATCATACAAAACTGCAAAAATCCCTTACAGTGGGTTGTTGTATACTGTGTGTCAAATGTGTCTTTAATTTCATCAATAACTTGTGTGGTCTTTATTCAGGAAGAGGAACATCACACAAGCATGACATTCACATATCCACGCTAGCAGCAGCAGTTCTGAGTTTAGGAAGTTTGATAACCCATTCGAGACTCTTCAGATAATGCCACATGAAGGCTGATGACGCCTGAAGGAAGCATACACACTGGGAGACTGGGAAGGCCAGTATCCTCTCCACTCCCACCTGCTACTTTAATGCCAAGCCACTTCGAGATTACTGGGATCTTACTTAAACAACCCCACCCCATAGGTACTTCTCTAAAATTTTGATAAAATGGGGGGAAAAATGAATACAATGGAAAAAGGACCTTGGGTGCTCCTAGGGCTGTCCACTGCTGCCTTCACTTCTCCTACTCTGTGACACAGATGTTCCTCTGACCCTGTGATAACGAGCCATGGACCCGCCTCCTTCCCACACTCTGCAAAGAAGCCACTCCCCTCTTCCAGCCAATCGGTTCATCATAGCCACTTGCAGGGGAGGGGTTAAGGGTATAAAAGCTTGGAAAACCACAAGGCTGTAAGTAGGGTGAACACTTCTAAACATTCGAGGTCGATGTGAGAGAGCCCAGGATGGCAGCCATAGTATGGGGTGGCTCACCTGCTTGACTGGTGGGGGCCACCATGTGAGTACCGAGAGGCCCTGAAAACAGGAGAAGGTCTGGAACAGATTTCTGCAATCTGTAGGAGTAGCACACCAGGGACAGAAATGTCAAAAAGCAGCTGCAGAGGGTGCTTGGCCACTGCTATTGATAATAAGAAATCTGTCCCAGGCAGAGGCCTTAGCCAGAAGGGAAACTGAAGGTGTTAGAGAGGAATTAGAAAGGGAGAGGGATATGAGGCTGGCCTCTTTGGTACTGGCCTCTGACCTTGCCAGTAAATTAGATAAGAGACAAAAGGAGGTGGAGGTGTTGGCATGCTGTTTTTTACATCTAGGAGGTCAAAAGATGAAAAAAAAAAAAAAGCCCAGATAAGAATGACAATAAAAGGCCCATCCTGGGATCCTAAAACCTGGACCCCCCTAGGAAGAGTCAGGCAGTGAGGAAG
Source organism: Nannospalax galili (assembly GCF_000622305.1). NCBI lineage: Eukaryota > Metazoa > Chordata > Mammalia > Rodentia > Spalacidae > Nannospalax > Nannospalax galili. The sequence continues at coordinate 1,159,516 of NW_008350329.1, forward strand.
AAGGAAGTGACCCAAGATAGTGGGAGATGCTCCTCGGGTCCAACCTTTAATTCAAAGAAAGGGAAAATCCAGGGTTCAACATGCTGACTGAGGTCTTAAAAATAGCCCGGTGCAGGAGACCATGGTAATCAGCAAATACTCAGCATCAGAACTATTAGAACTGGGAAAGACATTTAAACAAGTTATGAGGGAGCCTTTGGCCACCTGGCTGATGAAGCTCTGGGACATGGGGGCAGATGGGATCATTTTAAGTTCTACAGAAGCAGAGATGTTAAGCAACATAACCACTCATCCCTCTTTGAGACAAAGACTTCACAATTTAAGACAACATGAGAGAAACCAGCCCATGATGGATTGGCTCATATGAGCCATTTGGGATACATGGGTATCTCCAGCTGACAATCCCATGAATACTAGAGACTGGAAAACCATTGAGGAGGGACAGGCTCTGTTGAGGGAACTGGGCTTGAGGGAAGCTGTATTTGATGCCCAGTTCACAGGCCCAGACAGGACTGTATTTACAGGGGACTTAAGAAAGAAACTGATTCAGCAAAACTCACAAGACTGGTGTGGCGCTTTGGTGACAGTGTTAGGCCCCATGGTCAGGTGTGATCTGTATGAGGCTGGCGAGGCTCTGGTGGATTTAAATGATTTAGACCAACATGTAAACAGGGTTCAAAAGGTGCTAAAGCAAGTAGACACAAGGGAAAAGAGCTGGAACTCAGCAAAGGGGCCCCTCCGTGTCTCCTGAGCACAGATGTGGGTGGATCTGCGCAGAGCAGGAGTTGCTAGGGACAAGATAGATGGGCAGTCAAATGCTGTGCTGGTGAGTCTGTGGAGGGCTTTAAGAGCTGACCAGCAACTGACCACAGAAGTAAGAGAAACTGGGGACCAGGAGGTGCGGATAACTCCAACTGCACCCCCTGCTCCAGAGGAAGGCAGCCTCATTGGATGGGACCCCCCCAACCAAGGCCTTGAAGGGGTGGCCAAGGTTGCCCACAGGTGATGGCCATACTAGGTGACAGGAGGCCACATGTCAAATTGAAGATTTATTGGTCCCCCACTAATATACAAAACACAAGGGCCCTAGTGGATACTGGGGCAGAATGTACATTAATTCATTGCAATCCCCAAAAACATCAGGGCCAGTGGGCAGCAGTGGACAGCTATGGGGATAAAACCATACAAGTAAAGCAGATGACTCATTCTGGGAGTGAGCAATTATCCCCCCCAGGAGTACAAGGTGTGAACCTTTCTCCTTCAAGAGAACATTTTAGGGGTGGATGCTCTGCTGGGTCACACTCTACAAACTACTGTGGGAGACTTTTAGCTGATGGTATGAACAGTAAAGGCGATTACTCAGGGGTGGGCAAGATGGGAGCCAGTCAAATTGCCCACCCCACGGAGGGTGGCAAATATCAAACAGTACCGGCTGCCTGGGGTCAAGATGAAATTACTGAAACCATCCAGGAACTAGAGCAGGTAGAAGTTATCCGCCCAGCCCAGAGCCCTTTCAGTAGCCCCGTTTGGCCTATCAGGAAGCCAGGTGGCTCCTTGAGAATGACTGTAGATTATCAGGAGTTAAATAAGGTGGTGCCTCCCATTCATGCAGTGGTGCCCAACATTGCACTGCTAACTGATCAGCTGGTGCAGGAAATGGGGTCCTTCCATGCTGCAGTGGACCTTGCTAATGCATACTTTAGTATTCCCCTAGCTTCTGAATCCCAAGATCAATTTGCATTCACATGGAATGGACAACAGTGGACTTTCAGAGTACCTCCCCAAGGTTACCACCACAGCCCTATGGTTTGTCACGGGAGGTGGCCTGGGACCTGGCCCTGTTACCCTGCCCTCCTTCTGTAAGGAGGTTCCACTACATAGATGACATAATACTAACTTCTGAGTGCCTTACAGATTTGGATGCTCATTTAGGGGACATGCAAGTGCACCTGAAGGAGAGAGGATGGAAATCAACCCACAGAAGGTACAAGGGCCCGGTACAGTGGTAAAATTCTTAGGAGTTTTATGGTCAGGAAGAACTCATATGACCCAGTGTGGCGGTTGAGAAAATCTTACAACAACCCATACCAATAAATGCTAAGCAGTTACAAGTATTTTCGGGACTTCTAGGGTACTGGCAAATTTTTATACCTCACCTTGCTCAGGTTACCCATCCATTCTATAATCTAATAAAAAGAGGTGCTACATGAGATTGAGATGTAAAGGCCCAAGAGGCTTTTGAGGATGCCAAGGTACTGGTTGAGCAAGCTAAGCAGCTGTGTGCCCCGATACCTTCATGTCCCTTCCTCTTGGAAGTCACCAGGATCCCTGAAGGTTATGGGTGGGGCTTGTGGCAACAAGAACCCAAACAGAGGGTCCCAATTGGGTTCTGGTCCCAATCATGGAAAGGGGTGGAGTTCCAGTACACAGTGCTAAAACAGCAACAGCTGGCTGTGTACAGAGTATTGCGACAGGTGGAATCCATTACAGGCCCCACCCCCATTACTGTAAAAACCACATTTCCCATAAAAGGATGGGTGGAGGGGCTGTTAGCCAAACCCTTGTCAAGGGTAGCCCAAAACCAAACGTTGCAAGGATGGCATGCATATTTGCAACAGCAAGGGGTGGTGTCAGCAAGCCCGATCACCAATGCCATGCAAGCAGTACTAGGACCAGGGTCATTTCAAGGCAAAGAGCCTCTCCCTCCACCTCCTATAGTTGACCCTCCAGCAAGACCTGACTGAGTGCTAGAAGGGGCTCCTCCAATTCCAGCCGATGCCTGGTATACCGATGGCACTAGCAGGGGTGCCAGACAAGAATGGGTGACAGTGGCAATACAGATGAACACTGACACTCTATGGTTAGAGAGGGGAGAAGGAGACAGCAATCAATGGGCTGAATCGAGAGCTGTATGGATAGTAACAATGAGGGAGCCTTAGCCAGTTACAATTTGTACTGACAGTTGGGCTGTGTTCAAGGGCTTAACCTTATGGATGGGCTCAGTGGGAGAAAGAAAACTGGAAGGTGATGGGATGGCCACTATGGGGACAACAAATGTTGAAGGACATATATAATAAAATGCAGGAGAAGCTAGTGCTCCTGGTAGCTTGCCATGTGGCTGCCCACTACCTGGTGAGTCCCCCTGGGAATCAGGAAGCTGATGCCCTCACCAAGGGGTGGGCTGTCTGCCCTCAGGTTCCACTAGAAGCAGCTCACTAGAGTCATATTAAGTCGGGCCACAGAGGATCTGACACGGGATGGACAATAGCCAAAGCAGGCGGCATTCCAGTAAAATATGCTGACATCCAACAGGCTGTCCAGGCCTGTGAGACATATTCCTGGTTATGGCCCTGGAGGATGGATGCCACGATGGGACACGTGCACAAGGCAGTTTCCCCTGTGAGAGACTGGCAAGTAGATTATATAGGGCCCCTGCCAGTCAGTGAGGGGTATAAATATGCTCTCCTGTGTGTAGACACAGCCACAGGCCTTACACAGGTCTTTTCTTGCAAGAGAGTGATGGCAAGGCTGCTATTAAGGGGCTTACTGAACTCAGTGTCATGTATGGGTGCCCGAGGCAAATTGATAGTGACAGAGGCACTCATTTCACAAGTACAGATGTGCAAGCTTGGGCTGAGGATAATCAGGTTCAGTGGTGTTCTGGTTTGTTCTCTTCACTGCTGTGACAAAATACTCTGACCAATGCCAACTTGGGAAGGAAAGGGTTTATTCAGCTTACATCTCACAGGTGGCAGTTCATCAGGGAGTCCAAGGTAGGAACTCAGGGCAGGAACCTGGAAGCAGGAGCTGGAGCACAGGCCATGGAGGAATGCTGCTTACTGGCTTGCTCCCCTGGCCCCTGCTCAGCCTGCTTTCTTATGCAACACAGGCCCATCTTCCCAGGGGTGGCACCACCCTCAGTGGGCTGGGCCCTCCCACATCACTCATCAAGAAGATGCCCCTCAGACATGGCCACAGGCCAGTCCAATAGAGGAAATTCCTCAACGGAGACTCCCTCAACCCAGGTGTGTCAAGTTGACACTAAAGTTATACAGCACAAATGGTATTTCCACTTCCATACAATCCTGCAGGAGCAGGGTGAATTGAAAGAAAAAACGCATTGCTAAAGGAGAAGTTAAAAGGCTTAAGCTCAGAAGGAACCCTATGGGGATGGGAAAAGGCCCTTCCAGAAGCCACAAGGTTGTTAAATGAAAATCCAAGTACCAGGAGTGGGTTGCCTCCCTATGAGCAGTTGGCCAAAGGGACCCCAGAGGTCCTCAAAACTATAAAGGTGATTGCCAATAATGTTCATTGTACACCTGAAGTGGACGGTAAGGCCCTATTACTGAAGACACTGCATGATGTGAGTATGGGAGAGGAAGAAATCAAGCTTGGACTAAGCTAGAAACTCCCTGCCACTGGATGAGTGGTTTTCATAGTGCCAGAGGCACTATACAGTGCTGGGGGGAGAATTGTCCCCCATTATCCTCTTCAACAAAGGACCCCCTGTGCTGCACTATCAACATGTGAAGCAAGATGGTCCTGCTGGTGCAATAGTGGCTTGTCTAGTGTATGTACAACCAGCTAATTATCGATTGGACCTAATGCCCACTGCTAGGGATGGAAGACACATCTGGTATTGTAGACCAGGCCACCCCCGTGTGGCAGGAGAAGTTATAGGCCCCAGTGGAGAAGCCACTGCAATTGTATTGTTAGATGGATGTGATGTGCCTACTAATATACCATCCAAGCATTTGTGTTTATGCCCATGAGCTATTAAAGCAGTTACTGTTTACATGTTCTTCTTGCTGTTTGTGTTTTTATAGTAGATGGAATGCCACTAAATTGAGCCATCAGCCTATGAAAAACAGGGGATGCAGAGACTTGCAGTGTTCAGTGCCCTATTACAATGGGAGAAAGGTCTCCCCACCCCCTCTGAGGCTCAGGGACATTTGAAGAAGAGGCAGGCAGAAATCTTTGTAAGAGCCAGAGGAAGGGATGGAGTGTGATATGGATGTTCCTCTGGCCCCGTGATGACAAGCCACGGACCCGCCTCCTTCCCACCTCTACAAAGAAGCCACTCCCCTTCCCTCTTCCAGTCAATCGGTTCACCATAGCCACTTGCAGGGGAAGGGGTAAGGGTATAAAAGCTGGGAAAGCCGCAAGGCTGGTCTCTTGCCATTTTGTGAGGCTGTCCAGAACCACAGGATTTAGTCTTGGTGTAGACTTTTGAACACAACCATGAATGGGGTTGAGGGGGGGGCTTGTCTGTATGTAAACCTGCACCCCAAGCTCAGTTAGCAAGTCCAATAAACTTGTTAAGATACTTCAAACTGGGGTTTGGAGAATTTTCTTTCCTCAGGCTGTCATAAGGACCGTGGGAGGAGGGGATTGGATGCCATGTGCACCTCCCAGCAGTGCATTTGACTTACATACTCTGACCCCTGTGGAACTTTAGTAGTAGGTATGGCTACAGGAGCTGGGTCCTGAGCACCACAGCTCTACATGGACATGGACCTGGTACACAGTGCCAGACCTCATTGCCCAGGACTACTGCAGGAAAAATGTGCTGTGTTCTCAGAAGGTCCTCAACAAACCCAAAGCCATTGTTCATGCTGTTTTGACCCTCTTTCCGAGTACATAGCTTAGCAATATGAAGATATGTAGCAGAGCCAAATTAAGTTTAGTTAATGTGCACTAAGCCTCATACATCCAAGCTCCCAGACTCATAATCAATCAGTTATCAGATTTGCAGCTCTTCTCCCAACCTTCCTCAGGCAGGGAGCTAGCCCCTCAATGGCTCCCAAGCCACTCACTGCTGCATCTGCCATCTTTTATACGAAGGCACTTAACAGATCAGAATACCAAAAAGTTTATACTCACAGTTGCTTCTCTTAAAGTTCCAAGTGTGTGTACAATATTGTAAGTTTGTCTACATTCATTTAACACAATTTTTTCAATTTTTCCATGTGTCCAGACAATGGTTATATTTATTATGTTAATGGTTGCATTATATGTTCTCAAGTGGACTAGCACACTTAAGCTATGTAGCAAGTTCTTGAGAATTTTTATATCTATAAATTATATTGCAATAAAAATATACAAGGAGAAAAAAATTTTAATTAAATAAAAATTATATTGCTATAAACACTACAAACATTTACTATATAGTCCTTATTTGAAATTCTTTACTTAGGCTAAATATTCTA
>NW_008350329.1:1165907-1166655 GCF_000622305.1 Nannospalax galili
CAGAGCAAGAGTACATCTCTTTCACAAGTGGGTGCAAGTTTCTAGGTTCACAGTTGAATTAATACAGATATACAATATTGAACTCAGTATAAACCCTGTGAGACATAAAATTGAATGAGTTTTTAACCTTTAAAAAAGATCTCCATTTCATTTTAAAATTTATTGTTGCTTACAGAAAGATTGTTTTTGCTAATAACACTTATGTTGGCGCATGTGTCTCTAATCTGTATGTATGTGATTATTACTAGTCATGGTTGGTTGCACTCAAATCCTTGGCACCTGTGTATGAATATAAAGTCATTGGGTAGATTTCAGTGGTAATGTTTATCACCTGTTTATCACCTCTACTAATTAACATGACGTAAATTTTTATGCTTCCTCCTCAAATATAACTCATTTTTTAAATTTGTCGATTTTTGTGTGTGTGTATATCACACAGAACATCCCAATCAATCTTATTCATCTATATACCCACTTCCTAGATGGCACCCTCCCATAGCTCCCCCCCCCGAGCCCTTTTACTCTGAGGTAAAGAACTAAAAATAATAATTTGCATTTATCATTTCTGGATAATATGGCAGATTAATATCTGCTTCTGTGCCACCATAGGAAAGACAAGTTAAATAAATTTTAAAAAGAGAAAATAAATAGAAATGCATGTGCCAACATCTCAGTGTTAGTAGCAAAAACAGAGTCTTTCTGCAAGGAACAATATATTCTAAAATGAAATGGAGATCTTTTTTAAAGG
>NW_008350329.1:1167382-1175311 GCF_000622305.1 Nannospalax galili
GAACAGTTATGCTGAAAGAGTTGTAGACGATGGAGGCCTGCCTTGTGAAGCTTCAAAGGGAAGCAGAGACCATCAGGGCTGTTTGTGTGAGATTTTGGATTGAGAATCTGTGGGCTCTGGTCAGCTGGGGCTGAAGAATCAGCTGTGATTAAGAAGAGACTAGAACCTGAAATAAAACCTTTGCTTTACTGGGACAATTGATGCTGGTTACCTGGGGCTGAAAAATCAGCTGTAAGTAACAAGATACCAGCATTACTGTGGTAAAGTCTTATGGGAGGTTTTTTCCTCAGGGTCAGCACACAGAGGGGACCCACACCTCTATCTCAAGCTGGAAGCAGGACTTGGTAATGTCGAAGAGTCTCCTACATGGTTCTAGTGTTGAAAGTATGAAGGGGTCACAGAGAGCAGCTGAGGCTTGGCACCCAGCTAGGAAAGGCCATAGGTGAAAGTGCAGCTTCAGTTGCAGCAAAGACCCCAGGATTGAAGGGGTCATGGAGAGAAACTGAGGCTTTGCACCCCAAGAGGCAAGAAGAGGCCATTGGTGAAGGTGTAGCCTCAGTTTCAGTGGCAACCCCAGCTTTTTGGAGATGCCAAGACCATGGGAGGACCACCAAGGGCAGTGGCAGGGGTGGAATGGAGCCAGCCTGGGGCTGCAAGACAATTTGGAGATGCTAGGACTGTGGGTTGACCACCAAGGACAGTAGTAGGTGTGGAATGAAGCTGGCCTGGGTCTGCGAGATGAGCTGAGTGTGCTGTGGACTGCAGAGTCAGAGCAGTGGAGCTGCCAGTACCCTTTGGAGGCCAGAAGACTGTGAGTGAAACCCAGATGTCCAGCCTCGAACTACTTTGCTGGACATTGGTTTTGCTTAGGTGTGCCCAATTCTTCCCTTTGAAATAAGACAGTACTTGTTTTGGATTTTATAGAAGCCCACCCACAGTTAAGAGACTATTAAGAGACTATGGACTTTTAAGTGTTTGGATTTTTTTAAGGTCTGTGGGGCTTTTAAGGTTGTATTGTCTTATGTTGTGATATTAACGTCATATCTTGGGGACAGAAATTGGAAAGTTATGGTTTAATAATGATATTTGTGTGTCAAGTTGACAAGGTGTCAATTGTGCTGATTGATTAAAAATCAAAAATGATTAAATATTAAAAAATTTAAAGAAAAATGATTAAAAATTAAAAATGATTAAAAAACATTTTAAAGAGAAAATAAAACCCAGGGGACACATCTGTCCCACAGATGAGCAAAAAACAGCAAAGAAACACATACAAAAAAATACAAGACAGGGCTGGAGAGATCGCCAGAGGTAAGCGCACTGGCTGCTCTTGCAGAGGACCCAGGTTCAGTTCCCAGCACCCACAGGATCCAATGCCTTCTTCTGATCTCGAGGGCACTGCACAACACAGGTGCACTTAACATACATTCAGGCAATACACTCATACACATAAAATAAAATTAAAATAGTAAATAACTTTTAAAAAAAAAAATACAAGACAACTTAATGTGACACCTCTACAAACACACAACTCTCAGTATTGAAAGCTAAAATTAATGAGATGGTTGAAATGTCAAAAAAAGACATCAGAATCATAGTTTTAAAGGAGTCAGTGACTACAAAGTGGAATAAAATAAGCAGTGAAGTGAAATAAAGAGATAAATTCAGGACCTAGACAATAAAGTAAGAAAAGCATTTCAAGCCCTGAAAGTAAATAACTGCCAACAAATATTGCTATACCCAGCAAGTTATCTGCAAGCACAAACAGATACATAAGCAAGCAGATAGAAGACTCCAAAATTAACCAGATAGCTATAGACACTCAGTTTTATTTTAAAAGACTTTTATATTCATTGTATTTCTTGTGTATGAATGTTTTGCCTGCATGTACGTTAGTGCACCATGTGCATGCAATGCACACTGAGGCCAGAAGAGAGGGTCAAATCCCTCTGTTTCTATCTTTTTGAACAATTTGAAAAATATTGGATGGATGTCTTCTTTAAATGTCTGGTAGAATTCTGCTGTAAATCCTTCTGGGCCTGGGATTCTTTTAATTGGGAGGTTTTGTATTACTGATTGCATTTCTTTATGTGTTATGGGTCTGTTTAAACTGTTGATCCCTTCTTGTTTTAACTTTGGAGGTTCCCATGATTTTAGATATCCATCCATTTTTTTTGGTTTTCAAATTTAGTAGAGTATAGGTTTTTAAAGTATTCCCTCATAATGTTCTGGATGCTTTGGGTGTATGTTGTGATGTTTCCCCTTTCATCTCTGATTTTGTTGATTTGGATTTGCTCTTTCTTTCAGTTAACTGGGCCAAAGGTCTGTTGATCTTATTTAGCTTTTCAAAGAACCAGCTCTTAGATTCATGGATTCTTTGTATTGTTTTCTATTTCATTAATTTCTGCTCTGATTTTTGTTATTTCTTCTTTTATGGTAGGTTTGGGTTTCATTTGTTCTTTCCTTTCCAGAGTCTTGAGTTGCAATGTTAAGTCACTTCTTCATGCTCTTTCTGATTTTTTAATGTAGGCACTTAGAGCTATAAACTTCCCTCTTAGGACTGCTTTTAAAGTGTCCCAGAGGGTTTTTTTGTGTGTTGTATTGTCCTTTTCATTGAATTCCAGGAATACTTTTATTTCTTTCTTCATTTCTCCTTTGACCCACTCATCATTCAGGAGTGTGTTGTTTAATCTCCATGAGTTCATGTAGTGACGATAGCTCTTTCCAGTTTTGATTTTAAGCTTTATTGCATTGTGGTCTGATAGAATCCATGGAATTATTTCAATTTTTTGTATTTGTTGAGGTTTGTCTTGTGCCCCAGTATGTGGTTAAAAAAAATAAGCCTTAAGTACAGAAGGAACCCTATGGGGATGGAAGAAAGCCCTACCAGAACCCATAAGGTTTTTAAATAAAAGTCCAAGTGCCAGAGGTGGGTTGCCTGCATATGAACTGTTGGATGGAGGGAACCTAGCAGTACCCAAAACAATGAAGGCCATTGCCAATAATGTTGGTTGTGCACTGGAAGTGGATGGCAAAACCCTATTGCTGAATGTTTTACAAGATGTGAGCATGGGAGAGGGAGAAATCAAGCTTGGACTAAGCTGGAAGCTCCCTCCCACTGGATGGGTGGCTTTCATAATGCCAGAAGGCAAAATGTAGATGGTTAGGGGATAACTGTCCCCTATAATTCTGCTCAACAATGGACCCCTGGTGCTGCACTATCAACATGCCATACTATCAACCCCTTGTGCTGCACTATCAACATGCCACTATTGTACCATACAAGATGTTCCAGCTGGTACAATAGTAGCACATCTAGTGTATGTACAACCAGCAATTTGTAGATTGGATATAATGTCTTCTCCTAGAGGTGTAATACACATCTGGCACTGAAGACCAGACCAACCCCATGGCAGAGGAGGAGGGGAGAATATAGGACCCAGTAGGGAAGCCACTGCAATTGTTTTGTTAGATGGATGTGATATACCTGCTAAAGTACTATCCAAGCATTTGTGTTTACACCCATAGGTTATTACAGTAGCCACTGTTTAGATGTTCTTGCTTCTTGCCATTTTTGCTTTTATAGTAGATGGAATCCCACTGAAATGGGCCAACAACCCATGGAAAACAGATGATGCAGAGACCCAAAAGTTCAGTGCCTTTCCACAATGGGAGGAAGATCATCCTATACCTATCACCCTGTTCAAGGCTCAAGGACTTTTGAAAAAGAGGTTGGTGGAAAGAATGTAAGAGCCAGAGGAAGGGGTGGAGTGTTAACTGGATGTGTACTCTGACCACTATTCTGGCAAGCTATATCCGCACCTCCTTCCCATGCTCATCAAGGAGTGGATGGGGGAGTCAGTTGCCCCTCCCACCCAATTAGTCAACCTTAGCTGCATGTGGGGGAGGGGCTAAGGATATATAAGCCAAGAACACCATGAGGCACCTCTCTCCCCATTTGTGCAACTGTCAGAAAGTGACAGGATCTATATTTGAGTGTGGCCTTTCCAGCGCAGTCATAAATGGGGTATGCCCACTCTTTTGTAAATAAACCCCTATCCCATCCTCTGTTAGTAAGCCAAATAAACTCATTAGGATTTTCAAAAAAAGTATACAGCTAATGGAAACCTTCATTAGTCTACCAAAGCTGATGCCATGTTGGCAAATCCTTTGGTCTTTGATTTCTTATTCCTGTTTCATCCTCCATTAAACTTTATTGTATATATATTTTTATACATAACCTGCTTCAAGTTATTTCTGGAAAAATATGTTAAAAATTGTCTTTTTTGAAATAAAAAAAATAAAAAATAGATAAAACACTTCGAGTTAGTGGGGGCACAGCAAGCTGCCAGGGTGGGAGAAGTTCCAGCCCAGCCAAGTCTCCAGGCAGAGGCGATTCGGGCTGCTCTGCTTTGCACTGCTCTCCATCCAGGTGTTGGTGCAGAACTTTGTTGGGTTTGGACCTCACCACACTCACCACCACGTTCCCATACTGAACCTTCATCACTGGCCTTCGTGTATCTCACCTGTACCTGTCCCATCATGCTTTCCTATGATATATGTGGTGAAGCAGTAACCTCAGAACCAGATATGAAGACTCACCTAATTGTTCACATGGAAAACGAAGTTATATGTCCATTTTGCAAGTTGTCAGGCATAAATTATCATGAAATGTGTTTTCATACTGAAACAGCTCATTTTGAGCAGAATGCACCAGAAAGCAACTTTGAGAGGGTAGATGCTGTTCAGTATGAAAATTCAGAGAGCAGGAGCAACATCCCACAGAGCACAGAGGAAGTCAATTCAAGTACCCATTCGGCTTGTGCATCTCATCCAAAAAGGTCAACACAAAGCCTACCTGAACATGCTAATTTAAAACATGAAGTTTTTTACTCAGAGAACTTAACTGAACCTAAAAAATTCCTGAAAAGTAGGGAAAATCAGTCTGGATTGTCCAAGATCAAAGGATCAATTTATAAAACAACATACAGTCCTCCTGAATGTCCATTCTGTGGAAAAACAGAGGACTGTAGTCAAGATATGGAAGTTCATGTGAAAACCAAGTATGCCAGTCTCTTAGATACTCCATTAGGAGATAAAGAGTTCCTTTTCTTTACATTATTTAGTCTCGGTTTAATATATGGTATTCTAAACATTGGTATTTATGCTAGAACCATGTTTTAACTCCACTTTATGTCCATAACATTGTTCATTTGCTATCATTTCAATATAAACATGAAATTGTGAAAAAGAATTGTGATACAGATATAAAATGCTTCAACTACATTGACAGTAATTTTGGAAACTTTCTCTTCAATTTCTAGAGAATGTTCAGTTTACTTCCACCAGCCCAATGACATCTGGACTGACCTAGACTCTGTGTTAGTGGGTTCTAGTTTGACTTGATCATGATTATGGAATACACTGATTTCAAGTCCTTTGAAATTGTTGAAACATACTTTATATTTATAGCTTAAGACATGGTCTTATTTTGGTGCCTGTTTCACAGATGCTTGAAAAAAGTATTCTGACTTGTTGAGTAGTATTCTGATGTCACTTAGTTCCTTCTTATGTTCACATCTGCTTCCGTGCTTATTTCTACCAGTTTTTGAGAAAAGATTGTTGAAATCCCCATTTATATTTGTACGTTTGAGCATTTTTCCTTTCAGCTCTGTCATGTGTTTTGAGGTTCTTTTGTAGGTATACAGAGGTTTTGTATCTTATGTCTTTTTCTTACTATTAAGCTTTATGAAGCCTTTGTATATTTTGGACACAGTTCTTTTTATCAGATAAGTATTTTGCAAATATTTTCTCCCAATATATATGTATGGCTTATATTTTTATTTTAACTCTCTTTTACAAAAGAGTTTTTAATTTTAATGAAGCATACCTTAATTTCTTCTTTGTGAATCTTAGTTTGGGGTCATATTTAAAACCCACTGTAAATTCCTAAAAGTTTTAGTTTTGCATTTTTCATTTAGAGCTATGACTTCTTTGAATTTAACTTTTGTAAAACTTTTTACAAGTAACCTTGTAAAAGGCATAAAGTCAGTATGTAAATTCTTTATTATTAATTTTTTAAATTTAGTTTCTTTTTGAATACATTTCTCTGATTGAAATTTTAAAAATTAAAAAAAAAAAACTTCCAGTCAGTAGATTGACTAACGCACTGAATAGATAGTTCTCAAAAGAAGCACAAATGGCTAATAAATATTTTTAAAGTGTTCAACATCTTCAGCCATCAGGGAAATGCAAATTAAAACTATTTTGAGAGGCAGGTGGATCTCTGTGAGTTCAAGGCCAGCCTGGTCTACATAGTCAGCACCAACCTCTTTTGCAAAAACCTCGCTGTCTCAAAAAAGACCCCCCCAAAAAAAGTCTCAAAAAAACTATTTTAAGACCCACTCACTCCAATCAGAATGGCCACCATCAAGAAACCTGAAAACAGGGACTGAAGAGATGCCTGAGTGGTTAGGAGCCCTTGCTGCTTTTGCACAAAACCCCAGTACCATTTCCAGCACACACATGGAGACTAACAACCAATTCTAGGGGATCCGATGCTCTCTTCTGGCCTCTGCAGGTGTTGCACACACAGGTGTACTTAAACACATGCAAGAAAACATTCATACACATAAAATAAAAATAAACAAAACACTAAAAACAAAGAAATCTGACAAGAAATGCTGGTGATGATAAGGGGAAAGAGGAACACAGATACACTGTTGATTGGCATATAGACTTCTGCAGTTACTATGGAAGTCAGCATGGAGGTTCCTCAAAAAAAATAAAAACAAGCTCACTCCCTCTGCTTCCCTGGACCTGCACTACCCTCAGGCCTCTCTTCCACCCACAGGCCTCTCTCTGAGGTAAGCCGATCACACCCTCCGTGCCTTGACTCCCCCAGTCTCATTCACCCCACCCCTGCCCTTTCTCTCCTCCTAGCTCTCCTCCTAGCTTGGTTCCTGGCCCATTCCTTATCTTGACGCCCCAGGCACTGGGGATGGGGGACCACCACTGCTTCCTGATCCTTTGCATCCAGACCAACCATGTTCATTCTCTGGTCCTCAGGAGCACTCTGGGCCTGGCCCCACCCTCACCTCCCTACTTCCCTGGGACTGCACGACCCACCAGCCTATTTCCTGGCCACCAGGGGGGACCTTTCCTCTTCCTGATCCTTTGCATCCAGAACAACCCAGCTCCTCAGTGCAGTCCCTTGGTGCCACTTCCCACCCCCATCTTCCTTTGCATCCTTGGGTGGCAAGGCCACCAGCTGCCCTAGACCAGCATCTTTTCTGGGCCCCGCTCCCAGGCCAGTCCAACCCCCAAATTCCTGAGGCCAAAATCTTTCCTGGAGGGACCCAGACCTTAGAAGAAAGCCTGAGAGCCTTTGATTCTCATCTGACTTGGGCCTCTGTGGGAACTCCTGAAGACAAAAGCAATCTGGCCACTCCAATATACAATCAAAAGAGAGAACCAAAGCTTAGAGGAACCAGCGTTTCAAGCCCAAAAAGTATACCACAAAGATACATAAAGTTCACAAAAAGAAGCAGACCTAAACTTGAAGGCTTGAGTCTCGCACAAGAATAAGAAACTACAAAAGAAATTCACATGTCAAAATCACAGAGAAAAAAATAATAACATGAAAACCCAAAATAACATATCCCCACCAAATACCAATAGACATCAAGAAGAGTACAATGACAACCCCCTAGAAATAATGCAGGACATGGAACTGAAAAGAACAATTATAAACATGATAAAAGAATTCAATGAATTTAAAGAACACAGAAAGAAATTAAAGAACTGAAGGAAGATAAGGATAAACTTCTGAATGAACTCAGAAAAGAGTTAGAAATATTGATGAATACTCAGGCTGATATGAAAAGGAAGTGAAACACTCAGTAAGCCAATTAGAAATGACAGGAGAAA
>NW_008350329.1:1175582-1176435 GCF_000622305.1 Nannospalax galili
CTTACGAATCATAGGCATACAGGAAGGAGAAGAATTCCAAGATAAGGGCATGGACCAGATCCTCAACAGACTGTAGAAGAAAATTTCCCAAAATTAAAGAAAGACGTGCCCATACAAATACAAAGAAGCATATAGAACACCAAACAGGACCAGAAAAGAAACTCTCCACGGCACATCATAGTAAAAACACTAAACGTACAAAACAAAGAGACAATACTGAAAGCTGCAAAAGAGAAACAACAAGACACACATAAAGGAAAACCCATTAGGATTACAGTTGACTTTTCAGTGAAAACTATGAAAGCCAGAAGAGCCTGGACCAAAGTATTCCCAGTGTTAAATGACAACAGATGCCAACCCCGATTACTATACCCAGCTAAAGTGTCTATTATAGTTGAAGGGGAAAGAAAACTCTTCCATGACATAAATGGGCTGAAGGAATTCATGTCCACAAAACCAGCTCTTCAGAGAGTTCTGGAAGCAATACAAAGGGCTGAAGAAAGAATAACTATACCCATGGGGTTGTGGAAAGAAATCCAATGAAGGTAAAACTGTGGAAAAGTATAGCTATATCAAGAATGTAAACAGAAATAAAAATGACAGGATTCAATACTCATATTTCATTAATAACTTTAAACATTAATGGACTGAACTCCCCAATCAAAAGACACAGACAAGGTGAATGGATTAACAAATAAAACCCATCTATTTGTTGTCTGCAAGAAACTCATCTCACTTTCAAGGACAGTCACTATCTTAAAGTGAAAGGATGGGAAAAAAATATACCAAGTGAATGGTACTAAGAAAAAAGCAGGCATTGCAATTCTAATATCTGATAAAATAGACTTTAAAC
>NW_008350329.1:1176483-1178867 GCF_000622305.1 Nannospalax galili
CTACATCAAAAAATTGGAAAGAACACAAATAAATGACTTAACATTGCAGCTCAAGACACTTGAAAAGCAACAACAAAGGAAATCTAAACCCAGCAGACAAGAAGAAATAACACAAATCAGGCAAGAAATTAATGAAATAGAAACAAAGAAAAAATACAAAGAATCAACAAATGCAAGAGCTTGTTCTTTGAAAAGATAAACAAGATTGACAGACTGCTAGCCCATTTAACCAAAAGAAAGAATATCACCTCCAAATCTACAAAATCAGAGATGAAAGGGGAAACATCTCAAAAGACACCAGAAAGATACAGAACATTATAAGGGAATACTTTTAAAACCTATATGCTACTAAATTTGAAAACCTAAAAGAAATGGATGGATATTTAAAGGCATGGGAACCACCAAAACTAAACCAAGAAGAGATTAACAGCTTAAACAGACCCATAACACAAAAAGAAATGGAAACAGTAATACAAAAACCTCCCAACTAAAAAAAGCCCAGGACCAGATGGATTTAAAGTAGAATTCTATCAATCATTTAAAGAAGATCTACATCCAATACTACTTAATTTATTCAAAAAGATTGAAATGGAGGGAGAACTTCCAAATTCCTTCTATGAAGCCAGCATCACTCTAATTCCAAAGCCAGGTAAAGATACAACCAAAAAAGGACACTATATACCCATATCCTTAATGAACATAGATGCAAAAATTCTCAACAAGATACTTGCAAACTGCATACAGACACACATCAAAAAACATCATCCACCATGATCAAG
Organism: Nannospalax galili; assembly: GCF_000622305.1. NCBI lineage: Eukaryota > Metazoa > Chordata > Mammalia > Rodentia > Spalacidae > Nannospalax > Nannospalax galili. The sequence continues at coordinate 1,177,263 of NW_008350329.1, forward strand.
TCGGCTTTATCCCAGAGATGTAGGGATGGTTCAATATACGTAAGTCAATAAACATCATAAATCATATAAATGGGCTCAAAGACAAGAACCACATGGTCATCTCAATAGATGCAGAGAAGGCCTTTGACAAAATTCAACATACATTTATGTTCAAAGTCCTAGAGAGAACTGGATTGGAGGGAACATACCTCAACATAATTAAAGCCATATATAACAAACCCACAGCCAACATAATTCTAAATGGAGAAAAACTGGAAGAATTCCCATCGAAATCAGGAACAAGACAAGGCTGTCCACTGCCTCCACTTCTCTTTAACATAGTGCTTGAAACTCTTGTAAGAGCAACAGGAAATTAAAGGAGTAATAATTTGAAAAGAACAGATAAATTATCCCTTTTTGCAGATGATATTATATCTAAGAGATGCCAAAAATTCCAAAAGAAAACTCCTAGAAATTATTAACACATTCAGTAAAGTGGCAGGTTACAAAATTAACCTACAAAAGTCTGTAGCCTTTCTATATACCAATAACAAGCAATCAGAGAAAGAGCACATGGAAACACTCCCCTTCTGCAAAAAAATTAAATATCTCGGAATAAACCTGACCAAAGACATTAAAGAGCTCTACAATGAAATTTTTAAATCTTTAAAGAAAGAGATTGAGGAAGACATCAGAAGATGGAAGGACCTCCCATGCTCATGGATCAGAAGAATTAATATTGTGAAAATAACTATCCAACCAAAAGTCATTTACAGATTCAAGGCAAGACCAATCAAAATCCCCATGACATTTTTCATAGAATTTGAAAAAAAAATCCTAAGATTCATATGGAAGCAGAAAAGACCTCAGATAGCCAAAACAACCCTGAGCACTAAGAGCAATGCCAGGGGGATTACTATACTAGATTTTAAGCTGTATTACAGCACTATAGTCATAAAAACAACATAGTACTGGCACAAAAATAGACCCATAGATCAATGGAACTAAATCGAAGACCCAAATATGAGTAAATGCAATTTCAGCCACCTGATATTTGACAAAGGGGCCAAGAATATTCACTGGAGGAAAGACAGCATGTTTAGCAAATGGTGATGATAAAACTGGATCTCCACCTGTAGAAGAATGAAAATAAAACCCTATCTTTCACCCTGCACAAAAGCCAATTCCAAATGGGTCAAAGACCTCAATGTAAAGCCGAAACTCTGAAACTGTTAGAAGAAAACATTGGGAAAAACCTACAAGATATAGATGTAGGAAAGGATTTTCTAAAGAAAACATCAATTGGTCAGGAAAGAAGGTCAAGAATTAACAAATGGGACTTCATTAAACTAAAAAGCTTCTGTACATCAAAGGAGGCAACCAGGGAAGTGAACAGAAAACCCACAGAATGGGAGAAAATCTTCGCCAGTGACACATCTGACAGAAGTTTAATATCCAGACTATATAATGAACTCATAAAACAGAGAATCAAGACAAGAAGTAACCCAATTAAAAGATGGGCTAAGGAGCTGAACAGAGAGTTCTCAAAAGAAGAAGTAAAGATGGCTATGAAACATATTAAAATATGTTCAACATCACTAATAATTAGGGAAATGCAAATTAAAA
>NW_008350329.1:1179247-1180764 GCF_000622305.1 Nannospalax galili
GCAGTAAAGAAAGATGAAATAATGAAATTTGCAGGTAAATAGATGGAACTAGGAAATGTTATACTAAATGAAGTAACACAGACTTAGAAAAACAAAAAACAAAAACAGCATGTGTTCTCCCTCATATGTGGATCCTAGAACCAAACCCTGATAAGTGAGTATGTATCCAGACATAACTACAGGAACCAGGATAATGGAAAGGATACAGTTAGGTAAAGGAAAATAAATAATCTGAAAGGGAATAGTAGGAAACAGGCCTTAATAAGGGAGATATGGATAAAAATTGGATTAGTTTAAGGGAGGTGGGAGGGAAGGGTATATAAGGAACCTAGGGGATAAAAGGAAAGAAGGACCTCAACAGAGGTAGGACCATAGGAAAAGGGTATTATTTAGGAAGAAAGGGGGAGAAATGGGGGCACCTTAAGTGGGACAACCATGATGGAGGGTGAGACAGTGCGAGAGATAAATAATGCTTAGCTAGTTTTGAAAACCAGAGGGAACCATATTACTCCTACAATGTATTGACAAGTTATACATAGCAGATCAAGAAATATATATCTAGGTAAGGTTTATCTGAGTACAGCTGGTCTTTGCACAAGATTTATCTAAATGACACACAGTAATTAAAAGTACCAGACTGGTGGAACTAACCTTCTTGGATGTTTAACAGACATACTTTGAGGTCTATAATAATTTGGTCAGAGGGACATAAAGGACAGTTTTTGCTCCTTGCCCTCCTAGGTCAACTAGTTCCAGGGGACTATAAGCATCTCTCAAAATGTCCTGTAATTGTGGTGGGTCACCTGTCCTCTTGATCAAGGAGGCCGAGGAGACCCCACCAGATGGACTTGAACCAGTGTCCAGTCTACAAAGAGGAGGGTCAACACAGAGGAATCATTTCCTCCATGCTTCCAAGTGAAGCCAACCATGGTCGCTTTACATAGGTGGAACTGGTAAAAGAAAGGAGCCAGGGGCTCCTCCCAAGCCCATGTGACCCCTGAGGAACAGATCCTCAAATGTCCTTAAGAGTAAAAATAAATTGGTTTATCTGGGCCAACTGTATGACCTTAAACACCCAAAAGGAAAGTATAACCAAAGATTAAAGGGGTCAATATAATTTTTAAGAGTCCGTATGCATAGCCAAAGGCTACATAACAAGCAACAGTGCCAGAAAGGAGATGCCTTCGTTTGAGTTGTTGACCAGGGTGGCCAAAGGGATTCCCAGATAGTAACCCAGCACAAAAATGAACAACGGGAAAATGAACAGCAGACCCCAATCTTATCTAAAGGAATATTGACAACTGATTGCTGCTAGATGAGGAACAGCTGACCTTCCTAAAACAAAGATCTCTAGATAGGCTGACTAGATTCACCAGATGGATAAGTAGTGGGGAATGGCTGGGGGTGCTGACAACACAGCAGACGGTAGCAGGGATATCAGAGTATAAGGGCTCTAGTGGGGGGAGGGAGGCTATGGGAGGGTACCATCTGGGAAGTGGGTGTATAGTTGAATAAGA
>NW_008350329.1:1180835-1182146 GCF_000622305.1 Nannospalax galili
GAAGCATGGAAATTTACATCATGTTAATTAGTAGAGGTGATAAACATTACCATTGAAATCTACCCAATGACTTTATAGACACGCACAGGCACCAAGGATTCAAGTGCAACTGATTATGGCTAGTAACAGATACATACAGATTTAGAGATGCATGTGCTGACATCTGTGTTAGTAGCAAAAACAATGAGTCTTTCTGCAAGGAACAATATATTCTAAAATGAAATGGACATCTTTTTTAAAGGTTAAAAACTCATTCAATTTTATGTCTTACAGGGCTTATACTGAGTTCAATATTGTATAACTGTATTAATTCAACTGTGAACCTAGAAACTTACAGCCACTTTTGAAAGAGATGTACTCTTGCTCTGGAGTGTGTTACTGAATATGTTAAAGCTGTAATGAAATGCTTCTTCTAATCGTGTAGTTATTAAAAATTAAAAAAGAATAATGACAGCCAGGCATGGTAGCTCACACCTTTAATCCCAGCCGTCAGGAGGCAGAGGCAGGAGGATCTATGTGAGTTCAAGGCCAGCCTGGTCTACATAGTGAGTTCCAGGACAGCTGGGGCTACAGGGAAACCCTGTCTCAAAAAGACCAAAAAAAAAAAGATTAAAAAAAAAAAACAAGGAAAACAAAACAAACACATACTTTAGGGGCTAGAGAGATGGCTCAGGGGTTAAGAGCACTTGCTGCATTTGCAAAGGTCCCAGGTTCAGTTCCCAGCATCCATATGATGGCTCACAACCCTCAGTAACTCCGTGTCCAGGGAATTAACAAGCTCTTCTGCCTTTTGTGGGCACTGCATGCCCATAATGCACATATATACAAGCAGGAAAATACTCGCATACACAAAATAAAAATTTAAAAATCTTAAATTATATATAAATTATACACACACACTTTAGGGTCAGCAAGATGGCTCAATAGGTAAGGGCCTTGCTGCCAAACTTAACTCCCTTAGTTAACCCCCCCCAGAACCCACATGGTGGGACCAGAAAGCTGATTCCTATTCCAGTTGTTCCTGACCTCTACTTGCACACTATGCTGCATGTGCACACACATTAAATTAATAAATAAATGTAAAACTAATTAATTAACATTAAAAGAATATATACTTTTTAAATGTGTATTTATTTAATGTGTATGAGTGTTTTGTCTACATGTATGCAAGTGCACCTGTATTGTATAATGCTCACAGAGGCCCAAAGAAGGCATTAGACTCCCCTAGAACTGAAGTTTCAGATGGTTGTTAGCCGCATTCCTAATGTATGCAAACTTGCTTTCATTTTTAATAAATAATAAAACTACAAA
>NW_008350329.1:1182159-1227810 GCF_000622305.1 Nannospalax galili
ATAAATAAAAACAAACCTACCACATGACAGAAATGCCTTTATTGGATATATATCCAAAGAGAATGAAATCAGTACGTCAAGGAGACATCTGTGTTCCTACATTCATTTTAGCACCAGTTTTCAACCAAGAAACAAAAACAAAGTGTCCATCAATAGATGAATGGATAAATGAAAAGTGATAGACACAATGGAATAGCATTCAACCATAAAACAAGGAAATCTTGTCATTTGTAAAAATGTGATAGAGTAGGACATCATTAAGTTAACTATAATAAGCAGGACACAAGAAATACAAGAACCACATGCTCTCACCCATATGGAATCTAAAAGAATTGATCTCATAGAGGGTGATAGTAGATTGGTATTTAGTTGGCAGACTGTGAGAGTGGTGGGGAGGGATAGGAAGGTTGATCAGTGAGTCCTAAGTTACATTAGGCAGGAAAAAGAAGTTCCAGCTGTTACATAGGAGGATGAGTGCTGAAGACAACAGCTACTGTGCTTCAAACAGTAACTGAAAATATTTTTGAGAATTTTAAAAGTTTTCACAATAAATGAAAAAAATGTTGAGATATGAATTGAATGTTCTTTAAATATGCAATGATTACATGTAGCAAAATATTATATAATACCACATTAATATATACAATTTTGTTAGTTATCAGTTAAAATACGGGAAAGAAACAAAAATTGACCATTCTTCTTTATATGCATGAAAAAACCAACAACAAGGACCTCAAATTTAAAAAGATATAAATTCTTGGACATCGTATGAGGAAAAGTTGATGCTTCATAAGGAAATTTAAAACTACTGGACCTCCTGGAGTTATAGGAGTTACAGGCAGTTGTGAGCTCCCTTGTGGGTGCTAGAAACTGAATTGGGGTCCTCTGCAAAAGCAGCCAGTGTTCTTAACTGCTGAGCATCTCTCCAGTACTGGGAGCAGTTTCTTAAACATAAAGAAAAAAAGCCAAAGTAAATTCAGAGTAACACAGTCAGCATAACCCTTGATTCCACCTCATAGGAAAATGAGTGCTGAGGGAGTAATAGGGGTTGAGTAGCCCTGTGCAGTGCAGGTGGGGTCTCCTCCCTCTGTGACCCTGAGGGAAGTAAAAGGATGGTGGAGCAGTGTCAGGAGAAACTAGGTCCTCAGGTGTGGCCAAGGGTGGCTGAGAGAGGTGCCTAAACATTTGGCCTAAACATCTTAAAGGAGAAAGAATTTATTCTGGTTTAGTGTTTCAGAGGGTTCAACACATAGCTGCTCAGCCCCAAGTGCGTGGGCAGAGCATCATAGTACAAGGGGTGTATGGCAGTGGTTGTTCACCTCCTGGTAGCCTGGAAACAAGTGTAACACAGAGATAGAGGCCAGGTATAACTTTTAAAGCCCCCCACCTAGGATGTGACCTACATCCCCCAGCTCGGCTCCAGCTTGTCAAGTTTCTATCACCTCCAAAAACAGCGCCACCTGTTAGGAACCCCTGCTGTGTTAGGTTGTAGTCTTTCCATGTCTGGATAGCCACATGCCAGCTCGGTGCAAATGGAAGGACTCCTTTTCTCAGCAGGGCGCCCCCCTACTCTCTTCCTGACTCATCTTTGAAGTAGCCGCCACAGATACATGGCCTCTGGCATAGGAACTGCCAGGTTTTCCTGTGTGATAATCAGGCACTGTCTGGCAGCCCAGCAGAAGCCCACCACCACATGTAAATGGGGCATCCTACAAAGCACCTATCAACTAAGGCTTTTGCCACTACCCCCACAGTATAAATATCCTGGTTTCCCCTTAATAAATCAGAGTTGCATCAGAAGCTGTTTCTGAAGCTGTATCATTGAATCCTGCATCTCCCCGGAGAGGGCTGTCTCTTCTAAACCACTACCCACGGAGATTCCGCTTTCCCCGTTCTTGCACTTCCCACCGTAAACCACGACTCATGGAGATTCTGCTTTCGCCGTTCTTGCACTTCCCACGAGATCCGGCGGCTGGCGGATCTCGTACCTCGAGGGAATGCCCGGTAGTTTGGAACGGAACCCGCCCGGGCAGCTGACAGTGGTCCTCTAGAGCAGCCAGCCCCGGTAGCAGAGAGCCTCAGCAACATGGAGAAACAGGGACCCCGAACAGCAGACGTGGTGCGCAACCCGCTGCACCCCAGCGGCGCCCGGGAGACCGGTGCCACGCCCAGCAGCTGGCGCTCTGAGATCCCTGCGAGCCCATAGCCACCAGCTGAGAACCAAACACTGGGGAGCACTTCAAACTATAACAGGGATGCAGCTAGATGAGGAGACCCTACTACAGGTCTGTTCTGCCTGGTTGCACAATATGTTAATCACTAAAACCAGTTATGCAAAAGAGGAAGTTTATTTCAAAGACAGCCAGGTGAGAGACCTTCCTCCCTGAGGACAAGGGATAGTTATAGCTTGAGGCATGAGGAAAGGTGAGTGGAAGTTAACTAAGAGCAATGGAAGCAGGTTCAAGTTTACAGGACTTACTTAGATTTTCCCTCTATTTCAAGCCCACAGGAAGAAGCAGGAATTAAGAAAAGCACTGCATTGCTCCTTCCTCCATCCTCTTGCTAGGGCTCTCATTGGAATAACCCAGAGGTCCTAGCCCATGCTGGGGCCAACCCGAAGGTAAGCAGTGAGGCTGGACTCAGAGAAAAGTTGATCAATGCACTATCAGAGAGTAGCTTGCCTAGGGAGGCTGGAGGAAGGTTAGTCAGACTTACAACAGCTTCTGATCTGTGCATACTATGCTACTGAGTGATCTCTTCAGATCCTGGTCATTTGATCTTGAATTTGGTCCAAGATACAGGCTGGAAGGCCTGGACTTTGGGGAATGTGCCTCTACTCCCAGCATGGTCCTGGGCTGCCTTCACAGCTGACAATGCTCACTGGCAGCACTCAGGCAGGAGATTACTTTCCCTGGAACAGAAGTTTTACAGGGCCATGGCCAGGAGGGACACCCACCCCCATCTTTACATAAGGTCAGTGTGCAATTCCCTGCAATGGGCTAGGGATGGCTGATCACCTAAGATGCAGTTGCAACCCAGGAATTCTTCTGGAAGCCACATGTGTTTCAGCACCAGAGCACATTTGGTGACCTGCCGTTAGGCTACACATAAACTACTGCCCAATCTCAGGTTCTGCTAAGAAGGGCATGTGCATGGGCAGATGGTAATGTTGGCTGTATTCTCTTAAATAGCCCTCCCCCTGGAAAACAAGACAGTCATATAAACAAAATGCCTTAGATAGTTATTCAGACTTTCTGAAGGCAGAAGTCAGCTTTATTAAGTTGTTAGACAAAACATATCCAAATTAAAAAATCTGCTTGATGAGCTCCATTGTTTGGTCTTTCCTTTTTATATGTAACGCTTTTGTTGCTATTAAAAGCGTATCTGTTTAAAACATCTGAAACAGTTGTATAAAATCCACTTTTAAATGATAATTTAAATTTTTTGACTTGGTTCCAAAACAATAAACTGGTCCTTCATGTGCTATTTGCTCCTATACAATTCCATCATCAGGAATCTGGCATCATGGCCCAAATAAAGAAAGAACCCCCCTTCCACATTCCCTGGGAAGGAAACATTCACCAGTACATTCTATGAGCAATACTTTAGCATTTCTCAGCCTCTGTCCTCTGTCCTCTGTACTAAAAACACTCTAAACAGCAACTTGGAAAGGAGTATCATGCAGTTGTTCTCTTGATGGACAGGAAAACTGCACCAGCACTGGAACTATGAAAGAGGCTGGACGCCAGATGGGCACAACTACTGCTCCGTGGATACATGTCCAGACTTACAGCTGCCTGGCCTTGGAGAAAGAACACAAGACCAAGTGGCCTGCTTTGGTTTGGAGATGACAGTAGCAGCCAGCACATGGTTGCTGAAAGGAGACCTTCCCTGGGAGCCCTGGTTCCTTTACTTCTCAGCCCAGACCATCATCTACATGGAGCCAGCTTTAATTTTCCCATGTTTGTCAAGTGGGGTTTTCTCACAAGGTCCTGTATGAAAACTTCTATGGCTGCCACTCTTCTCTGCCATGATGCTCCCGTCTCTGCTTTGCTTTGGCTTGTGCTCCTCACCAAGCAGGGCCATGCCAGCACTTCACCTCACAGAACTGCATTGCTCATTTGCATTTGGGTGATCATTGATGTGTTCTGAAGTGCCTTTCCTCAACATTGACAATCAGAGAAACCAGGTATCATGGCTCTTGCTTGACAGACAAGGTGGGTCTCAAGAACTAAGAATGGTTTTGAATTCACCCTGTTTACAAGTGAAGCTGGAAGCTAGGTGGGCTCCCAGCAGAAAGCAGTCAGTGTAGGATTTGTAAAGGCCTGTTTACAAATAGAGTAGTAGGCTCTGGGGAAGCCATGAGGGGTGGGCATTAGTCACCAAATTCTGGAGCTGGAAGAACAGCCTGAAGGAGCTGGGACCTGAAGAGACACTGCAGGAGAATCAAAGGTGTGAAAGCCCTTTGAGGGTGCCAAGCCCACCAGGAAGTCCAGGGAGGTCAGCCTCCTTACCAGGGAAAGGTGCAGAATTGGTCTGAAATGGCCCAAGGAATATTCTAGAATATCCAGGCAAACTAGCACCAGACATCCTGCATCCTCTCTCTCCTCACCAGGGCCAATGGCTCTGCAGAATGCTGTGCAACTGCATGTGGGGAGCCTGAAAGTCTACATCTGCTCTTTCTGCAACCCCAGCAACTTCACAACAAGGTCCACACCAGCTCTATCGGCAGCTCCAGTTCTTTGAGTTTGTGTCGGTGTTTTTAGATTTTTGTGTAACAACTGTAGACCTCAAGACATAGAGTATTTCTTGACCAAATTACACAGATTTGACAGCTGTATCAAACTTCCTATATACCTAAGTCTCTAGACAATAGAATATAGAAAAACAATAAGAAACAAATGGAACAGTGCTAAATGCAACAGTGAACTTCATCTTTGTCGGGGTGGTCCCCTCACTTGCACACCTGTGTGGAGGCCAGTGGATGATGTCAGATCTCTTCCTCTATCATTCTTAACTTCCTCTATCTCTCACTGAACCTGGAGCTCAATGTTCCAACAGGACTGACTGCCCAGAGAGCCCCCAGAGTCTGCTTGTCTTTCCCACACCAGCACTGGGGTTACAGATCCACTACCACTCCCAGATTTTATGTGGATGCTGAGGATCTGAACTCAAGTCTCAGGTTTATGAAACAGGAACTTTTCTGATTGAGGCATTTCCTTCAAAGCTGTCTATCCCCTAAGTTTCATCTTAAGATGGCTGTTTAAATTTTCATCTTAAGAGGCTGTTTAAAGGAGGGAAGGTCTTCTGTGGTTCACCCTACCTATATTAATTTAGGCTCTTCACCCATTGGCACTCATCAGTCTAGCCTCATATGTCCTGAGAGGCAGCCCTCATTTTGCAAAGCCATCTCCAGGCTTCAGCAGCTTAGTGAAGAATGGAATGATGTGGCAAAAGAAAGAGGAAGCTGAGAAAGAGAGCAAGATGAGAGAAGATGGGCCTCAGAAGGGCAAAAAGGACTTCTGGGAATGAAAGGGACTCGGGGTGGGGAGGCTAAAGAAAGGGGCACAGAGCTCTATGTGCAAGGCACAGCAGACAGGCCCATGACTGGAAGTTTGAATAGGTATAAGAGCGAGAAAGGAGACAGACGACAGACAGACAGACAGATTGACAGAGAGACAGAGAGGCAGAGAGATGGAGACTGAATGAATGCAGCAACTCTTGCCAATAATACCTTTCCAAGAGCATCTACTGGAGATACCCAGCACTTACAGCCCTGCTTAGGCACAGGAAGGGACCTCCTGCATCTTTAGAAGGCCAGCTCTTCATCTGCCTGTGTTTCCTTGGCCCTAAGAGGCCTGGGACAGATATGTGCAGCAGCCACTTGCCTTTAATGTGCCCACTAGTCCTATGGGTAATCACCCTCATTCTAATGTTGTTATGGTGCTGAAATCACTAGGAAGGACCACTCAGACTCCAGATGTTCTAAATTAGCCAAATTTTACTTAGTTTGCCAGCAACTGTTCTCTCTAGGTCAGGATATAGAGAATGCAGCCCCTTACTCTTAGGGGAGAGTAAGGTTTATAAAGGTAAACATCATATTCGGATGAAGCAAGCAGTTACTCAAAAAGAAGTGGGCAGTTATTCAAAAACAAGCAGTTACTCAAGAGTGCAAGCAAACAGTTACAGAAACCAGATAAGCTTCAACTGGAACTTTCCAGGGGTTTTATGGGCATGTTTCTCTGTGGGTAAGTTCTTCCTGGAATAGCCCTGTGGTCGGCTCTTCCTGGAACTACCTGGCCCAGACCTGGCTGTCTGAGACAGCTCATCAAGATGGCAGTTTTATACAAAATGGGAGTGCTCAGGCTATCACATTCCTCACCAACTCTGGGACATGAGTCAAATCATTGACGTGTTTTGATTTAGTGGCTCATATTGGGTCCTCAGAACCATAATTTTGATGGTGTTTACATGCCTTTTGATATACCTGGTGTAACCCAAACTTCCTCTGACCGAACACTATGACACAAGCTATTGCCCCTCCTCCTTCCCACGCTGTGCTGAAGGAGTCAAGCAGGCAGAAGCTCATCACCTCTTCCACACAATCAGTTGCCTGAAGGGGAGGAACCACCACCATATTGAACACAGGGGAACGGAGTGGTGATGGGGTGAGCCAGGTAAGATGGCACACACAGACCCCGAGGGGCAAGACAGTCCCTCTCAGGCTCCAAGGGGCAAGACAGGGCACTCAGACCAAGGGGTAAGATGGTGCCCATGGGGCAAGTGCACAAAAAGCTGATGGAGACTATGGGGCAGGACAAGCTGGTGGCAGGCATTTCAAATATAAGCCTATGAAAACTCATGCCTTTGTAAGTCACAGTATCCTGGATGTGATACACTATGCAAAACCCAAAATAGAAAGTATTCTGTTGGTTTGTCAGTCCTGGGAACTCAGAGGGTGTGGGCTCATGGGTTTCCCAAGAAGGGAGAAGAGAAAATATGGCAAAACAATTGCCATAGTGTGGCTGGATAGACAAACTGCAGGAGTCCAAAAAAATATGGGGCTAGCTGCAGTCATATGGGTTATACAATGGATCAGTAAAATATACAACTAAAATGACGCAGGCCACACAGAAGTGGATGGATTCAAAGAGGTAAATCTCTGGTCACAGCCATCCCACAAATGTGGGAAAATAGCTCAGTTACTTGAAAAATGGGGGCCACCACCATGTGTGTCTGAAAATTCCCTAAGGTCTTATGGAAAGCCTAGAAAAAAATTTACAAGCCTTGGAAACAGAGGAGGAACAAAGAGAGGGGCATGGCCATTTCTTTGCATAATAAAAGATTTGTGCAAGGCAAAAAAGGCAACAGCCTCAGGGGAGGCAAAAAAGACTAAGGAGTTACTGGCAAACTCAGTCTGAGCCTCAGAGCTTGAGAGGAAAAATGGGAGATTTTGACTTATGTAAGGTTAGGGGATCAAGAGTCAAAGGACCCATAGAAAAAGACAGATAGTAATGAGAAAAGAAACAACCTAGAAATAAAAAGTAGCTAAAGCTGTCCCTCAGATTCAACTTTTAATACAAAAAGAGAAAAAAGTTAACAATACCACAGCTAGGAGAAAATGCTCCACACTGGAGCTGTTGGGACTAGGAAAGACTTTCAAACAAGCAATTAAAGAACCCCTCACCACATGGCTCATGTGGGTATGGGACATGGGAGAAAATAATGTCAGTTTAAGTTCTTCAGAAGCATCTCAACTGAGTTATATAACCACCCATATCCTTGAGACATAAGCTGTTTAACCTAGGCCAATTCAGGAGGGAGCAGTCACTAATGGAATGGCTTGTGCAAGGTATTAAAGATACATGGTCATCACCAGTGGAGACTCCCATGACTAGCAGGAGCTAGAGGACTATAAAAGAGGGACAGGTGTTACTGAGAAAACTAGGTATGAGAAAAGCAATATATAATGCCCAGTTCACTGGGCCACATAGGGCTTTGTTCACCAGAGATATAAAGGAAAGCTTAATTCAATTGGGAAGTGAAGAATAATATAGAGCTTTAATGGTTTTTCTAAGTCCTTTAATGGGACAGGATTTTTGTAAAGCGAGGGAGGCTTTGGCAGATCTAAGTGACTCAAACTAGCCTGTAAAACATGTCTATAGAATAATAGAGCAACCTACAAGAGATATAAAAAAGACCAGACAGAAGAAATGGTTCATTTGGGTTACTCAGAGAGAAATGTAGCAAGATTTATATTGAGCCCAAATTCTCAAAGAAAAAGTTGAAAGAAAACCAAATTTGGTACTAAGGAATTTCTGGAAGGCTTTAAAATCTGAAGGACAGTTCACAAGTCATTCAGAGGATTAAAAACTGTTCCAGGGGTGGTTAAGGATCCCCAAAGATTAAATAAGGTACATTTCTCTCCTGCGAAAGGCTATGCTAGGTGTGAAAGCAGATGTTCCCTCCAGGGTCTTCCCCAGCAGCCAGGTATGGTTAATGGGCAGACAATAGATATGGCTACAATCAGGAGGTGGACCCAGCCACTGCCTTGTTGGGAGCTGTTTGTCTATTATGTACATTGAGCTGTGGCAGGCTTGTTTACTGAGTTTGTGTTATGCACACCAGTATCTAGATAATCTGCCTAATCAGGAGGAATGTGTTTATATGGAGAGCCTCACAACACCTGACCTTGAGGCAATAGTGGTAAACAAAAAGATCAAAGAAGCCTTTGAAGTATCTGACTGCTCCTTGACCCTCAGGTACAAGTGGGGAAAACAGCTGTTGAAACTAATTGAGTTCTTCTGTATAAAAAGGCAGAGGTGAAATAAACCAGGGCTGCAAGCACTACTGTCAGCCCTCCCAAGCATCTTTTCTGTCTCTTGTTTTTTCTTTCAATCCTCACTCCCCCTTTCAGGTACTGTCCATCTTGGCCAGCTGGCACCGGCACACATGCATGTCTCACCTCTACTGATATGCACACACATGCATGTCTCACTCCTACTGATGTGTACACACATGCATGTCTCACCCACTATTGATGTGCACACACATGCATGTCTCACCCACTACTGATGCGCAAATGCACGCATGTCTCTTATATGCTCTTGTCTGGCTAAATCAACTGTTGCTTCTCAGACCAAAAAAAAAAGTGACAAAATTCAATAGTTTAATATAAAAATATCTTTTGATTCATAGATCTACATAGTCACATATTTAATGTGCACTTTAAAATATTTAGCAAGTAAAGCAAAACATTAATAAAAACGTTAAGCATGATCAGGAAAATCATCCACCCCTAATTGCTTTGTCTGAGAAGCCTAACTATGACTGGGAAATTGAGCAGTTAAGGGCGGAGTTAGAGGCTTTGAAGAAGGGAATTTTAAATAACAAAGAGAAAAGAACTAGGAGCACCCCAACACCCTCTATTATAGCAGGATTAGATACTCCTCCGAGGCCAAAGAAGGTTGTCGTGCCTCCCATGATTGACATGGTTCAGGAGCCCCCGTCAGGAGTTTGGTATCTGCTCAAAACCATGCAATCCCCACTACAGCAGGCTATTGAAACTGCAGTAGAGCGAGGAGAGTCAGTGCATGGATTTCAGGTCTTCCCAGTTTCTGAGCAAGTTGATCAGCAGGGCAACAGGGTGCGGTCTCATGCACCTGTGCCTTTTAAGCAGCTTAAGGAACTAAAGACTCCTTGTGTTCAGTATGGTCCCACTGCCCCTTTTACCCAGGCTTTGTTAGAATCCCTGTCCATGGACGCGCTTCCTCCTGGAGATTGGAAACAGATGGCACATGCTTGCCTTTCAGGGGGAGATTATCTGTTGTGGAAATCTGAGTATGAGGAACAGTCCCAGGTGACAGTGAATACCAATAGAGCGCAGAATATTCCCATAGATTTTGATATGTTAGCTGGCAAAGGACAATATAGGGATACTGCTCAACAGTTGCAGTACGATGTTGCAGCCTACGTGCAGATCAGTGCTGCAGCCCAAAGAGCCTGGTATAAACTGCCGTCTAGTAGTAGGCAGACTGAGGATTTGTCTAAGATCAGGCAAGGTCCGGATGAGCCATATCAGGATTTCGTGGCTCAATTACTACAAACTGCAGATTTTGGCAGGCAAAGGTGTGTGCATGTCACAATAGATACATTTTCTGGCTTTATTATGGCTACTGCACAAACAGGGGAAGCCACAAAAAATGTTATAACTCATTGCTTGACTTGCTTTTCCATAGCTGGGATCCCTAATGTTATAAAAACAGATAATGGCTCTGGCTATACCGGTCAGGGGTTCCAATGTTTCTGTTTGCAATTGGTCATTGAGCATAGAACTGGGATACCGTATAACCCACAAGGACAAGGTATAGTGGAAAGAGCTCATGGTGCTTTAAAAACACAATTACAAAAAATAAAAAATGGGGAGTTATATCCCCAGACACCAAGTAATCTTTTACATCATACTCTTTTCATTTTAAACTTTTTGAATTTGGATAAAAATGACCGCTCTGCAGCAGATAGAATGTGGCACCCTCAGTCACAGGATACCTATGCCCAAGTCAGGTGGAAGGATCCTTTAACCGGACAATGGAATGGCCCCAACCCTGTATTAATTTGGGGAAGAGGGCATGTTTGTGTCTTTCCACAGGACACTGATGGAGCCAGGTGGCTGCCAGAAAGGCTGGTGAGGTTTGCTGGATGAGCACCAAAGAAAAAAGAAGTGGAAAAGAATGATGAGGAGACAGACGTGGCTGATGATGATGTTGCTGCAAGTGATTGTGGCTAAATTATACTGGACTTATGTTCCTGATCCACAACATTGCACCCCGTGATATGGGAGAAAAAAGAAATAGTAGTGACTGTGAATGACTCTTGGTTAATTGCTCAGCCTGCTTCAAAACACCTGATGATTATTTTGGATTGGGAAGCGGGTTGCCTATTTGTTTTGTTAAAAATAAGTCCGGGTGTGTACAAGTAGATGACTGTGTGCTTGTGGGACAAAGTGGATATTGTACCAATGTCAACGTGTTACCAATGTCAAAGTGTTATTGCCAAGAGATAATAGAGTAGAGAAAAAAATTCTCCGCAAGCATTTCCACCCTGTAAGCAGCGGCAGATATTCTAAAAAGGTTGAGAGCCACCTTACATCCTGTGGCAAGTCAAGGCAGCTGTGCATGATATGAGATTGCGCTCCGTTCCCTAACAGAGGCCGGTAGTCAAAGACAGGTAAGATCTTCTGGGAGAAAGTCAACCTAAGACAAGGCATAGCTGATAGAAGCTACGTGCCGATGACGGGTAAGGCTTTGCTCTGGCAGAAGACAACTTAAGACAGGCATGATCCTTCTGTCCTAGATATAGCATAATCTGGGGTTATAAAAATAAAAAAAGAAGGGGGAGGTGTTGGGAGCTGTTTGTCTATTATGTACATTGAGCTGTGGCAGGCTTGTTTACTGAGTTTGTGTTATGCACACCAGTATCTAGATAATCTAAATCAGGAGGAATGTGTTTACATGGACACCCTCACAACACCTGACCTTGAGGCAATAGTGGTAAACAAAAAGATCAAAGAAGCCTTTGATCTGACCGCTCCTTGACCCTCAGATACAGGTAGGGAAGAACAGCAGTTGTAACTAATTGAGTTCTTCTGTATAAAAAGACAGTACTGAAATAAATCAAGGCTGCAGTATTGACTGTGAGCCCTCCCAAGAACCCCTTTCAGGTACTGTCTGTCTTGGCCAGCTGGCACTGGCAATGCCTGACTCAGGGAACCAACAGGTGTAGCAGGGACAAGAGAGACCCTCTGCCTCCTTAGCCCAGTGCAGGGTCAGGCAACTTGAGCAGCACCTGTAAATATAGCAAGGATAAAAGGATACAAAGACTACATGTAAAATCCCCAGAATGTGGAATGACTCCAAAGGGATAACTAAAGATAATAAAGAACTAACCAAGTTAATACCTCTTACCCATGCTATGGTACCCAACAGAGATCTATGGAGAAAGCAATTAATACAAATAGATAAAACCTTTCCACACTGTGTTAGATCTGGTCTATGATTGATTTAATATATGATGTTAACCTTTGAGTGTTTTACAGATGTGAGACACATTTGAAAGATATCAAGTACACCTGAAGAAGCAAAAGCCAGCTATAGCTATAATATTCTTGGAAGCTTTATGATTGGGTAAGACACAAGTAATACCCAACAGAATGGTTGGGAAAAGCCTACAACACCTAATCCTGTATAAAAATAAAAACAAAAGCTCCCAAAACTGTACAAATGTTAAGAAAAAATTACAGTACCAGGGTGGGTTGTCCCCTTATGAGCTGTTGGCCAGAGAGATCCTAGAGGTCCTCAAATTAACAAGGCTATTGCCACTAATGTCGGTTGTACACTAGGAAATGTCAGTAAGGCCATGTTGCTGAAGCCACTGCATGATGTGAGCATGGTAGAAGGAGAAACAGAGCCGAGACTAAGCTGAAAACTCCATGCCACTGGATGGATGGCTTTCATAGTGCCAGAAGGCACTATGAAGAGGGTTGGGGAAAATGAATGCCCCGTGATTCTGCTCAACAATGCACCATGTGTGCTGCACACTATGGACATGCCAAGGAATGCCTGCTGGTGCAATAATAGCTCTACTAACATACATACAACTGAAAAATTTCTAACTGGATAAGGCCCATGCTTAGGGATGGAACATACATCTGGATCTGTAGACCAGGCCAACCCCTGTGTCAGGAAAGGCTATAGGCTCCAGCAGGGAAGCCACTGTAAATATGAATATGGTACACCTCCTGGGAACAAGGAGGTACTTGTAATCAAACCTAGTAAGTGTTACCTCAGTAAAGTCTAGTTCCCAATGGTCTCCCAGACCTGCCCCTTTCTCTCTGGCACCTGGTTTCAGAGGCACTTTCCCCTTTTTGGTTTACCTGAGCTCAGGTGACACAATGTATAATGGTGCTGTGGATCAAGTGATCCAAGTTTGAGATGTACTATCTGGGTCAGAGCAGTTCCTTCAGTTTGGTATCCCCCAAATGAGTTGATTGGTGTATTTGGGTTATCAATGCCTATCCCAGAGACTTAGAGAGAATCAGTCTTTTATCAGGTAGTATCCACCTTTCCTGCTGCTTAGCTGGCTTTTTTGCTGGGCCCACTGTACTTCTTTTGTATAGTGGGGTTGCTTCAACAGGTTAGGTCCCTGAGTGGTCACCAGTACCTTAGCTGGCTTTAATACTTGGAGAGTTCCCACTGGCCCTTGGGTGATGGCCTCTGAGGTCTCATTGGTGAATCTGTTTCCCCTAGCTTTGGGGGAATTACCCTTTGGGGCAGTGAAGGACAGTCAGCTGCTTCAGGATCCATATGGATGCTAAGAGGCCCAGAACTCCTCTTTGTTCTTGATTTCTTTGCCAGACTAGGTAAGGAGGCCCCATTCTTGATACAGGGCCCCCCTGTATATGAGCTGTAGTCAAGGTGTACCTGCTGTCAGTGTAAATGTTGTTTTGCCTTCCATTTCCCCAGCAAAGGGTTTGGGTCAGGGTGATCAGTTCTGCCTACTGTGCAGAGGTTCCTCTGGAGAGGGCCTTCATCCAGATGACCATTTGGTGAGCACCATGGCCCTGGCATAGCAGGCCCCATCATAGACATAACTACTGCTGTTGGTGTAAACTATTGCATACAACTTCATCAGCAGATGATCGAGCAGGTCCAGGTGGCTATGTTGTAGGTGGTCCATCATATCCAGGCAGTCGTGGATCATAACCTCTTCAGGCTCAGGCAGCAACGTAGCAGGATTCAGAGTAGCAGCTGGGGAAAACTTAATATGGGGTGAATCTAGGAGTAGGGCTTGATAATGGGTGATGTGGGCATTTGACATCTATTGCTCTGGGGTTCCCCTCAGTAAGATATCTACTGCATGGCACATAGTGACAGTCAGTTCCTGGCCCAGAATGAGTTTTCGTCTTTAACAAGCAAGGCTATGGAGGCTATGGCTCTGATACAGTCTGGTCACCCTGACACCATGGGAGCAAGACATTTGGACAGGATGTTACCGGTCTCTTCCAAGGGTCCAGAGTCTGGATTAAAACTCCCTTAGCTATCCCATGTTTCTTGTCCACAAACAGCTGGAAAGGTTTAGTGATGACTGGTAATCCTGACACTGGTGCAGAAACCAAGGCCTCCTTTAGCCATTGGAATACCTGTTGCTCCAGTTCTCCCCATTAGGCTGAGGAGGGTATATGAGTTGGGGACAGTCAGGTAGATGGTCTCTACCCTCTTGTACACTTCCCAGAGGCTCCTGTAGTCTTGAGTCCCTGGCTTTAGGACAGGGAGCAGTGGGGTATTCCACAGGAAGTGACAAGGAATGAGAATACCCTCTTCTCGGAGGCTTATCAGGATGGTGGAGTCCTCAAATGCCCAGTTTTACTTCCCTTGGCAGGGGGTATTGTACTCAAATAGGTGTAGCAGTACTTGTAAGCTGTATAATGATGGGGGTGGTCAGTGAGAGGCTAGTCCCGAGGGATTTGTCTTGGCCCGTATCTTTGGGAACTTCCATTGTAAAGTTTCTAAGAGTTCATCTGATGGATCTGGAGCTTAGTTGAGTGAGCCCTCTTTGCCCTGTTCCAGAAGGTGGTACTCCTCTGAAAGAGGGCATGTCACCAGAAGAGCCCCTGGTTGCTTCATCCCCTTTACATCTAGTGAGGTTTCATACTCAATGAAGGTTATATTAGCCCCAAGTTTTCTTAGGCGATCTCGCCCTATCAGGGGTATGGGCAATCAGGCATAACCAAGAAAGAGTGTATCTGAGGTTTACTCTCTGAGCAGTTGTCCAAGCATATGCTCTTGTTCCAATCACCCTTTGGATTACAGTTTTTTTCTTTGTCACTGGTCCCAAAGGCTGTGTTAACACTGAATGGCCTGCACCTGTGTCTGCAAGGAAACAGAGAGGCGTGCTCCCAACTTTTTCAGTAACAAAAGGCTCCTGGAGGATTATCAGGATGGTGGAGCCCTGGCCTCATCAATTTTTCCCTGCCAGATTTAGAATATTGTTCCCAGGTCCCCGCTTCCTATGTGGGCATTCATTCTTCTAATGTCCTTTTTCCTTGCAATAGGCACACTGGTCTTTCTCTAGCCTCAGCTGTTAATGGGTGCTAAATTGGTCTTTTTCCCTCAGTCTCCCAGAGGGTGGTGACCATAACCTTCACCAGTTGCTTATCCTTTTCCACCTCTGGGTCTCAGTTGCCAAAAACCTTTTGGGCAATCTCCAGAAGCTGAGACCTATTTATTCCCTCCAAACCCTCTAACTTCTGCAACTTTCTTCTAATGTCTGGGGTTGATCAAGTTACAAAAGCTATGTTAGTGGCTTGCTGGTTTTAGGAGGTGTCAGGGTAAATCAGGGAGAATACCTGATATGCTTACCGTAGCCACTACAGAAACCCAGCAGGTGATTCTTGAGGTCCTTGAATTGCCTCGGGAACCTTAGACAAGTTGGTGGGCTGCTGCAGTCCAGCTGCCGAGGATCCTAAAACTTGACTGGGAAGGGATCAGGGGGACCTGCAGGTTGGTGACCATACAGTGGGATCAGGAGAACCTGCAGGCTGGTGACCATGCAGTGGGATCAGAAGGACCTGCAGGTTGGTGACCATGCAGTGGGATCAGGAGGACCTGCAGGCTAGTGACCATGCAGGCACTTTATTTCGGGATAACAATGTTTTTATACCTTGCCTTGAAGGAGGAAAAAAATCTACTGTAGAAATATCACACAAAACCACAAGTTCCTTTGAGCCACGCAGTTTCAATAATCAGTTTCATTAATCACATGTACTTGTGTCAGCACTTGCCAAGCAGAACTTCTAACACAAAGGCATGTACCTGGGAACAGTTTTATTTTTAATATGTAATTGTATAGGCAGGAGCAGAGCTACTAAGAGAAAGACATGCACCTGGAGACTGATTATCAGAGACTGACCTGTATAGGCTTTGCCAATATCTCCTTAGCTGCTCTCCAGGGGCTGAACTGTCTTTGCCTCAACCCTGGATCAGCCAGAATAGGCTTTGCCAATATCCCCATTGGCTGTTCTCTGAGGGGCGGGGGATCAGGCAGCCCTGAATATTCAGCTCCCAACAGTGAGCTTCCTAGCAGCTGCTCTAATTCTATTCAAAAATGCCTGACAATAGTCATCCAATGCCCCCTTACCTTGGTAAGTGTTGGGGTCTCAATTAGGTCAGATGGGGGGAAGATGTGCTCTACTCTGCTTGTATGTCCACAAGCGGTGTCTCAGGTCCTAAGATCAACCTTCAGGCTTCCAACCTGATCCAGTCCCTCTCCTCAGTGGTGAAGAGGGTACCTAGAAGCTGCTAACAGTCATTCCAAGTTGGGTGCTGGTTAAAAAAAAAAGAGTTTCTAGAAGACTTATGAGTACCTGTGGCTTCTTAGAGGAAGGGGGATTCTGAGACTTCCAATTATAAAGGTCACTGGTGGAGAAAGGGACACAGGTGATGAAAGGAGGACAGGGCCCTAAGCCTACCTGGGGCAGAGGCCCTTCCTGCAAGGGGAAAATGGCAGGGTCAGGTGAGGGGGAATCTGGGCAACCTCCCAAATAAGCCAATACACTCCTAGTATGAGGCGGAGAGTAGAGATCAGGGTAGAGAAGGGGTAGGGGAGCAGGGGCACTAGGTGGGGATGACTATTCCTGGGAGACAGATGGATCCCATAAAGAAGGTGAATGGTAAGGAAGAGGGACATCTTCATCCTTAGATAGCTGAAGAACTGGGGGAGGGGAAGGATCTTTCTTCAAAGAGAGCACTGGGCAAGAAATGAGGACAGTAGAACCTAGTTTCAGGGCACAGCACCTAAGCCAAGGTGGAGGATGCAGGAGGAAGAAAAGCCATCTGTCAATGTAGTGGTATTGGTTTGGGTGGCTGAGATTGCCAGTGACCACATTCCAGACCCAATACATCATGGCAACATCCCAAGACCCGGAATTGGGCCAGTCTACATCAAATGTGGGCCATTCCAACTCACATAAGGTGCACTATTTTCCAGGAGAGAGTTTCACTCAATAGTCTACCCCCTCACGGAATTCTTCCTGGAAATGTCTCAACATAGAATCAAGTGGTATTTTAGCTGAGCTAAATGAGGCCCCCTTCCGTTTTTACACTAGTAATTACTGGCACACCAAAAGAAGATAATCCACAGAACAAAAGACAAAACAATGAAGACACAAAAGATCAGGTCAAATATACAGTGGCCACATTCACTCATATGCCAGAACCAGAAAACAGTGGGACTAGAGGACGTTTCCTGTTCCCCCAGAGACCAGGTTAACAATCATGTCCTATCTCCCCTTTGTCTCCCCCTTGTCCGTATCAGATCAGGAACTTACCAAAGTGCTTCCAGAGGCTTCTCACAATCTGCCAATTTTACTTTCATTTTACAAATTTAGAAATTTGTGATTTTGTGAAGGGCAATACCCTGGGCTCCCTCCAGCTTTAAGAGTCACAAGGACTTCTCCCTGAATTGAGCCAGACCCCAGGCAAGCAACACCCTGGGGCTCCCATGGGTCTTAAGAGTCACAAGGACTTCTCCCCCAAATCAGGCCAGACCCCAGCCTTGGCTGTCTGGGGTCTCCTTTCCCAGGATCTCAGTGGGACCTCCAAATGTTATAGTGCCAAAACCATTGGGAAGGACCACTCCGAATCCATGTGTTCCAAATTAGCCAAATTTTATCTAGCTTGTCAGCGACTGCACTCTCTGGGTCAGGATTTAGAGAATGCAGCTGAGACAGGGGAGAGTAAGATTCATAAAGGTAAAAATCATATCCTGATGAAGCAAGAAGTTACTCAAAAACAGGCAAGCAGTTATTCAAAAACAAGCAGTTACTCAAGAATGCAAGCAAGCAGTTACAGAAGCCAAATAGGCCTTAACTGGAACCTTCTGGGGTTTTACAGGTGTTTCTCTATGGGTAGTTCTTCCTGGAATAGCCCTGTGATCA
The DNA here is from genome assembly GCF_000622305.1 of Nannospalax galili. NCBI lineage: Eukaryota > Metazoa > Chordata > Mammalia > Rodentia > Spalacidae > Nannospalax > Nannospalax galili. The sequence continues at coordinate 1,200,152 of NW_008350329.1, forward strand.
GCTCTTCCTGGAACTGCTGGCCTTGGCCAGGGTAGGGTCTGAGACAGCTCATCAAGATGGTGGTCTTATATGAAATGGGGGAGCTCAGGCTAACACAATGTTCTTTGTGTAACTGCCTTCTGTGAATAGAACACACACACACACACACACACACACACACACACACACACATGAAACTGACAACATGTCCACTTACAGGCTAAAGTATTACACCAAAAGGGACGCCAACATGATTCTCTCATCCCTAAGTTGAATGCTGTCAGTCCCAGACACTCTCCCCAGGCACACATTCCACCCTCTTTTTTCTAAAAAATAAACTAAGGCATGTAGTCATCTAGTATCTTATCACCAGGATATGCATGCCACAGTACATGTAGAGGTCAGAGGACAACTCACAAGAGTCAGTTCTTTCCTACCATGTGGGTTCAGGGATTGAACCAGCTCATCAGATTGGTGGCAAATGCCTTTCCAGCTGAATCATTACACTAGCCCTATTTCTGTACTTGTGTGTGTGTGTGTGTGTGTGCAAACAACATCCTCACTTAACTTAGTCTCACTCATCTTGTAAAGCAACATAAGAAACTTGAAACAGTCTAATTCTTGACTTATAAAGTGTCTTGTCTAGCAGTTTAGTTTCTTGTTAACCACACAATTCAAGTCTGGCTATTTTATGCAGTTTGTCTTGTTTATATTTTATCATTAACCTTGCTATTTCATCTTGCTCTTTGCCTGCCTTTTTTTTTTTTTCTGTGCTGAGAATCAGATCTAGGACCTTGCATATGCCAGGCAAGTGCGTGTCACTGAATTATACCCCCTCCTCCTCAATTGTGTGTGTGTGTGCATGTGTGTGTGTGTTGGATGTGTGCGTGTGTTGTGTGTGTGTGTGTGCATGTTCATGTGAGTATAGGTGCTTATGTGGGTGCAGATGCACATGTTAGTGTAAGTGCATGTATGTGTAGGCCAGACATCAACTTCAATTGTCTTCCTCAATAACTCTCTACCTTATTTTTTAAGGCAGGTCTCACTGAACCTAGAGCTCACTAATTCTGCTAAGACTGGTGAGTGAACTCCAGAGATCTACCTGTCTCTATTTCCACAGCACTGGGACTACACATATAAGCCACCATAGCTGGCTTTCTACATGAGTGCTAGGGATCCAACTTCAGATCATCATGCTTGCCTGGCAAGCACTTTACTAAGCCAGCTCCTCTGACCCCCACCCCATTGTTCAGAAATTATTTTATTGCTTCCTCAAGTACTACCTTCAGAAATTTAACTTGAGTTTATTAGCAGTAAATATTTATTTTGGTTTGTCTGAAAACATTTCTCTTACTAATATATTTAAAGATATTTGATGTAAACTTCTAGGTCAACTGAAGGAAACCAGGATGCCAGGCCCTAGGATGAGGTGAGCCTAAAACTTATAGGTCCAGGCTGCATTCTCTGCTAAAGGGAGGGGCACTGAAAACAGTGGCTCTGATAATCCCTGCCTTGCAGAACACTGCTAGTCTGGCAGGAGGAAGCGGCCCAGTCATAAAAGTGCAGGCTCCCTGCTCTGTGGGAAAGTGTCTTGGTCAACAACCCTTAGCTCATCTCCTTGTCCTAAACAAATAACTCAGCTATCCCTGGCTAAGAGATTAGGCCAAGTTAAAGGTTTACTCCTGAGCTAAAAGCTAAAAGTTCACAATGCTTTTAGCTCTAAGAAAGAAGACATTGTAGCCAATAAATTACTGGATGGGCATTGATAACCTTGAGTAAAAGTTTAAGAATCCTTCTTGTGCCAACTAACAGACTAAATGTCCTGTTTCTTTGTACCCTAAATCTTTGTATGTGACTGCCATATCCCATGTGACTTCCAGTTCCTTTGGATGTATAAAAACCATCTGAATTCTAAAATAAATCGTCCTGTTGGGAAGGCACAGGTCCCAGAGTTTATGACTCTGTCGCCAATCAGACCCTCTGCTCCAAAGCCAGCAGGTCCCCCGCTAAGCAAAGCAAACCTGAGTCCCGACAGTCGACAGACTGTTTTTCAGTACATTGGAGATATTCTTGTATGTATTGGGCCAAATGCTGAGAGCCATCCACAATCTATGCTGCTCTTATAAAATCAGTCTGTGTGGTCTCTCTGCTTTTAAGTTCCAACATTTTGTTTCTCTGTAGTGTTTTTAGGTGTGGGTTTCTTCTTATTTATCTTTCTTTGAAGACACTGGGTTTCTTTTTTAAAAAGTCACTTTCTGTTTTTTATTTTTATTACATTAATTTATTTGTGTTTAAGGATGTGTGTGTGCCATGGTATGCTTGGTCCAGACAGAGGATAACTGGGGGAGTTGGTTCTCTCCTTCCACCATGTGGATCCTGGGGATTGGACTCAGATCTGCAGGCTTACCAACAGGGGCCTTTACCTGCTGAGCCATCTCAACAGCTCTCATTAGGCTTTTTGGACTTCAGATTCATAATTTCCAAATGCTTTCAATCAGTTACTCTTAGTCACTTTTTCCAATATGGTTTCTGCCTCATTCCCTCTTTGGAACTCATTTAGCTGCATTTTAGACCTTTTTATTCATTATGTAACCTAATCAAACTTTCAGATTTGTGTTTCTCTATGAGCACTGCTTTATTTTTAAAACTTTATATTCTAGTTAATTGATTCTCTCTTTATGACAATTTCCATTTAGCATATTCATTGAGTTTCTAATTTCAATTTTCATTCTTTTTAAAAACGTTTAATTTTCTGTGTATGAGTGTTTTGCCTGCATACACTCATGTCATGCACTCATGTCATGCAATGCCTGTGGAGGCCAGAACACAGCGCATTGGAGTCCCTGGAACTGGAGTTATTGCTGGTTGTTAGCTGTCATTTGGATGCTGGGAAAGAAACTTGGATCCTCTGCAAAAGGAGTCAGTGTTTTAACTGCTGAGCCATCTCTTTAGCACCCCTCTACTTTCATTATTATTAGTTATCAAGCTCTTTTAGTCAACTGTTAAGTCTTTTGTTTCTTCATTCTATATATAATTCCCTAATTTTTCTAAAGCAATGGAACATAATTTATATTGTATTATAATGACATCTCAACCATGGAGCTATTGTTTTTTATACATTTTCTCTCAGTGCCTATGGCTTTACACCCTCATTCATTGTCTTTGACATCTTAGGGAACTTTTAACATCTGTGATGTCTCTATCAGGTACTTGAGGGTAGCAAATCTACAACTTCTTTTAATCATTTGGGCGGGGGTCTTACTATATATCTCTGGCTGGCCTGGAACTTACTATGTAGTCTAGGCTGGCCTCAATCTCACAGAGATCTTCCAAGTGTTGAGATTAAAGGTGTGAGCCACTATGTCTGGCCCTCAATGATTTCTTGATTTGACAATTTAGATACCAAGACAGAGTGAATTCCAGCCCCATGCCTGTGTAAAAATGAAGTAGGGAGATTTCATCCCCAGCCAGTCAGTGTTGAGACAGGCATTCCCAGTTCCTCCTTCTGGAGAGTAGGGCTTCTGTCATACATATGCCTTTCAAGGATCCTGGATTCATGCAGAAACCATTTGTTCAATCTGCCACTTTGGCCTTCATTCCTGTATGCTCAGCCTATACCCAGTGTAAATTGTTGAGCTCCAGGCCTCAATACCCCTCTGATTTTATGCTATCATGTCATTTCTGGTTTTTAAAAGTTTTTAAACTCTGTTACCAGCTTAGGAGTGTGGCAGGATTATAAATTCAAGGCTAGCCTGAACTATGTTGCCTGTCAGAAAAATGGTAAAACAAATAAACAAATGGTATTTGAATTCAAACTATGTTTTAGACAAAATAGATAGTTTCCTGTTTGGGCATCAGACTTTTAACTAATATTGGTGAAGACTTTTTCCTTTTACCTTAATGAGGTGACTATGGACCAAAGTTTTGGTAACTGAGTCTTGCAGCATTTTTTTAAAAAAATATTTTATTTATTATTTTTATGTGTATGTGTGTATTGCCTGCATGTAGGTAAGTGCACCTGTGTTGTTCAATGCCCTCAGAGGTCAGAAGAGGCTGTCAGATCCCCTGGGACTGGAGTTATGGACAGTTGTTAGCTGCCATGTGGGTGCTGGTATTCAAACCTGAGTCTTCTGCAAGAATAGCCAGTGTTCTTAACTGATGAGCCATCTCTCCACCTCCATCTCACAACAGTTTTAAAGATTAAAAAACCTCCCCAACTCACCTCCCCCCTCTACCCATTTTTTTTAAGTCTTAAATGAATTTGGATGCTTACATTTTGACTGGGACTGATCAGACTGATCATAATTATGTAAGAAAACATGTCTAAACAGGATTTGGACTCCGTAACAGCATGATCCTGCTTAAGGCAAGGTTCCCATTCTTAAGACAAGGAAAGTTGTGGAAATTGACTTTAACTTGGAAATTATCCAGACATTTTATAAATAGTATTACTGAATTTTAAGGTTTCAAGTCATCAAAAAATTTTCAAAACCAGTTTTTGTTTTGGTTTTTTTTTTAAACAGAGTCCCCTTGTAGCCCCAGCTGTAAACCATCCTGGCCTCCATATCACCTGCCTCTGCTTCCTGAGTGCTGGGATTGCCACACCTGACCAAACTAGTTTTTTGTTTTTTTTTTCAGAAGGAGCATTTCATTACAACTTTAACATATTCAGTAACAATTTCCAGACCAAGGATACATCTCTTTCAAAAGTGTCTGGAAATTTTTAGGTTCACAGTTGAATTAATATGGTTATACAATATTGAACTCAGTATAAACCCCATAAGACATAAAATTGAATGAGTTTTTACCGTTTAAAGATCTCCATTTCATTTTAAAATATGCTAGTTCCTACATTTTTAATGATACTAACACTTAGATGTTTGCACATGTGTCTTTAATCTCTATGCATCTGATTATTACTAGTCACAGTCGGTTACACTCAGATCCTTAGTACCTGAGTATGGATACAAATAAAGTCATCAGGTAGATTTCAAAGGCAGTGTTTATTACCTCTACTAATTAACATGGAGTAAATTTTTGTGATTCTTTTTCAAATATGTCTTTTTTTAATTTGTTGATTTTTTGTATGTATATCATAAAAAACATCCCACACAATCTTATTCATCTATATACCCACTTCCAAAAATGGCACCCTCCAATAGCCTCCCCCCCCGCACACTGGAGCCCATATACTCTGTCAGCCCTGTTACTGTCCACTCTGTTGTCAGCTCCCCCAGCCATTCCCACTGTTTGTCCATCTGCTGAACCTAGTCAACGTATCTAGAGATCCTTGTTTTAAGAAGATCAGCTGTTCCTCATCTAGCAGCAATCAGTTGTCAATATTCCTTAAGAAAAGATTGGGGTCTGCAGTTCATTTTCCCAGTTCTATGCTGGGTTAATATCTGGAAATCCCTTTGGCCATCCTGGCCAATAACTCAAAGGAAGGTATTGGTTGTCTGGCATTGTTTCTTGTTATGTAGCCTTTAGCTATACATACGGACTCTTAAAAAATTATATTGACCCCATTAATCTTTGCTTATACTTTTCTTTTGGGTATTTAAGACCCTACAATTGGCCCAGATAAACCAATTTATTTTTACTCTTAAGGTTGTTTGAGGATCTGTTCCTCAGGGGTAACATGGGCTTGGGAGGAGGCCCTGGCTCCTTTCTTTTACTAGTTCTGTCTATGTGAAGATAAGTCAAAGGTCCTGCTCAACCATGGCTGGCTTCGCTTGGAAGCATGGAGGAAATGTTCCCTCTGTGTTGACCCTCCTCTTTGTAGACTGGACACTGGTTCAGGTCCATGTGGTAGGGTCTCCTCGGCCTCTTTGATCAAGAGGACAGGTGACTACAGGATATTTCAGAGCAAAAAGGGATAATTTGATCTCTTTTTTTCCAATTATTACTCCTTTAATTTCCTTCTCTTGTCTTATTGCTCTTGCAAGAGTTTCAAGTACTGTGTTAAAGAGGAGTGGAGATAGTGGACAGGCATGTCTGGTTCCTGATTTCACTGGGAATTCTTCCAGTTTTTCTCCATTTAGAATGATTTTGGCTGTGGGTTTGTTACCTATGGCTTTAATTATATTGAAGTATATTCCCTCCAGTCCAATTGCCTCTAGGACTTTAAACAAAGCATGTTGAATTTTGTCAAAGGCTTTCTCTGCATCTGTTGAGATGACCATGTGGTTCTTGCCTTTGAACCCATTTATATGATTTATGACATTTATTGACTTACATATATTGAACCATCCCTGCATCTCTGGAATAATGCCAACTTGATCATGGTGGATGATCTTTTAGATGTGTGTCTGTATGCAGTTTGCAAGTATTTTGTTGAGCATCTTTGCATCGATGTTCATTAAAACATGGGTCTATAGTTTTATTTTATTTTTTTAATCTTTACCTGGTTTTGGTATGAGAGTGATACTGGCTTCATAGAATGAGTTTGGGTGTGTCTATCTTTAGAATAAATTAAGTAGTATTGGATGTAGATCTTCTTTAAATGTCTGGTAGAATTCTGCTGTAAATCCATCTGGTCCTGGGCTTATTTTAGTTGGGAGGTTTTGTATTACTGTTTTAATTTCCTTATGTGTTATGGGTCTGTTTAAGCTGTTAAACTTCTTGGTTTAGTTTTGGTGGTTCCCATGCTTTTAGGTACCTGTCTATTTATTTTAAGTTTTCAAATTTAGTAGCATATAGGTTTTTAAAGTAATCCATTATAATAGTCTGGATCTTTCTGGTGTCTGTTGTGATGTTTCCCCTTTCTTCTCTGATTATGTTGATCTGGAGGTGATGTTTCATTCTTTTGAGCTAGCAGTCTATCAATCTTGTTTATCTTCTCAAAGAACCAGCTCTTAGATTCGTTGATTCTTTGTATTGTTTGTTTCTGTTTACTAATTTCTGCTGTGCTTTTTGTTATTTCTTCTTGTCTGCTGGGTTTGGGTTTAATTTGTTGTTGCTTTTCCAGTGTCTAGAGTTGCAATGTTAAGTCATTTATTTGTGTTCTTTCTGATTTTTTAATGTAGGCACTTAGAGCTATAAACTTCCCTCTGAGGACTGCTTTCAATGTGTCCCATAGGTTTTGTTGCGTTGTATTGTCCTTTTCATTTAGTTCCAGGAATACTTTTGGTTTTTTCCTAATTTCTCCTTTGACCCATTCCTCATTCAGAAGTGTGTTGTTTAATCTCCACATGTTCATGCAGTCACTGGGACTTCTTCTGGTGTTGATGTTAATCTCTATTGCATTGTGATCTGATAGAATGCATGGAATTATTTCAATCTTTTTGTATTTGTTGAGGTTTGTCTTGTACCCCAGTACATGATCAATTTTGGAGAAGGTTCCATGGGGTGCTGAATAGAAAGTATATTATTTGGTGCTTGGGTGGAATATTCAGTAGATATCTGTTAGGTCTTGTAGTACTGTTTTTATGAAGTTGGGTGCACCAGAGTTTGGTCAATATATGTTCATGATTGTAATATCTTCTGGGTTTATTGTTCCTTTGATCTTAATGAAGTGGCCTTCTTTGTCTCTTCTGATTAGTTTTAGCTTAAAGTCTATTTTGTCAGACATTAGAATTGCTACGCCTGCTTTTTTCTTAGTGACATTTGTGTGGTATATTTTTTTCCATCCTTTCACTTTGAGATAGTGTCTGTCTTTGAAAGTGAGATGAGTTTCTTGCAAACTGGATTTTGTTTCTTAATGCATTCAACTAGCCTGTGTCTTTTGACAGGGGAGTTCAGTCCATTTATATTTAAAGTTGTTAATGGAAGATGTGTATTGAATCTTGTCATTTTTATTTCTGTTCACATTCTTGATACAGCTGTGCATTTCCACAGTTATACCTTTACTGAATTTCTTTCCATTACCCCTGTATATAGTCGTTCCTTTCTTCAGCTCTTTGCATTGCTTCAAGTACTCTCTGAAGGGCTGGTTTTGTGGATATGAATTCTTTCAGCCTGTTTATGTCATGGAAGATTTTTCTTTCCCCTTCAAGTATGATAGACATTTTGGCTGGGTAATCAGGGTTGGCATCTGTGGTCATTTAGAACTGGGAGTACTTTGGTCCAGGCTTTTCTAGGTTTCATAGTTTGCACTGAAAAGTCAGCTGTAATCCTGATGGGTTTTCCTTTATCTGTGACTTGTTTTTGTTTTGTTTTGTTTTGAAGCTTTCAATATTGTCTCTGTGTTCTGCACATTTAGTATTTTTACTATGATGTGCCATGGAGAGTTTCTTTTCTGGTCCTGACTATTTGGTGTTCTATATGCTTCTTCTATTTGTATGGGCATGTCTTTCTTTAATTTTGGGAAATTTTCTTCTACAATCCTGTTGAAGATCTGGTCCATACCATTATCTTGAGATTCTTCTCCTCCCTGTATGCCTATGGTTGGTAAATTTGGTTTTTCTATGGTGTCACACAATTCTTGCATATTCCATTCTTGCATTTTCTTAAATTTTTCATAATCTTTACTTGAGTGGTCTAATTCTTCCACTTTATCTTCCAGTCTTGATATTCTGTTTTCCATTTCATTCATCCTATTGGTGAGGCTTTCTCCTGTCGTTTCTAATTGGCTTACTGAGTGTTTCACTTCCTTCTTCATTTCATCCTGAGTATTCTTCAATATTTCTAACTCTTTTCTGAATTCATTCAGAAGTTTATCCCTATCTTCCTTCAGTTCTTTGATTTCTTTGTGTGTTCTTTAAATTCACTGAATTCTCTTATCATGTTTATAATTGTTCTTTTAAGGTCCATGTCCTGTGTTATCTCTAGGCCATTCTCATTGTCCTCCTCTAGAGGACTGTCAGTACTTGGTGGGGATATTTTATTTTGGCTTTTCATGTTATTATTTTTTCTCTGTGACTTTAACATATGAATTTCTTTCATGTGAGTTTTCTGATTCTTCTGTGAGACTCAAGCCTTTCTTTGTTAAGTTTAGATCTGCTTCTTTTTGTAAACTTTATGTGCCTTTGTGGTTTACTTGTTGGGCATGAAAAGCTGGTTGGTCTAGGCTTCAGGTACTCTCTTTCGATTTTATATTGGAGTAGCCTATTTGCTTTTGTCTTCAGGAGTTCCCACAAAAGTCCAAGTGAGATGAGGCTCAGATGCTCTTAGGCTTTTTCCTAAGGTATGGGTCCCTCCAGGAAAGATGCTGCCCTCAGGAATTTGGGGTATGGCTGGCCTGGGAGTAGGTCCCAGGAAAGATGCTGGTCTCAGTAAGCTAGTAAAGGGAAGTAAAGGGAGGTAAGGGCGGGACCAGGCCCAGAGGGTTCCTGGGGGCTGCAGGAACTGGGTTGGTCTGGATGCAAAGGATCAGGAAGCAGTGTGGCTCTGGGCCAAGAGATTAGCCCCAGTGTCTGGGGTGCCAAGCCAAGAAATGGGCCTGTACCGAGGCTAGGAGGAGAGACACAGTGGGGGAACTTGGAGGGTGAAAGTGGCTGTGGGAGTCAAGGCATGGTGGGCACATTGGACTTACCCAGGGAAGGTGCTGGCACCAGGACACTGGAGGCTGTGCAGCCCAGGAAACAAAGGGAGGGCAAAACTAGTTTTTAAGGAGACATAATTGAATGAACACAAGTGTTCTCATATCCTGGTTTGCCATTTGAAATTAGTGCTACTCTCAGCCTTCATCAAAGAAGCTCCTTAATGCAACAGAGGCAGTTAATGCAGAAACCCACAACTGGCCAAAGTGCTGAGTAAAAGTAATGGTGAAGTGCTCTACCCAAAATGGGACACCTTTTTTTTTTACTACCAACACCCCTTCCCAAGTCTCAGGGAACATCACAGAAGAGAGGGAGGAAAGAATGCCAGAGACAAAGGATGGAGAGGATATATAGCAAAAAGATGTCTTCTGGACCAGGCATGACTGCTGCCAGAACTCACTGCAGCTCTGATTATCTGTACAAGACCTGAACAAATTGGACCCCTCAGTATTTCATCCTGGATGGGGCCCCACCTCTGCTGGGGGACTATTGGTAATTAATGGCAGCCAGAAAAGGGAATGTCCTTTTTTTCGGTAGTGTGAGCATGAGTAAGTTGTCCATGCTCCAGTAAATAACCTCCTACCCACACTCATGCAAGAAACTAAGTGAACTCAGTGAGTCACACAAAAAGAAGCCATAAAAGCGGGAGAGGGGCTTGTTGGGGAAAGGCAGGGCTTGAGGGAGGATGAGAGAGAAAATGACTAAACTTGTTATATACATGTAAGAAACTACTAAAAAATTAAAAATGAGAAGACATTAAAAATTTACTGAAAAGTTTATTTAAAATGTTTAAGCCATTTATATTCACTATTTTTTAAAAATTTTTAAATATTTTTATAATTCCAAAGAGAGGCCACTTTAAGCATATTTTTTCCAGAAATAACTTGAAGCAGGTTACATAAAAATGTATACAATGAAGTTTAAGGAGGGAAAAGTAGGAATAAGAAATCAAAGACCGAAGGATTTGTCAACATGTAGTCAACTTTGTCGGAATAATGAAAAGTTCCAATAACTTTTGTTGTTGTTGTTGTTGTTGTTTGGAAAATCCTAACGAGTTTATTAGGCTAGATAACAAAGCATAGGATGACGGTTTAATTACATTAGAGTGGGGGTTTATTTACATTAGAGTGGGTGCCACCCCCATTTATGGCTGCACTGAAAAGTCCACACTCAATATAGATCCTGTGACTTCCCAACAGCCTCACAAAATGGTGACAGAGGTGCCTCATGGCGTTCTTGGGTTTTATATCCTTAGTCCCTCCCCCACATGTAGCTAAGGTTGACTGATTGGTGCGAAGGGTAACTGACTCCCTTCTTGATTCCTTGATGAGCATGGAAAGGAGGTGTGACTATAGTTTGCCCGCATAGTAGTTGGAAGACACTTTCAGGTAACACTCCACCCTTTCCTTCAGCTCTTACATTCTTTCTACCAACCTCTTCCAAAAAAAATCCCTGAGCCTTGGAGGAGGTGATAAGGTGTGGGATGATGATCCTCCCATTGTGGCAAGGCACTGAATTTCAGGTCTCTGCATCATCTGTTTTCCATGGGCTGTTGGCCCATTTCAGTGGGATTCCATCTACTATAAAACCACAAATGGCAAGAAGCAAGAACATCTAAACAGTGGCTGCTATAATAAACTATGGGTGTAAGCACAAATGCTTGAATGGTACTTTAGTAGGTTCATCACATCCATCTAACAAAACAAATGCAGTGGCTTCCCACTGGGGCCTATATCCTCCCCTACCACAGGGGGCTGGCCTTATCTACAGTACCAGATGCGTATTCCATCTCTAGGACCAGGCATTATATCTAATTGAAAATTTGCTGGTTATACATACACTAGGCGTGCTGCTATTGCACCAGCAAGAACATGTTGTTTGGCATGTTGATAGTGCAGCATGCAGGGTCCATCATTGAGCAGATTTGTAGGGGACAACTCTCCCCCAACCATCTGCATAATGCCTTCTGGCACTATGAAAGCCATCCATCCAGTGGCAGGGAGATTCCAGCTGATTAATCCAAGCTTGATTTCTCCCTCTCCCATACTCACATCATGCAGGGTCTTCAGCAATAGGGTTTTACCATCCACTTCCAGTATACAACCAACATTTTTGGCAATGGCCTTTATTGTTTGGGGGCCTCTAGGGCCCCTCTGACCAACAGCTCATATGGGGTTGTATTAGTCACTTTTCTGTTGCCATAATAGAAACACTGACCCAAGCAATTTATAGAAAGAAGAATTTATTTGAGGTTCCAGAGGAATGACAGTCTGTCATGGCAGGGAGACATGGTGGCCGGAGGTAGCTGGAGCAGGAGCAGCAGAAGCTCAGCTCTCACACCATCACACAGGCACCAGAAGCAAGAGAGCAACTGGAGATCCAGCAAGGCTTCAGAATTCTCTAATCCCACCCCCAGTGATGTGCTTCCTCCAGGATAGTCACACCTTCTAAAACCTCCCAAAACAGTGCCACCATCTGGGGACAAAATGTCCAAATATTTGGAGCCTATGGGGGACATTTTCACTCAAATCATCACATTCCACCCCCTGGCCCCTATAGACTCATGACCATATAAAATGCAAATGCATTTAGTCCAACTTTAAAAGTCCCCATAGTCATTATCAGTCTCAATACTATTCAAAAGTCCACAGTCCAAAGTGGACTCAGGTAAATACCTTAACTGTAAGCCTCTATAAAATCAAAAGACAAATTACATACTCCCAACATACAGTGTAACCGAATACACATTACCATTCCAAAAGGGAAGAACGGAGGTATAGTAAGGAAATACCAGACCAAAACAAGACTAAAAACCAGCAGGGCAAACACCGAACCCAGTAGCTCCACATCCAACTTCTGGGACTTTACTTCCAAAGGGCTTAGATGGCTCAGCCTCTCTAGCTTTGCTGCATGAAACACACATCTCTCTCTTGTGATGGTACCACTTCCTGTATGCAGGTCTTGGCAGATGTGTCACAGCTCTGGCATCACGAACTTCTTGGGGTCTCCATTGCCAACCAGGCTTCACCTTCACAGCTTCATGCAATGGCCTGTCAGGGCCTTCTCTAGGCAGGCTACCCCTGCTGCATGCTGCCTGGCCTCAGTGGCTCTCTGAAACTGCAGAGGGAGAACTGATGACTTGTAGGAAAGGAAGTGCCAGGCCTAAGCACAGGCTGCACTAGGGAGCACAGCTTCTGCCTGGAGAGTGCAGCCCGCACTTCCACAAAAGAACCAACTTGCAATCTGCCAAAATGAGGGGATCTATCAGGAACCAACACACCAACTTATGGGACACTGGGGGCAGGGGGAGAGGTATATAAGGCTTGCACTTCCCAGCAATAAATGAGTCTGCAGCACCTCGCCTAGTAACTGCTTCCACCCAACTCCCGGAGTCTGTGTGTTGATTCCACACCACTCACCCCCACCTCGGCCAGAACCTTCATTCCCTGCAGTCCCTCATGGGCTGGACCCATGAGGAAACCTGCAACAATGACTCCTTCACTCTTGCATCTTTCATGCCTCTAAAGCCAGCACCAGATGAATGACAATGCCAGGTTTGACTGAAAGTTTGGGACGGACTCCAGTCTGCTTTATCCATTTTAGAAGCTTTTCTCTTCAGTGGTCCCTGTAGCATTTTCCTTTCACAAGTTGGAGGCTTAACTGGGTCCGGTCTTGCCCTGGAGGCACTCTCTCCATTGTTTAAGTTTGAATCTCTAGGCTCTCTACTGTTTAAGCATGAATCTCTAGGCCCCTCCTTAATCACTTTAATCTCATCAAAGGATCCTCTCTAGCACATGCCAGGGCTCCAACATTCATCTTCCTAGTACTCTTTTTCAATCCATCCTGTACATTCTGTATTTCTTTCTTCCCCATTTGCTCTTTTTCTCTGTAAATCTGTATAATATTCACCATTAATAGCCACACTACCATTTATATGTTAGGCTGTCTTGAAATTTCTACCAGAGAAATTAGTTCATTGCTTTTCAACTTAACCTCAGGTAAGCTTTTTGGCTGTGGGCAGACTCCAGGCAGACTATTTGCCAAAATATCCCAATTGCTGCTTAAGTCCTTATTTCCCTCTGGAACTACATTGTTCTCAGCACTACTTTCTTCCAGGCCCCTACTAAAATGGCCTGTTAAGCTCCACTTATAGCAACTAACCACTTTTCTAGCCCAACCTTCCAAAGTCTTCCACATTTCTTCAAAAGCCCACATGGTCAGGTTCTTCACAGCCAACAGCCCACTCTCTGGTACCAATTACTGTATTAGTCACTTGTCTGTTGCTGTGATAGAAACACTGACCCAAGAAAGTCATGGCAGGGAGGCATGTTGGCTGAAGGTGGCTGGAGCAGGAGCAGCAGAAGTGAAGCTCTCATATCATCACAAAGGCACCAGAAGCAAGAGAGCAACTGGAGATCCAGCAAGGCTTAAGAATTCTCTAAGCCCACCCCCAGTGACGTGCTTCCTCCAGGATAGCCACACCTAAAACCTCCCAAAACAGCGCCATCACCTGGGGACAAAATGTCCAAATACTTGGAGCTTATGGAGGACATTTTCTCTTAAACCGTCACAGGGGGCAACCCACCCCTGGCACTAGGATTTTCATTTGACAACTACCTGGCTTCTGGAAGGGCTTTCTTCCATTCCCCTTGGATTCCTTCTGTGCTTAAAGCTTTTTTTCTTCTTCTTCTGTGTACCAGGGGATTTTTACCCCCTTTTATTACCATAGTTCTTTGGGAACTCCCTCCCCCCCCAACTACCTCCTTTTTACAGCTTTCTCCCTTAGTAACACATTTCTCCTACTTCTCTTTCCGGTTCCTTCTTTCTTTCCCTCCCTGGTTCCCTTCCATATTCTTGGTCCCTGAAGTTACATCAGAATATGTACTCAGTTATAAGGATTTGGTGCTAGAACCAACAAATGAAGGAGAACATACGTCTTTTGTTTTTCTGAGTCTCTGTCACTTCACTTACTATAATGGTTTCTAGTTCAATCCATTTACCTGAAAATTTCATTTTTTCATCTTTCTTTTCTGCTGAGTCAAACTCCATTGTGTAAATGTACATTTTCATTAACCGCTTGTCAGTTGAGGGGCACTCAGGTTGCTTCCATCTCTTAGATATTGTAAAAAGAGCAGCAACAAACGGTTGTACATGTATCGTTGCAATAGGATGAGTCCTTTGGGTATATGCCAAGGAGTGGTATAACCAGGTCATATGGTAGGTTCGTTTTAGTTTTTTAAGAGTTCTGCACACAGGTTTCCATAGGAGTTGCACAATTTTGCAATCCCCCTAGCAGTAAATGAGCATTCCACTTTCTCCACATCCTCGCCAGCATTTGGTACCATTTGTTCTCTTGGTCTTAGCCAGTCTGAGTGGGGTAAGGTGAAATCTTAAGGTGGTTTTAATATGCATTTCCCTAATTACCAACAATATTGAACACTTTTAAAGATGTTTCTTAGCCATCTTTATTTCTTCCTTTGAGAATTCTCTGTTTAAATCTTTAGCCCATCTTTTAATTGGGTCATTTGTTCTCTTAGTTCTTTGTTTTTTGAGTTATTTACATATTCTGGATGTTAAACCTCTGTCCGATGTGTCACTGGTGAATATTTTTTTCCACTCTTTGGGTTTTCTCTTCAGTTTCTTGATTGTTTCTTTTGCTGTACAGAAGCTTTTTAGTTTAATGATATGTCACTTGTTGATTCTTGACCTTAATTCCTGATCAACTGGTGTCTGATTTAGAAAGTTCTTTCCTACACCTATATCTTGTTGGTTACTACCAATGTTCTATTATAATAGTTTCAGGGTTTCCAGTTTCACATTGAGGTCTTTGATCCATTTGGAGTTGACTTTTGTACAAGGTGAGAGATATGCATCTAGTTTCATTCTTCTACAGAGACATCCAGTTTTGCCAGCACCATTTGTTGAATATACTGTCTTTTTTCCATTGTGTATTCCTGGCACCTTTGTCAAATATTAGGGGGCTGAAATTGGGTGTACTCAAGTTTGGGTCTTCAATGAAGTTCCACTGATCTATGTGTCTATTTTTGTGCCAGTACCATGATGTTTTTATGACTATAGCTCTGTAGTATACTTTGAGATCTGGTATAGCAATCTCCCCAGCTCTTTGTGCTCAGGGCTGCTTTGGCTCTCCGGGGTCTTTTGTGCTTCCATATGAATTTAAGGATTTTTTTTCCTAATTCTGGGAAGTTATATCGTGGGTTTGGGAGATTGCATTGAATCTATACATATTGTTTTTGTTAAGATGGTCATTTTCACAATATTAATTTTTCCAACCAATGAACATGGGAGTTCCTTTCATCTTCTGGTGTCTTCCTCAAACTCTTTGTTTAAAGATTTAATATTTTCATTGTAGAGATCTTTCATGTCTTTGGTAAGGTTTATTCTAAGTTTTTGTTTTGTTTTGTTTTATATGTTTTGTTTTGTTTTTGCAGCTATTGTGAATGGGAGGGTTTCCCTGTGCTTTTTCTCCAATTGCTTGTTATTGGTATATAGAAAGGCTACTAAATTTTGTAGATTAATTTTGTAACCTGCCACTTTATTGAAAGTGTTGATCAGTACTAGGAGTTTACTGGTGCAATTTTTGGGATCCTTTAGGTATAGTATCATATCATCTGCAAAAAGGGATAATTTGATCTCTTCTTTTCTAATTAGAACTCCTTTAATTATCTTCTCTTTCCTTAATGCTCTAGCAAGTTTCAAGCACTATAATGAAAATGAATGGAGACAGTGGACATCCTTGTCTGCTTCCTGAACTTAATAGGAATGCTTCCAGTTTGTTTGTTTGTTTGTTTGTTTGTTTGTTTGTTTCTATTTAGAACGATATTGGCTGTGGGTTTGTTGTATATAGCTTTAATTATGTTTAGTGAATGTTACCTCAAGTCCGATTCCCTTTAGAACTTCTATCATGAATGAATACTGAATTTTGTCAAAAAAAATTTCTGCATCTATTGAGATGACAATGTGATTTTTGTCTTTGAGTCCATTTATATGATTGATGTTTATTGACTTGTGTATACTGAAACACCCCTAAATCTCTGGAATAAAGCCTACTTGATCCTGATGAATGATCTTTTTGATGTACATCTGTATGCAGTTTGCAAGTATTCTGTTGAGAATTTTTGCATCTATGTTCTATAAGGATATGGACCTATAGTTTTCTTTTTTGGATGTGTCTTTACCTGGTTTTCATATTACAGTGATGCTGGCTTCATAGAAAGAATTTGGGAGTTTTCTCTCTGTTTCTACCATTTTTAATAATTTGAGTAGTATTGTTTGAAAGTCCTCTTTAAATGTCTGGTAGAATTCTGCTGGGAATCCATCCGGGCCTGGACTTTATTCAGGAGGTTTTGTATTAATCTTTCACTTTCCTTATATGTTATGGGTCTGTTTAAACTATTGATTTCTTGGTTTAACTTTGGTAGGTCCCATGATTTCAGATATCCATCCATTTCTTTTAGATTTTCAAATTTAATAGAGTATAGGTTTTTTTAAAGTATTCCCTCATAATGTTCAGGATGTTTGGGGTGTCTGTTGTGATGTTTGCCCTTTTATCTTTGATTTTGTTGATTTGGACTTGCTCTTTCTTTTGGTTAACTGGGCTAAGGGTCTGTCTGTCTCATATAGCTTGTCAAAGAACCAGCTCTTAGATTCATTGCTTCTTTGTTTTCTTTGTATCTATTTCATTAATTTCTGCTCTGATTTTTGTTATTTCTTCTCTTCTGCTAGTTTGGGTTTCATTTGTTCTTGCCTCTCTAGAGTCTTGAGTTACAATGTTAATTCATTTATTTGTGCTCTGATTTTTTTAATGTATGCACTTAGAGTTATAAACTTCCCTCTTAGGACTTCTTTTAACATATCCCAGAGGTTTTGTTTTGAATTGTTCTTTTCACTGAATTCCAGGGATATTTTTTCTTTCTTTTTTTAAATTTTTTTTTCATATTTTATTTCTTATTTTTATATTATGTGTATGTGTGTATTGCCTGAATGTAGGTAAGTGCACCTGTGTCATGCAATGCCCGTGGAGGACAGAAGAGGTTGTCAGATCCCCTGGAACTGGAGTTATGGACAGTTGTTAGCTGCTATGTGGGTGCTGGGATTTGAACTCAGATCTTCTGCAAGAACAACCAGTGTTCTTAACCACTGAGCCATCTCTCCAGCCCTATTTCTTTCTTATTTTCTCCTTTGACCCACTCAGCATTCAGAAGTCTGTTGTTTAATCTCCATGAGTTCATGTAGTGACTAGGGCTTCTTCCAGTGTTGATTTTAATCTTTATTGTATTGTGGTCTGATAGAATGCATGGCATCATTTCAATTTTTTTATATTTATTGAAGGTTTTTTTGTGCCCCAGTATGTGCTTAATTTTTGAGAAAGTTCCATGGGGGAATAAAAAGTGTATTCTTCGGTGGACTATTCAGAAGATGCCTTTAGGTCCATTTGATATATAGTATCATTTAATTCAGACATCTGTTTACTCTTTGTCTGATTGACCTGTCTAATGGAGACAGTGGGGTATTGAAGTCTCCTGCTATTACTGAATTGGGTTAATCTGTGTCTTAAAGTCCTGTAATGTTGTTTTTATGAATTTGGATGTAGCAGAGTTTGGTGCATATATGCTCAGGATTGTAATATCTTCTTGGTTAATTGTTCCTTTGATCAGAATGGAGTGACCCTTTGTGACCCAGATGTTCCTCTGACCCTGTGATGATGAGCCATGGACCACCCCCTTCCCATGCTTTGCAAAGAAGCCACTCCTCTTCCCTCTTCAGGCCAATCAGTTGACCATAGCCACTTGCAGGAGAGGGTCTAAGGATATAAAAGCTGGGAAAACCACAAGGCCAGTCTCTCCCCATTTTGTGAGGCTGTCCGGAACCCCAGGATTTATGTCTGGGTGTGGACTTTTGGACACAGCTGTGAAGGGGGGCACCCACTTGTCTGTAAGTAAACCCTCACACCAAGCTCAGTTAGCATGTCCATTAAACTCATTAAGATTCTTCAAACCGGGGTTTGGAGGATTCTTTACTCAGGTTGTCTCAAGGATCACTGAGGGAGGGAACTAGAGTCCATATGTGCCTCCCAGCACTGAATTTGACTTACAACTGGTGTAGCTGGCAGGATACAATGAAACTGAGAATGAGTTTTGGAAGAGCATTGATGATGTCCCTGATATGGGGAAAGAGACCAACAACCGAAGTAGAGTCGGGTAAGGGAAGAATGTGGGCTGAGGAAATGTTAACCTGGTGGGCCATTCCAATTGGCTTCGTGGGGGTGGCTTCAGTGGACAGTGAGATATGTAACTAGTGTGAAGCCTTCTAAGCAATCTAGGTTGATGGGAGAAATCTTGGGATGGCAGCCATCTTGTAAATGGTATGGGGTGGCTGGCCTGCTTGACTGGTAGGGCCACCATGTGAACATGGAAATGACTTGAAAACAGCAAAAGGTCTGGAACAGATTCTGCAAGCTCTGGAAGTAGCACACCAGGGACAGAAATGTCAAAAAGCAGTTGCAGAGGCCATTTGGCCACTGCTATTGATAATAAGAAATCTGTCCCAAGCAGAGGCCTTAGCCAGAAGGGAAACTGGAGGTGTTAGAGAGGAATTAGAAAAGGAGAGGGATATGAGGCTGGCCTCTTTGGTACTGGCCTCTGACCTTGCCAGTAAATTAGATACACAAGAAGGAGATGGAGGTGTTGGCATACCATTTTTTACGTCTAGGAGCTCAAAAGGGAAAAAAAAAAAAAGCCCAGATCAGAACGATAATAAAAGGCACATTCTGGGATCCCAAAACCTGGAATACTGGGAAGAGTCAGGTAGTGAGGAAGAAGGAAGTGACCTAGAGATAGTGGAGATGCTCCTCTGGTCTGATCTTTAATTAAAAGAAAGGGAAAATCCATAGTCCAACATGCTGATGCGAGGACTTAATAATAGCCTGGTGCATGAGACCATGGTAATCAGAGAATACTCAGCATCAGAACTATTAGAACTGGGAAAGACATTTAAGAACGCTATGAAGAAGCTTTTGGCCACCTGGCTAGTGAGGCTATGAGACATGGGGGCAGGTGGGATCATTTTAAGTTCTACAGAAGCAGAGAAGTTAAGCAACATAACCACTCATCCCTCTTTGTGACAAAGACTTCACAATTTAAGTCAACATGAATGAAACCAGTTCATGATGGATTGGCTCATATGAGCCATTTGGGATACATAGGTATCTCCAGCTGAGGTTCCCATGAATACTAGAGTGCAAGCCATGGAGGATCATTGCTTACTGACTTGCTCCCTGGCCCCTGCTCAGCCTGCTTTCTTATGCAACACAGGCCCACCTGCCCAGGGGTGGCACCACCATAGTGGACTGGGCTCTCCCACATCACTCATCAAGAAGATTCCCCACAGGCATGGCCACAGGCCAGTCCAATAGAGGAAATTCCCCAGTTGAGGCTCCCACAACCCAGGTGTGTCAAGTTGACACTAAAGCTATCCAGAACAGGGCCCCATCCCTATTACTGTAGAAACCGCATATCCCATAAAAGGATGGGTGGAGAGCCTCTTAGCCAAGCCCTTGTCAGGGGTGGCCCCAAACCAAATGCTGCAAATATGGCATGCATATTTGAAACAGCAAGGGGTGGTGTCAACAAGCCCGATCACCAATGCCATTCAAGCAGTACTAGGACTGGTGTCATTTCAAGGCAAAGAGCCTCTCCCTCTACCTCCTATGGTTGACCTGACCAAGTGCTAGAAGAAGCTCCCCCAATTCCATCTGATGCCTGGGATACCAATGGCACTAGCAGGGGTGTCAGATAAGAATGGGTAGCAGTGGCAATACAGATGAACACTGACACTCTATGGTTAGAGAGGGGAGAAGGAGAAAGCAGTTAATGGGCTGAATTGAGAGCTGCATGGATATTAAAATAATGAGGGCCTTGGCCAGTTACAATTTGTACTGATAGTTGGGCTGTGTTCAAAGGCTTAACCTTATGGATGGCTCAGTGGGAGAAAGAAAACTGGCAGGTGATGGGATGGCCACTATAGGCACAACAAATGTGGAAGTACATATATAATAAAATGCAGGAGGAGCTAGTGCCACTGGTAGTTTACCATGTGGCTACCCACCAACTGGTGAGTCCCCCTGGGAATCAGGAAGCTGATGCCCTCACCAAGGTGAGGGCTGTCTGCCCTCAGGTTCCTCTAGAAGCAGCTCATTGGATTCATACCAAGTCAGGCTACAGAGGAGCTGACAGGGGACAGAGAATAGCTAAAGCAGGTGGCATTCTGGTAAAATATGCTGACATCCAACAGGCTGTCTAGGCCTGTGAGACATGTTCCTGGTTCCGGCCTGGAGGATGGATGCCATGATGGGCATAAAGAAGCTTCCCCTGTGAAAGACTGGCAAGTAGATTATATAGGGCCCCTGCCAGTCAGTGAGGGGTATAAATATGCTCTCAGTTATGTGGACACTGCCACAGGCCTTACACAAGCCTTTCCTTTCAAGAGAGTGATGGGCAAGTCTAGTATTAAGAGGCTTACTGAACTTAGTGTGAAGCATAGTGCCTGAGGCGAATTGATAGCAACAGGGGCACTCATTTCACAGGTACAGATGTGCATGCTTGAGCTGAGGATAATCAGGTTCAATGGTATTTCCACCTTCCATACAATCCTACAGGAGCAGGGTTAATTGAAAGAAAAAAATGGGTTGCTAAAGGAGCAGTTGAAAGTCTTAAGCCCAGAAGGAACCCTTCAGGGGTGGAAAAAGGCTCTTCCAGAAGCATAAGGTTGTTAAATGAAAATCCCAGTACCAGGGATGGGTTGCCTCCCTATGAGCAGTTGGCCAAAGGGACCCCAGAGGTCCCCAACACTATACAGGCAATTGCCAATAATGTTCGTTGTACACCTGAAGTGGACGGTAAGACCCTATTACTGAAGACACTGCATGATGTGAGTGTGGGAGAGGGAGAAATCAAGCTTGGACTAAGCTGGAAACTCTGTACAACTGCATGGTTAGCTTTCATAGTGCCAGAAGGTGCTATGCAGATGGCTGGGTGAGATTGTCCTCCATTAACCTGTTCAATGAAAGACTCCCTGTGCTGCACTATCAACATGTGAAGCAAAACGTTCCTGCTGCTGTAATATTGGCTCGTCTAGTGTATTCACAACCAGCTAATTATCAATTGGACCTAATGCCCGCTCCTAGGGATGGAACACACATCTGGTATTGTAGACCAGGCCAACCCCCTGTGGCAGGAGAGGTGATAGGCCCCAGTGGAGAAGCCACTGCAGTTGTATTGTTAGATGGCTGTGATGCACGTACTAAAGTACTATCCAAGCATTTGTGTTTACACCCTTAAGCTATTATAGCAATTACTGTTTACATGTTCTTGCTTCTTGCTGTTTGTGTTTTTATAGTAAATGCAATGCCACTAAATCGAGCCATCAGCCCATGACAAACAGAAGATGCAGAGACTTGAAGTGTCCAGTGCCCTACACAATGGGAGAAAGGTCGCCCCACCCCCTCTGAGGCTCAGGGATATTCATGGAAGAGTCAGGCAGAAAGTTTTGTAGGAGCCAGAGGAAGGGGTGGAGTATGACCCAGATGTTTCTCTGAACCTGTGATGATGAGCCACAGACCCACCTCCTTCCCATGCTCTGCAAAGAAGCCACTCCCCTCCCTTTTCCAGTCAATCAGCTCACCATAGCCACTTTCAAGGGAGGGGCTAAGGGTATAAAAGCTTGAAAAACCACAAGGCCGATCTCTCACCATTTTGTAAGACTGTCCTGAACCCCAGGATTGTCTGGGTGTAGACTTTCAAACACAGCCGTGAATGGGGGGATGCCCACTCATCTGTAAGTAAACCCACACCCCAAGCTCAGTTAGCAAATCCAATAAACTCGTTAAGATTCTTCAAACCAGGATTTAGAAAATTATTTTCTCACATGGTCACAAGGACCCTGGGAGGAGGGGATTGGATGCATGTGCATCTCCCTGCAGTGAATTTGACTTACACCCTCTTTATTACTTCTGATTAGTTTTAGTTTGAAGTCTATTTTGTCAGATATTAGATTTTCAACCCCTGCTTGTTTCTTAGTACCATTGCTTGAAAGATTCTTTTCCATCCTTTCACCTTAATGTAGTGCCTGCCCTTGAAGGTAAGATGGGTTTCTTGCAAACAACAAAAAGATAGATTTTGTGTTTTAAGCCATTCAACTAGCCTGTGTCTTTTGACTGGGGAGTTCAGTCCATTGGTATTTAAAGTTATTATTGAAAGATGTATATTAGTTGCCATCATTTTTATTACTGTTTGTATTCTTTGTCTAATTTTGTGTTTCCACAATTATACTTTCATTTAGTTTCTTTCTGTTGGCCTTGGGGTATGGTTGTTCCTTTCTTCATTCTTTGTATTGCTTCAAGTATTCTTCGAAGGGCTGGTTTTGTGGACATGTATTCTTTCAGGGTATTTGTGTCATGGAAGAGTTTTCTTCCCCCTTCAACTGTAATGACATTTTTGCTGGGTAAAGTATTCTGGGCTGGCATCTATGATCATTTAGAACTGGAAATGCCTTGGTTCAGGCTCTTCTGGCTTTCATAGTTTGCATTGATAAGTCAGATGTAATTCTGCTGGGTTTTCCTTTATATGTGACTTGTTGGTTTTGTTTTGTTTTGTTTTGTTTTGCAGCTTTCAGTATTCTCTGTTTTGTACATTATGCCATGGGGAGTTTCTTTTCTGGTCCTGTCTATTTGATGTTCTATGTGCTTCTTGTATTTGGATGGGGATGTCTTTCCTTAATTTTGAGAAATTCTCTTCTACAATTCTAAGATCTGGTCAATACCATTAACCTAAAATTCTTCTCCTTCCTGTATGCCTATGATATGTAGATTTGGTCTTTTCATTGTGTCCCACATCTCCTGCATATTCCATTCCTGTTTTTTTTTTAATTTTTCATAATCTTTGCTTGAGTGGTCCAATTCTTCAACTTTATCCTCCAGTGTTAATATTCTGTCTTCCACTTCATTCAGTCTAGCAGTGAGGCTTTCTCCTGTTGTTTCAAATTGGCTTATTGAGGTTTTTTACTTATTTCTTTTTCAGCCAGTTTTCTTCAATGTTTCTCTTTTGTGAATTCATTCAGAAGTTTATCCCTATTTTCTTTTACTTCTTTGATTTGTTTGCATGTTCTTTAAATTTGTTGAATTCCTTGATCATGTTTATGATTGTTCTTTTAAGTTCTGTGTCCTGGGTTATCTCTAAGGGGTTCTCCTTGTAGAACTCTTCTACAGGACTGGTGGAGTTTTGTGGGAACAGAGTGTTTTGGTTTTCCATTTTATTATTTTTTGTTGTGATTTTGTCATGTGGATTTCTCTTGTTGATTCTGATTCTGGTATGAAACTCAAGCCTTCTTTTGTTGAGTTGAAGCTCCTACAGCAGTCCAAGTCAGGCTCCAGTCAGGTACACTCAGGCCTCCTTCTAATGTTTGGACACCTATTAGTATGTATTCAGAGCATAATTTTGGAAGTTTGCTAAGGGGAGGCCCGATTTGGGCACTACCAACTTAAGGAAGAAAGGATTTGGCTTACATCTTCCAGGTCACAGTTCATCAGGTAGCCCAAGGTAGGAACTCAGGGCAGGAACCTGGAGGCAGGAGCTGGAGCACAGGCCATGGAGGAATACTACTTATTGGCTTGCTCCCCTGGCCCCTGCTCAGCCTACTTTCTTATGCAACACAGGTGCACCTGCCCAGGGGTGGCACCACCCACAATGGGCTAGGCCCTCCCACATCACATAACAATCAAGAAGATGACACACAGACGTGGCCACAGCCCAGTCCAATGGAGACAATTCCCCAACTGAGGCTCCCTCAACCCAGGTGTGTCAAGTTGACACAAAAGCTATCCAGCACACTCAATTATTTTCTTTTCTATATAGAATCTTTTTATGAGGCTCTTTCACAAGGCCCCACAGGTTGCCTTTACTTCCTAACTGAAGCCTTATAAAGCAAGTCCTTGCCTATGCCTAGATCCTATTTCACCTGCTTTTTTTCTCTACAGTTTCACAGTTACAGGTGTTTCATTAAGGTCCTTGATATATTTAGAGTTAATTTTTGTGCAGGCTCAGTGATATGATCTCGTTTCCTTCTTCTACATGTAGATATCAAATTTCCCAGCATCATTTGTTAAAGAGGCTGTCTTTTCTCCAATGAGTATTTTGGGCATCTTTGTAAAAAAAAAATTAGGTGCCTGTAGATGTGTATGTTTATAATTAGATTTTCTGTTGCACTGATCTGTCTGGTTTTGAGCCAATACCATTCTATATTATTTAACATGGCTCTGTAATAGAACTTGAAACACATATGGTGATAGTTCTAGGATTTTTCCCCCTCAAGATTACTTTGGCTATCTGAGGTTTTTTTTATGCTTCCACATGAATTTTAAGATTGTTTTTTCTATTTTTATGATGAATTTCATTGGAATTTTGATGAGGACTGCATTAAATCTATAGTTTGTTTCTGATAAGCTAGCCATTTTCACAATATTGAATCATTTAAACCATGAGCCTAGGTCTTTCCACCTTCTAGTGCCCTCCTCTATTTCTTTATTCATGGTAGGTCTTCCACTTCCTTGGTAAGGATTATTCCAAGGTATTTTTTATTTGTTTTTACTGAAGTTTTGTATATTTCATAGAGCACATCTGAATCAATCTTTTCTAAAAGCTAGTTTATTTTTATTGAATTTTTGTGTATTTCGTACAGAAAATAATCTTTATACCCTCTTCCCACTTCTCCTTTGATACCTTCCTAAAGTCCCCCCACTGGAGTTCATACATTCCATAATTTGTGTTAAGGTGTATTATGTAAAGTTAATCAATCTATCTAAATAATCTTTATACCCCCATCCCCACTGGCACCCTCCCATAGCCAATGGAATTCATACATTCTGTCATTTGTGTTAAGGCCTATTGTGTCAAGTTAGTGTCCTCAGATGTTCCTCAGTACAAGTTCATCTACTGAGGTCTAGTCAGCTTATCTAGAATCCCTCACTTTAGAAAGATCTGCTCTTCCTCACCTAGCATTAATCAATTGCCAATATTTCTTCAGCTAAGATTAGGGTTATCTGTCCAATTCCCAAGTTCTATGCTGGGTTTTTGTCTGCTTCAGTATGCATGGGACTTGTCTGTGCTGACACCATTAGTGTACATTCATATGTGCAGAGTCCCAGGAGCTTGTAGGACTCTATTTCCATATAGTCATGCACCTTTCCCCTGGCTCTTACAATCTTTCCACCCCTCTCTTGCACAATGCTCCCTGTGCTGGATAGCTTTAGTGTCAACTTGACACACCTGGGTTGAGGGAGCCTCAGTTGGGGAATTGCCTCTATTGGACTGGCCTGTGTCCATGTCTGAAGGGCATCTTCTTGATGAGTGATGTGGGAGGGCCCAGCCCACTGTGGGTGGTGCCACCCCTGGGCAGGTGGGCCTGTGTTGCATAAGAAAGCAGGCTGAGCGGGGGCCAAGGGATCAAGCCTGTAAGCAGCATTCCTCTATGGCCTGTGCTCCAGCTCCTGCCTCCAGGTTCCTGCCCTGAGTTCCTACCTTGGGCTCCCTGATGAACTGTGTGTGACCTGGGAGATGTAAGACAAATAAACCCTTTCCTCCCCAAGTTGGTACTGGTCAGAGTATTTTGTCACAGAAGTGAAGAAACAAGCTAAGACACTCCCTGAGTCCTAGGTAGGTGAAGTTTACTATAGGAGTCCCGTCCATGAACCATTCTGCAGATTCTTAATCACTATGCTTTGATCATTTATGACCTTTGGTGTTCCTGGCCCACTGTCGTATGAGGGAGCTTCATTAATGAGAATTGAGATATTCATTAGCACAATGGAGTTCTACTCAATGGTAAAGAAAGAAAAAAATGAACCTCCCTTTGCATCTCTGGGCAGCCCAGACCCACAGCTTCCTGGAGCTTGCTTGGGTAAGTTTGGCTGCTGGGCCCCCTGTGCTTTTACTCCCCCAGCCTTATTCACCCTCACAGCTCCCCAATCCCATCTCTCCTTCTAGCAGAGGGACTGGCACATGTCCTATCTTGGCACCCCAGACCTCTGGACTGACCTGTTGGCCCAAACTTTCCACTCCTTCTTGATCCTTTGCATCCAAACCAAGCCAATTCCTCCCCGTAGTCCCCAGGAGCCCTCAGGCCTCTTCTCACCACCACCTCCCTTTGCACCCATGGGGGTCAGCATCTTTCCTGGCCTTGCTCCAAGGCCAGTCCAGCCCTCAAATTCCTGATGGCAGCATATTTCCTGGAGGGATCCAGACCTTAGGAGAAAGCATGAGAGTGTCTCATCCTCATCCGACTTAGGCCTCTGTGGGAACTCCTCAGCAGCAAGATGAAAGCAATTTAGCCACTCCAATATAAAATTGAAACAGAGAACTTGAAGCCTAGACCAACCAATTTTTCATACCCAACAAGTAAACCACAAAGGCACATAAAGTTTACAAAAAGAAGCAGACCTAAACTCAACAAAGGAAGGCTTGAGTCTCACATAAGAACCAGAATCTACAAAAGAAATCAACATGTCAAAGTCAAAGAGAAAAAATAATATGAAAAGCCAAAATAAAATAGGCCCACCAAGTACCAATAATCCTCTAGAGGAATACAATGAGAACCCCTGAGGGATAACACAGGACATGGAATTCAAAAGAACAATTATAAGCATGATGAAAGAATTCACTGAATTTAAAGAACACGCAAAGAAAGAAATCAAAGAACTGAAAGAAGATAGGGATAAACTTATGAATGAATTCAGAAAAGAGTTAGAGATATTGAAGAATGCTCAGGCTGAAATGAAGAAGGAAGTGAAACACTCAGTAAGCCAATTAGAAATGACAGGAGATAGAGCTGGAGAGATGGCTCAGTGGTTAACAGCACTGACTGTTCTTGCAGAGGAACCGGGTTTGTTTCCCAGGACCCACATAGTGGCTATGAACCGTCCTTAACTCCAGTTCCAGGGGAATCCAAAGCCCTCTTCTGACCTCCACGGCATTGCATGACACAGGTGCGCTCACACACATTCAGGCAATACACTCATATACATAAAATAAAAATAATAGGCACTACTATCCTCAGGCCTCTTGGGGTAAGTCTATAACGCAGCTCTCTGCGCTGGGACTCCCTAAGCGACATTCCCCATCCCCCCCCCCC
>NW_008350329.1:1234379-1236395 GCF_000622305.1 Nannospalax galili
TGAATTAGACCACTCAAGCAAAGATTATGAAAAATTTAAGAAAACACAAGAATGGAATATGCAGGAATTGTGTGATGCCATAAAAGACCAAACTTATGAATCATAGGCATATAAGAAGGAGGGGAATCTCAGGATAATGGTATGGACCAGATCTTCAGCAGGATTGTCAAAGAAAATTTCCCAAAATTAAATAAATACAAGAAGCATATAGGACATCAAATAGAACTGGAAAAGAAATTCTCCACAGCACAACATAGTAAAAACACTAAATATACAAAACAAAGAGAGAATAATGAAAGCTGCAAAACAATTCACATATAAAGGAAAACTCATCAGAATTACAGCTGACTTTTCAGTGCAAACTATGAAAGCCAGAAGAGCCTGGACCAAAGTATTCCCAGTTCTAAATGACCACAGATGCCAACCCAGATTACCTTACCCAGCCAAAATATCTATTATAATAGAGGGGAAAGAAAAATCTTCCATGACATAAACAGGCCGAAAGAATTCATGTCCACAAAAGCATCCCTTCAGAGAGTTCTTGAAGCAATACAAAGAGCCGAAGAAAGGAACGATTATACTCAAGGGGTTACAGAAACCCTTACAGAAAGAAATTTAATTAAGTTATAACTATGGAAATGCATGGCTACACCAAGATTTTGAACAGAAATAAAAGTGTCAGGAATCAATACACATCTTTCATTAATACATTTAAAGTCAAAAGACACTGACTAGTTGAATGGATTAAGAAACAAAACCCATCTTTTTGTTGTCTGCAAGGAACTCAATTCACATTCAAGGACAGGCACTACCTTAAGGTGAAAGGATGGAAAAAACATACCAAGCGAATGGTACCAAGAAAAAAGCAGGTGTTAAAATTCTAATATCTGACAAAATAGACTTTAAACTATAACTAAAAGAGATAGGGCCACTTCATTCTGATCAAAGGAACAATTGACCAAGAAGATATCACAATCATGAACACATATTTACCAAACTCTGGTGCACCCAACTTCATAAAATCAGTACTACAGGATTTTAAGACCCAGATTAATCCCAACTCTTTAATAGTGAGGGACATCATTACCCTCACTGTCTCCATTAGATAGGTCAACAGGACAGAGAATTGACAGAGAGACATCTGAATTAAAAAATACCATGCATCAAATGGGCCTAACAGCCATCTACCAAATATTCCACCCAAGCACCAAAGAATGTACTTTCTATTCAGTGCCCCATGGAACTTTCTCCAAAATAGACATATACTGGGGAACAAAACAAACATCAACAAATACAAAAAGACCAAAATAATTCCATGCATTCTATCAGACAACAAAGCAATACAGCATAAGATCAACACTGAAACAAACCATAGTAATTACATGAACAGATGGAGATTAAACAACACACTCCTGAATGATGAATGGGTCAAAGGAGAAATTAAGAAATAAAAGTATTCCTAGAACTAAATGAAAAAGACAACACAACAAAACCTCTGGAATACGTTGAAAGCAGTCCTTAGAAGGAAGTTTATAGTTCTAAGTGTCTACATTAAAAAATCAGAAAAAGGGGCTCAAGAGATGGCTCAGCGGTTAAAAACACTGGTTTTTATTACAGAAGACCCAGGTTCGAATACCATCACCCGCATGGCAGCTAACAGCTGTCTGTAACTCCAGTACCAGGGGAACCAACAGCCTGTTCTGACCTCCTGGGGCATTGAATGACACAGGTGCACTTACCTACATGCAGGCAATACATGCATACACATAAAAAATACATAATTTTTTTTTAAATCAGATAGAATACAAATAAATGATTTAATATTTCAACTCAAGACACTTGAAAAGCAACAACAAATGAAACTCAAACCCAGCAGACAAGAAGAAATGACAAAAATCGGAGCAGAAATAATGAAATAGAAACAAAAAAAAAATACAAAGAATCAACAAATCCAAGAGCTGGTTCTTTGAAAAGATAAACAAGATTGACAGACCTCTAGCGCAACTAACAAAAAGA